>NC_046172.1:122173005-122516924 GCF_011064425.1 Rattus rattus | reverse complement strand
TTTGTATTTTATAATTAGTATTTTTTATTTTATTTTCTTATCTTATTAACTTGAATATTTCTTATTTACATTTCTTGGATTGTTATTCCCTTCCCGTTCTCCAGGCCAACATCCTCCTAAACACTTCCGGCCCACTTCTCTATAAGTGTTCCAATTTCCCCATCCTCCCCATTACCGCCTCGCCCCCAACAATCACATTCACTGGGGTTCAGTCTTGACAGGACCAAGGGCTTCCTTCCACTGGCGCTCTTACTAGGCTATTCATTGCTACCTATGAGGTTGGAGCCCAGGGTCAGTCCATGTATAGTCTTTGGGGAGTGGTTAAATCCCTGGAAGCTCTGGTTGGTTGGCATTGTTTTTCATATGGGGTCTCAAGCCCTTCAAGCTCTCTTCCAGTTTTTCTCTGATTCAACAGGAATCCTGCTCAGTTCAGTGGTTTGCTGCTGGCATTCACCTAAGTGTATTTGCTGTATTCAGACTGTGTTTCTCAGGAGAAATCACATCCAGCTCCAAGGTCGGCCTGCACTTTTTTGCTTCATCCATTTTATCTAATTGGGGGCTGTATATGTATGGGACATGTGGGGGCAGGCTCTGAATGGGTGTTCCTTCTGCTTCTGTTTAAACTTTGCCTCCCTATTCCCTGCCAAGGGTATTCTTGTTCCTTTAAAGAAGGAGGAAGCATTCACATTTTGGCCATCCCTCTTGAGTTTCATGTGTTCTGTGCATCTAGGCAAGCATTTGGGCTAATAGCCACTTATCAATGAGTGCAAACCATGTGTGTTTTTTGTGATTGGATTCTCACCCAGGATGATATTTTCCAGTTCCATTCATTTGCCTATGAATTTCATAAAGTCATTGTTTTTGATAGCTGAGTAGTATTCCATTGTGTAGATGTAGCACATTTTCTGTATCCATTCCTCTGTTGAAGGGCATCTGGGTTCTTTCCAGCTTCTGGCTATTATAAATAAGGCTGCTATGAACATAGTGGAGCATGTGTCTTTGTTATATGTTGGGGCATCTTATAGATATATGCTCAAGAGAGGTATAGCTGGATCCTCAGGTAGTTCAATGTCCAATTTTCTGAGGAGCCTCTAGACTGATTTCCAGAATGGTTGTACCAGTCTGCAATCCCACCAACAATGGAAGAGTGTTCCTCTTTCTCCACATCCTCGCCAGCATTTGTTGTCACCTGAGTTTTTGATCTTAGCCATTCTCACTGGTGTGAGGTGAAATCTCAAGGTTCTTTTGATTTGCATTTCCCTTATGACTAAAGATGTTGAACATTTCTTTAGGTGTTTCTCAGCCATTCGGCATTCCTCAGCTGTGAATTCTTTGTTTAGCACTGAACCCCATTTTTTAATAGGGTTATTTGTCTCCCTGCAGTCTAACTTTTGAGTTCTTTGTATATTTTGGATATAAGGTCTCTATCTGTTGTATGATTGGTAAAGATCTTTTCCCAATCTTGTTGTTGCTTTTGTCCTAACAACAGTGTCCTTTGCTTACAGAAGCTTTGTAGTTTTATGAGATCCCATTAGATGATTCTTGATCTTAGAGCATAAGCCATTGGTGTTTTGTTCAGGAAATTTTTCCAGTGCCCATGTGTTCGAGATGCTTCCACTTTTTTCTTCTATTAGTTTGAGTGTATCTGGTTTGATGTGGAGGTCCTTGATCCACTTGGAACTTAAGCTTTGTAATGGGTGATAAGCATGGATCGATCTGCATTCTTCTACATGTTGACCTCCAGTTGAACCAGCACCATTTGCTGAAAAAGGTATCTTTTTTCCATTGGATGGTTTTTGCTCCTTTGTCAAAAATCAAGTGACCATAGGTGTGTGGGTTCATTTTTGGGTCTTCAATTCTGTTCCATTGGTCTATCTGTCTGTCTCTGTACCAATACCATGCAGTTTTTATCACTATTGCTCTGTAATACTGCTTGAGTTCAGGGATAGTGATTCCCCCTGAAGTCCTTTTATTGTTGAGGATAGTTTTAGCTATCCTTGTTTTTTTGTTATTCCAGATGAATTTGCAAACTGTTCTGTCTAACCTCTGAAGAATTGATTGGTATTTTGATGGGGATTGCATTGAATCTGTAGATGCTTTTGGTAAAATGGCCATTTTTACTATATTAATCCTGCCAATCCATGAGCATGGGAGATCTTTCCATCTTCTGAGGTCTTCTTCAATTTCTTTCTTCAGTGTCTTGAAGTTCTTATTGTACAGATCTTTTATTTGCTTGGTTAAAGTCACACCGAGATACTTTATATTATTTGGGACTATAATGTCATTTCCCTAATTTCTGTCACCGCTTGTTTCTCTTTTGTGTAGAGGAAGGCTACTGATTTCTTTGAGTTAATTTTATACCCAGCCACTTTGCTGAAGGTGTTTATCAGCTTTAGTAGTTCTCTGTTGGAACTTTAGGGATCATTTAAATATACTATCATATCATCTGCAAATAGTGATATTTTGACTTCTTCTTTTCCGATCTGTACCCCTTGACCTCCTTTTGTTGTCTGATTGCTCTGGCTAGAACTTCAAGAACTATATTGAATAAGTAGGGAGAGAGTGGGCAGCCTTGTCTAGTCCCTGATTTTAGTGGGATTGCTTCAAGTTTCTCTCCATTTAGTTTAATGTTAGCAACTGGTTTGCTGTATATGGCTTTTTTTATGTTTAG
This sequence comes from Rattus rattus, assembly GCF_011064425.1. Lineage (NCBI taxonomy): Eukaryota > Metazoa > Chordata > Mammalia > Rodentia > Muridae > Rattus > Rattus rattus. Next base: position 122,514,253 of record NC_046172.1, on the reverse strand, counting down.
GTATGGGCATTGGATTCCTATTCTTTCCAGGACTTTTATCATGAAGGGTGTTGAATTTTGTCAAATGCTTTCTCAGCATCTAATGAAATGATCATGTGGTTTTGTTCTTTCAGTTTGTTTATATAATAGATCACATTGATGGTTTTTCGTATATTAAACCATCCCTGCATGCCTGGGATGAAGCTTACTTGATCATGGTGGATGATTGTTTTGATATGCGTTTGGATTCGGTTTGCCAGAATTTAATTGAGTATTTTGGCGTCGATATTCATAAGGAAAATTGGTCTGAAGTTCTCTTTCTTTGTTGGGTCTTTGTGTGGTTTAGGTATAAGAGTAATTGTGGTTTCATAGAAAGAATTCGGTAGTGCTCCATCTGTTTCCATTTTGTGCGATAATTTGGATAGTATTACTATGAGGTCTTGTATGAAGGTCTGAAAGAATTCTGCACTGAACCCTTCTGGACCTGGGCTCTTTTTTTTGTTGGGGAGACCTTTAATGACTGCTTCTATTTTTTTAGGAGTTATGGGGTTGTTTAAATGGTTTATCTGTTCCTGATTTAACTTCGGTACCTGGTATCTGTCTAGGAAATTGTCCATTTCCTGCAGATTTTCAAGTTTTGTTGAATATAGGCTTTATAGTAAGATCTGATGATTTTTTGAATTTCCTGAATCTGTAGTTATGTCTCCCTTTTCATTTCTGATTTTGTTAATTTGGACACACTCTCTGTGTCCTCTCGTTAGTCTGGCTAAGGGTTTATCTATCTTGTTGATTTTTCAAAGAACCAACTTTTGGTTCTGTTGATTCTTTCTATGGTCCTTTTGTTTCTACTTGTTGATTTCAGCTCTGAGTTTGATTATTTCCTGCCTTCTACCTCCTGGGTGTATTTGTTTTTGTTCTAGAGTTTTTTAGGTGTGCTGTCAAGCTGCTGACATATGCTCTCTCCTGTTTTTTCTGCAGGCACTCAGAGCATGAGTTTTCCTCTTAGCACAGCTTTCATTGTGTCCCATAAGTTTGGGTATGTTGTACCTTCATTTTCATTAAATTCTAAGAAGTCTTTAATTTCTTTTTTTATTTCTTCCTTGACCAGGTTATTGCATTGAGTAGAGCATTGTTCAACTTCCATGATATGTGGGCATTCTTCCTTATTGTTATTGAAGACCAACTTTTAGGCCGTGTGGTCCTGATAGCACGACATGGGATTATTTCTATCTTTCTGTACCTGTTGAGGCCTGTTTTTGACCAATTATATGGTCAATTTTGGAGAAAGTACCATGAGGAGCTGAGAAGAAGGTATATCCTTTGCTTTAGGATAGAATGTTCTATAAATATCTGTTAAGTCCATTTGGCTCATGAGTTTCTTAGTCTGTCTAATGCCTCTGTTTAATTTCTGTTTCCATGATCTGTCCATTGATGAGAGGGTGTTGAAATCTCCTACTATTATTGTGTGAGGTGCAATGTGTTTTGTTTTAGTAAGGTTTCTTTTTATGTATGTAGGTGCCCTTGTATTTGGGGCATAGATATTTAGGATTGAGAGTTCATCTTGGTGGATTTTTCCTTTGATGAATATGAAGTGTCCTTCCTTATCTTTTTTGATGACTTTAGTTGAAAATTGATTTTATTTGATATTAGAATGGCCACTCCAGCTTGCTTCTTCCGACCATTTGCTTGGAAAGTTGTTTTCCAGCCTTTCACGCTGAGGTAGTGTCTGTCTTTGTCTCTGAGGTGTGTTTCCTGTAGGCAGCAGAATGCAGGGTCCTCGTTGTGTATCCAGTTTGTTAATCTATGTCTTTTTATTGGGGAGTTGAGGCCATTGATGTTGAGAGATATTAAGGAATAGTGATTATTGCTTCCTGTTATATTCATATTTGGATGTGAGGTTATGTTTGTGTGCTTTTCTTCTCTTTGTTTTGTTGCCAAGACGATTAGTTTCTTGCTTCTTCTAGGGTATAGCTTGCCTCCTTATGTTAGGCTTTACCATTTATTATCCTTTTTAGTGCTGATTTGTAGAAAGATATTGTGTAAATTTGGTTTTTTGTCATGGAATATCTTGGTTTCTCCATCTATGTTAATTGAGAGTTTTGCAGGATAGTAACCTGGGCTGGCATTTGTGTTCTCTTTAGGGTCTGTATGACATCTGTCCAGGATCTTCTGGTTTTCATAGTTTCTGGCGCAAAAGTCTGTGTGATTCTGATAGGTCTGCCTTTATATGTTACTTGACCTTTTCCTTTACTGCTTTTTAATATTCTTTTCTTTTATTTTGTGCATTTGCTGTTTTAGACTATTATGTGAGGTGAGGTGTTTCTTTTTCTGGTCCAATCTATTTGAGTTTGTAGGCTTTCTATGTTTATGGGTATCTCTTTTTAGGTTAGGAAGTTTTCTTTTCTATGATTTTTTGAAGATATTTACTGTCCTTTGAGCTGGGGAGTCTTCACTCTTCTATACCTATTATCCTTAGGTTTGATCTTCCATTGAGTCCTGGATTTCTGGTATGTTTTGGACCAGTAGCTTTTTCCGCTTTTACATTATCTTGGACAGTTGAGTCAATGATTTCTATGGAATCTTCTGCTCCTGAGATTCTCTTCTTCCATCTCTTTGTATTCTGTTGGTGATGCTTTGGTATCTACAGTGCCTTTTGTCTCTTCCTTTTTTGGTTTTATATCCAGGGTTTTTTCCTTTGTGCTTTCTTTTCTTATTGCTTTCTATTTCCATTTTTTAGTCTTCAATCTGTTTGATTGTGTTTTCCTGGAATTCCTTTTCAGGGATTTTTTGTGATTCCTCTCTATAGGATTTCTTACTTGTTTTTTTTTACTTTTCCTGTGTTTCTCAAGGGAAAGTTCTTCATGTTATTTCTTGAAGTCCTCCATCATTTTGATCAAATGTGATTTTAAAATTCAGATGTTGCTTTTTTTGTGTGTTTGGATATTCAGTGTTTGCTTTGGTGGGAGAATTGGGCCCTGATGATGCCATGTAGTCTTGGTTTTTGTTGCTTGGTTTCCTTGCCTTCTGGCCATCAGTTGTATCTCTAGTGTTACTTTGTTCTGCTATTTTGACAGTGGCTAGACCATCCTATAGGCCTGTGTGTCAGGGGTGCTATGTAGACCTGTTTTCCTGTTTTTCTTTCAGCCAGTTATGGGAACAGAGTGTTCTGGCTTTCAGGTGTAGTCTTTCCTGTCTACTGGTCTTTTAGTTGTTCTTCTGGCCTGTGTCCCAAACTCAGGCAGGTCGCTTTGGAGCAGATAGTGCTGGTCTTACCTGTGGTCCTGTGGCTCAAGTTGTTTGTTGGGGGCTGTAGAGCTTCTGTGAGGCAGTAACCAGGAAGATCTGAAGGTTTTTTCTAGACATCACCTTTTTGCACCAGAGTCCCAGACTGTTTCTTTCTATAAACTAGATTTACCTGGAGTTGAATGTGGGACAAGGTCATGTCATATTCTTCTGGCTTAAAAAATGGGCATGTCTGAACCCCTCTTGAAACGGTTTTCCTCAAAACCTAAAAATCTTGGGTTTGGGGATGCAGAGAATTGTTGACTGCGTCTCTCCCTTCAGTCTAGGAGGTAAATCTAGGGGGACCTGCCTCTATAGCTCCAAGATTCCAGTCTTAGGGGCAATGATTAAAGAGACCTGGAGAGATTGTGCAAGGAATTATCCCTCCTCCAAGAACCTCCTCCTAGCCTTCCTCCTCCTCTTCTCCTTCTCCTGAGTCTTGTTCACCCGGAAACCTCAAATCAAAACCTCCTCCTCCTCAAATTAATTTTATTCTTCCTAGATTTTTGTTTCACATAGTACATTTTAAATGCTACCAGTCCCCTATGTATAACGGTCCTTGCAGACTTGAACTGAAAACCTACTGACTTTCTCGCAGATCTATTTTTTTTTTCCAAAAATTCAGGCTTCCCAGGTATATCAACTGAACAACATAATAAGATCATAACTAGGCACAAAGGCAGTTTAGCAGGAGACAGGGCAATATGAAAGTCAAAAAATAGTCAGATAATTGTTTCACCTTTAGAAACTGGTAGAAGTTCCATATTAAAACAGAAAAAAAGAATTATTTTATCAGAGGTTAAATGGTCTGAACTGTTATAGATTCCTTTTTGATTCTGGCTTTCAGTTCTGTGGATTTGTCCAATGATTTAAAGATTCTTAGGACTAACTCCAAAGAACAGAGACATAGCCTTTAAACATCTTCTTCCATCTTCTAAATTTTATGTCTATTTAATGTTTGCTTTTTTCACTTCCAATGAGCAGCTTCTAATGAAATTTGATTGGCAAGGATTAAAGAATTAAAAAAATTGTCAAAACCCATTTGCACTCTTTATATTTCACCTTTATATCTCTTAATAATAGCCCAGTGGTTATATTTGCATTGAATTACTATACTCTTGGAGCTTTAATGATTAATTATTGTTTCCAGAGTGAAACATGTTTTAGTGCAAAACTTTAACTAAGTAGTCTTCTATATTGAGTGAATATTGTCCATGGAATTATTTTTTTCATGTCACTAGTTGATGCCTTACTGAAGCCTTATTTTACCTTGTTGCTATTTTTTGAAATAAATTATTTTACACTCCAGATTTTATTTCCCTCCTTGTCCACCCTGTGAGAGTTCTACATCCCAAACCACCACCCCCAACCTCACCTATCTCCACAAGAATGTCTCAAGCCCATCCACCCCACCAGACCTCTAAAATTCCAGGGGACTCCAGTCTCTTGAGCGTTAGGTACATCTTCTCTCACTGTAACCAGAACCGGAAGTCCTTTGCTGTGTATGTGTTGGGGGCCTCATCTGAGCTGGTATATGCTGCCTGGTTGGTGATCCAGTGTCTGAGGGATCTTGAGGGTTTAGGTTAATTGAGATAGTTGGTCCTTCTACAGGGTTGCCCACTTTCTCAGCTTCCTCCAGCTTTTCCATAATTCAACAACAAAGATCAGCAGCTTCTGTTCATTGGTTGGGTACACATACTTTATATGACTCTTTCAGCTGCTTGTTGGGTCTTTGGAGGGCAGTCCTGATAGGTCCCTTTTTGTGAACACCCCATAGCCTCAGTAATGGTGTCAGTTCTTGGGGTCTCCCCTTGAACTGGATCCCACTTTGGGCTTGTTGCTGGACCTTCTTTTCCTCAGGGTCTTCTCCATTTCCATCACTGCATTTCATGCATGTCCTTTTGGGTCTGAGTTACATACCTCAAGATGATATTTTCTAGTTCCATTCATTTGCCTGCAAAGCTCAGGATGTCTCTTCTCTCTCTCTCTCTCTCTCTTCTTTTTGTTTCTTTTATTTATTTTTGTTTAAATGATTTTCCCTTTCCAGATTTCCCTTCTGTAATCCCATTATCACTTCCCTCTCTCCCTTCCTCTATGGGAGTGTTCCTCACCAACTACCACTCCTCCCATCTCCTCTGACATTCTTATACAGTACAGGCATGGAGACTTCCACAGGTCCAAGGCCCTCTCATCAAATTGATGCCGGATAAAGTCATCCTCTGATGCATATGTGGCTGGAGTCGTGGGTCCCTACATGTGTTCTCTTTGGTTGGTGGTTTAGTCTCTGGGAGCTCTTGGGGGTCTGGTTGGTTGATATGGCTGTTCTTCATATGGGGTTAAAAAAACCCTTTAACTCTTTTTCTAACTCCTCCATTAGGCGTCTATTTTCAGGACAATGTTTGGTTGAGAACATCTGACTTTATTTCTCAGGCGCTGTCAGAGCCTTTCAGTAGAAAGCTATATCAGGCTCCTGTCAGCATGCACTTCTTGGCATCCACAATATTGTCTGGATTTGGTGACAGTATATGGGATGGATCCCCAGGTGGGGCCAGCTCTGGATGACCTTTCCATCAGACTCTGCTTCACATTTTGTCTCTGTATTTCCTCCTGTAAATATTTTGTTCTCCCTTCTAAGAAGAATTGAAGCATCCACTCTTTAGTCTTCCAAATTCTTGAACTTTATGTGGTCTGTGGATTGTATCTTGGGTATTCCAAAATTGGGCTAATGTCCACTTATCAGTGAGTTCATACCACGTGTGTTCTTTTGTGATTGGGTTATTTCATCAGGATATTGTTTAGTTCCACCCATTTATCTAAGAATTTAATGAAGTCATTGTTTTAATAGCTGAACAGTACTCCATTGTGTAAAGTCACCACAATTTCTGAATCCATTCCTCTGTGGAAGGACATCCGGGTTCTTTCCAGCTTAAGGCTATTATAAATAAGGCTGCTATGAACAGAGTAGAGCATGTTTCCTTTTTATATTTTGGACCTTCTTTTGGTTATATGCCAGGAAGTCATGTAGCTGGGTCCTCAGTACTACTTTCAATTTCTGATGAACCCAAGACTGATTTCCAGAGTTGTATAGAACCTGCAAACCCACCCAAATGAAGGGTGTTCCTCTTTCTCCACATCCTTGGCCAGCATCTGTGTTGTCACTCTGAGATTTTGATCTTAGTGAAATTCTGACTAGTGGAGGTGGACCAAGGTTGTTTTGATTTGTAGTTCCCCTGATGACTAAGGATATTGAACATTTCTTTAGGTACTTCTTGGCCATTCAATATTCTTAAGTTGAGAATTCTTGTTTACTTCTGTCCTCCATTTTTTATTAGGATTATTTGATTCTCTGGACTCTAACTTCTAGAATTCTTTGTATATATTTGATATTAGTCCTCAATCAGATATAGGATTGGTAAAGATCTTTTCCAAATCTGTTGGTTGCTGTTTTGTCCTATTGCCTTACAGAAGCTTTGCAATTTCATGAGGTCCCATTTCTTGATTCTTGATCTTCGAGCATATGCCATTGGTGTTCTGCTCAGCAAAATTTCCTATGTTTATGTTTTTGAGGCTCTTCCCCACTTTTTCTTTTATTACTTTCAGTGTATCTGGTTTTATGTGGAGTTCCTTGATCCACTTGGACTTAAGCTTTGTACAGGGTGATAAGCATAGATCGATCTGCCTTCCTCTACATGCTGACCTCCAGTTGAACCAGTACCATTTGTTGAAAATGCTATCTTTCTTCCATTGGATGGTTTTAGCTCCTTTGTTAAAGATCAAGTGTCCATAGGTGTGTGAGTTCATTTCTGGGTCTTCAATTCTATTCCATTGATTTACCTGCCTATCTGTACCAACACTTCACTGTTTTTTTTGTTTTTGTTTTTGTTTTTGTTTTTTTCACATTTGCTCTGTTATATAATTTGATGTTGGGATCATGATTCCCCCAGCAGTTCTTTTATTGTTGAGAATAGTTTTTGGTTTCCTGGGTTTTTTGTTATTCCAAATGATTTTGCAAATTGCTCTTTCCAGCTCTATGAAGAATTGAGTTGGAATTTTGATGGGGATTGCATTGAATCTGTAGAGTGCTTTTGGCCAAATGGCCATTTTTACTATATTGATCCTGCCAGTCCATGAACATGGGAGATCTTTCCATCTTCTGAGATCTATTTTTTTCTTCAGAGATTTGAAGTTCTTGTCATACAAATCTTTCTTACTTGTTTAGTCATACCAAGATGCTTTATATTGCTTCAGGCCATTGTGAAAGAATTGTCATTTTCTTTAATTTCCTTCTCTGCCTTTTATCTTTTGAGTAGTGTATGGTACTGATTTGTTTTGAATTAATTTTATATACAGCTACTTTGCTGAAGTCATTTATCATGTTTAGAAATTTTCTGGTAGAACTTTTAGGGTCACTTAGGTATACTATCATATCATCTGCAAATAGTAATGTTTTGACTTCTTCCTTTCCAATTTTATCCCATTGACCTCTTTTTGTTCTCTAATTGTTTTGGCTAGGACTTCAAGTACTATATTGAATAGGTAGAGAGAGATTGGGTAACCTTGTCTTGTCACTAATTTTAGTGGGATTGCTTCAAGTTTTCTTAAAAGAAAGAACATGTTCCCCTTTTAAATGAAAGTGACAGCACAGCATTAATATGATAAATAGCTTTAATTTCAATAAATGTATTCAATTCCAAAGAAGGCCAGTATCAAAGCGTTCTGCTGATACATTGTAAAAATCCTTTTTTTTTGTTTATCTATAAAGCTAATCAATTCATCTAGAACACTGAAAATAAACATTTCAATTTAAGAAATACATGATTTGATTAAAACAAACAAACAAACAAACAAACAGCCCTCAATTTTCCACAGGAATCTTTTCTTTAGATGTGACAAAATATTAGATGACACTTTTTGTTCATGAATCCATCTTTTAAAGTAGGCTTAGTTCCAGTAGTATGTGCCAATGTTCATGATAAAGAAAGCCAATAAAACAGAACATTCCTGGAATTATCAAGGCCAATATTAGTGTCTTTTTCTTAGTCAACTACTTTATCAATTGCTATGCTTAGCAAATTAACCATTATCTAGATATAAAATAATATAGTGTGGTAAACTTTCACACTATTCATATCATGGTGCATATCCATCAGCAACTTTCATTTATTCTTTGTAAGAATTGCTGTAACCACCTTAGCTAGTGAAAAAAGATTAGCGTCTGGAATCTCTATGCCTCCATCTGAGTTGCATTTTTGCTACTCATTGCAGACTGGGTACTCTTCAACTAATGTATTGATTGAAAAACTTAGTATCTAAACACAAAATATTTGTTTATAAACTATATATATATATGTATACATATATATATACATCTTTACAAATAAACAGTATTTTTATAATGAACATGTTTTTTGAATATTAAGAAAAATACAGTAATCTTTTTTCTTTTTTTCTTTTTTTTCTTTTTTTTTTCTTTTTTTCGGAGCTGGGGACCGAACCCAGGGCCTTGCACTTCCTAGGCTAGCACTCTACCACTGAGCTAAATCCCCAACCCCGAAAAATACAGTAATCTTAATATCATGATTTAGTGGTGGTATGATGGTATGACAATCTCTAAAATAAAAGTATTTACCTCTTATATTTGGGTTTAACATTAAGAAAAACAAACAAACAAACAAACAAACAAAAAACCACATGAAGTTATTAGGGTTCTGTGTGGAGAGAGGCAAGCTATAGGAGAAGATATGGACAAGAATACATCAAAGGAGGTGAGTATAGAGAAACTATATTGGTTACATATATGTAAAAATAATAATCTACTTTGGTATCAATGGCATGATTATAACAATTACTATAATTAAAATTTCACTATATAGACTGTTCTGCAAAGTTGTCATGTGTCGAATTCTCTCATCTTTATGGACTTTTTTCTACTTAGAACATTCACTGCCACTGACCCTTCTAGAAACCTAGTGCTGGCACCCAGGTGTGGGTTTGGTGACTCTCTTCTAAAGAGAGTGAACAGACATCTCCATGCTCTCTCATGCTCCTCTTCTCAAGACATTGTTAAATATCACCATCATAATTGTATTAAATTGACTCCTCTTCTTAGTTTTCTGAATTCTCCTATATCTGCCTCCAATATTCTAGGAAAATCAGAAAATGTAAGTCGTGGCCCACATAAATTCAGCTTCCTATATTTGAGATGGGAGATTCAGTTTCAAGTGACAAATGCAGTTTTGTAGTGTTACCAATTAAACCTGATCAAGCCATGATGTACCATTTTCTACCAAATGTGGCCTCCTCATTCAAGGATTCATGTACCACAGCCCACTATTATGAAGTTAAATGCACATATGTCCACATGACTAACTGCCATTCATAAGGGGAATTAAATAACTTTCCCTTTATGTTTTCTTAAATATCAGGTGCTTTATGTATGACAAAGTAATAGCTATTTGAGGAATCAAGCCAGCCTTAAAAAATTAATTACTGCTAAGGTAAAAAAACATTGTATATATTATAGGAATTATTTGTCTTTAGCATTGGTTTACCATAATTAAAATTACTCAAGGAAGACTCAAGAACTTGTTGGCATATTATAGTTTTTGTAGAACGGATAACTATTTAAAAAGCATAAAACTTTGTCAGTAAAATACCAAGAAACAAAATTAAGATAATACAGGATATAAGTTTGCCCCTTGTGTATAAGGAAGTAAAAAATTATAAAATTGGCCATGCAAAGTAAAACTACATAAGCAATGCAATTACTCTTAAAATTCCAAGAATGTTATATACAGAAGTGGAAAAAATACCCCCTAATTCATCTAGAACCATAAACACCCCTAGTAGTCACAGAGATCTCGAGCAAAAAGAGAAATGGTGGAGATACTATGATACCTTAACTTTAAATACATCTGACATCTATTACTACAGACACTAAAGAGAAATAGTAGCAAAAATGTTTGGTATTGGCACAAAAATATATGCATACCAGTAAAAGAGAATGAAAGGTTAGAATTATCCTCACAAAACTCTAGTCATCTGTTTCTTGACGATGTTCCAAAAATGTATTTAGTGATATCAAATGATGCTGTAAAAGCATCCATGACCAGGACTCAAGAATCAATATCTAACACCATGTAACAAATGCAGTTAAAAGTAATTCAATTCCGAATGCTCAAATCTGAACTTTGAAAGTATTAGAAGAAACATTTTTAAAGAATAGGCTAGGAACATGATTCCAGTAGATCATAAAATGGCAAGAACTGTCAAATGAAATGTTTTCAGAGTAAAGGGTGATGAAGTTGTTTCAGTAAGGAAACAGTTACTCAAATGAGTAATGAGACTGAAGTGATGACAGAGGTACAGAGAACACAAAAGGCCATGAGTGGACATACTTATTACTATTCCCCATCCAGATACTAAGAGTTAAGTCTTATAGAATATGGTTGCCCAATTTTATACTTCATCTTCAGGCACTACAAAATCTGTAGTGGAACTTAAATAGATACTGAAAGGACACACATGCATGTGTGTACATACACACAGAAATGTGTGTGCATGCACACACACACACACACACACACACACACACACACACACACACACACACACATATGCACATAGACTTCTTTCCCATATCTGGCTCCAGAAGTATTCTCAATAATCTTCAAGGTTCTCATGTTTGCTCCTAAGATGCTGTTCTCACTGCCTTCTCTTGGTTGACCTTAGAGACATCCCTCAAATCAGAGTCTTCATCTCCCCAAACATCAAGAGACAAGGGAGGCAGAGGGTGACTTCTGTCCTTTACATACACTTGTAGCCCTATTCTGATCAATCAGTGAGGATTTCTGTGATGTATCCTCTGCCATTGATGAATGGTCTCCTTTCTCTTTCATATAATCCCTTAGCTTTCAGTATTTTAGGGTCTGGGACTCTTCTTTTTTCTCACTGCTAAGATAAAATCTTGTACCTGATATATTCCAAAGTTTAACATAAAATTCCTTCTTACAGAAGTAATGATTTCCTAAAGACGCAAGCAGCATTGGCGCAGGATATCTTCTCTTGACAACTGGGTCTCTATTCACTCATGTATTCCTTCTTCTATTCATCTTTTAATCTAAATAGATATCACACTGTGCTTTTGATATAAGATCTATATAGACTTACATGTCTAGATAAGACTATATATTGCAACACATATCTCTTATGTATAAATGATTTGTTTGAATGTATATCTGTTCACTACTTGTGTGCCTAGTCCCTGCAGAAGTCAGAAAAGAGCAACAGATCTCAAGGAAATGGAGATAAAGATGGTGGTGAGACACCAAATGAGTGCTGGGAATAGAACCCAAGTCTTTTGCAAAAAGCTATCACTACTCTTATCCTCATTTCTAGTATGAACACATTTTTATAGAATAATATTAATATTTAAAAATAAGATGTTGATATATTATTTATTTCACTGTATAAACTCAAGGAGTACACTTTAAAATTAAACAATATATAAAATGGATGACTACTATTTGATACTAAAAAAAAAAGAAAAAAAAAACTAACTAAAATTATTTGCTTACCAAAACAAATCATCAGATTAAATAACTTTCTCTTTGTTTGTAGTTTAAAATCAGTTAATTAATCTTGTACCATTTAATTCAGCCTCTTTATTTTGACTGATATTGTGTAGCAGACCTTTCAGTTTGCTACAGTCCACTAATATACTATATATTAAATATATCATTCAATATATTATATTATAATGTTCATAAATGATGATTATAAAATACATTAAAATGTTAACAGAATAAGGGAGGGCACCAAGGTCTTACATTATTACTGATTCTATGTTGTGCATACAAACAGGAGCCTAGCATGGCTGCCCTCTGAGGCGGCCCTGGCAACTGACTGGGGACGGTGCAGATGCTTACAATAAATATTGCATGGAGGTTGGGAACCCATGGTTTGAATTAGGAAAATAGAGAAAAGAGGGTGACTCCATAAGAGACAGCAGTCAACTAACTCCACCCCTAAGGGCTCCCAGACACTGAGTCACCATCCAGGGAGCATACACTAGCTGAGATGAGGCCCCTGACACATACACAGTGAGGACTGCCTAGTCTCGCCTCAGTGCCAATAGCTGTGCCCAGTCCTGGAGAGACTTGATTCCCTGGGGAAGGGTTGGGGAAGGAAGCATCCTCTTGGTGACATGGAGAAGCAAGGTGACGAGGAACTGTGGGAAGTTGGACTGGGGTGCAATGACTGGATTGTAAATAAAAAAGAAAGCATAACTATCTTATGAAAACATTACTTCCTGAAAATAGAAATCATTTAAAATAATGAGAACTTCTGTATTTATAGGGTGTTGAAATACAGTGTCAGTAAAGTGAATGTGTGTAGTAGCTTGTATGGGAGAGAAATATAACAGAAATTACCCAAAATGAATGAGTACCTTTAACATTCTGCATGATGTTGCTGATAGCAAATGGTGATAAATAGAAAAACTTTTTTGAAGTTTCAATATAATTTTGTTATTTGTCATCTTTATATTTTTTCGAGTACTTTTATTTTCTCTTCTTACTATAAATATTCATATACTTATGTAATTTCATGTTCATAAATTTGTTTCTCACCTAAAATTATTAAAGCTTCAGGCATCGTAAAAATTATACCTATCTCTTCACACACAAATTTATATTTTGCTTTATTTTCCATCAAATTATAGCATAGGTACTTCCTTTCAAACATTGCAACCATTAAATATATGAAGTATTAATGTATACTAATGCTAAATATTGATATGAGAGTGTATATCAGTTATGCTGCATATTTTTATTCTTAAAAGTAATGTGGCAATTATGATGAATGTTTCTGATATAAATATATTTGTTCCTGAATGTTATTTTTCCTTTTAGAAGAAGAAATGCTGAGTCAAAACTGAAAAGTCTGCCATCCATCCTTCTTTCCCTTACTTTTTTTTCTTTCCCTGTCTCATTCTCTTTTTTTTTTTCTTACTGTTTTCTTTAATTAAGTTTCAGAATGTGCTTGGAAATTTACCTCCCCATCATCACACAGTCTACAGTATTAAGCAGTATTGTTAAAAATTCTACTTGCTAATTTGGGAAGTAAAATAGGTCTTATATTTATTTTATTTATTATTTATTTATTTTTCTTTGTTGTCTTTTAATTCTTATTTTACATTTTGAATTATTTTGTGACCATGTGTATTTGTGTGTTTTTGTGTATGGTGACATGCATGCCATGTCACTTGTATGAATATTGGAAGACAACTTGCAGGAGATAATTCTCTTTTTATACCTTATAGTTTAGGGGGTTGGTTTCAGGTCTCAGTGACTTTATCTGCTTAACCAACATATTATTTCCTTAAAAGTATAGCTTAGGCTTGCATCAGAATTTCGGACCTGCTGCTTATGTATCTTCAGCAAATCCCAATAATGTGTCTTGACACAACACTCATTTTTTCTCATGATGTAGTTTTAAGTGTTTGAACTTATGCTACTCAAATTAATAGTATTTCATATCTTTACACAGTTTTTATTGTGACCTTTTACTTCCTAAAGGTTTAGCACTATATCCAGGTATTTTATTGCATACATATCAAGGTTTAGCAATTAATTTCTTTATAAGGCATGATCATTCAAATGTGAAACATTGTTTTCATATTGGCTTCAACTTTCTTATAACCTGAAATTATAGCTTGAATTCAGGAAAAACACATAACCAAGAAATTTACTGTGTAGTAGGGTGATGTACAGTCACTTCTATTCAGACCATGTAACTCTTGAGTTACAAAAAGAAAAATGATGAATAGTAAACTAGGAATAATAGTGACTAGTATTGACATTAGGAAATAACAACAAACAAAACGATTTCAAATACTGAAATATAAGCTATGATAATAACAATGACAATAAATTTAATATAATAATAGTAATAGTGATAATGATGGTGATGATAAAAAACATATGCTACTAATAAATAGGATATACTCAATGAGATCAAGGTACCTATTACTTAAATATAGGTATGTCTCTTATGTAAGTCTGAAAATTCCTCAGTTATAATATCCCTAAAGGAAAATAAATATTAACTATTATACTAGTTTTTAACATTTTCTTCTTCTCAGATATTTTTATATGTATACTTGTTTATGAACAAAATTGATTAGATATGTATTAATTATACTAGAACAGATGGTACTGAATAATTTCCTAACAAACAATAATATTTTTCATAATTTTTCTTATTACTTTTCTTATTGTTTTTGTTTGATTAATAAAATACTTGGTGAGTTGTTGAATTAATTTGTATTTGTATATTTGAGAATTTCACAGTTTGTCTACAGAATTTTTCCATATATATATATATATATATATATAGTACTATTCTACAAGTGCTTATAATTTTATTAATTATGATACAAAGAGTGTCCAGTTTAACACAGTGCATTGCGAATATTTAATATTTTAATCCATTCTGTTTAACTTCATTTATTGAGCTATTTGCATGTTGCTTTGCTATCTATTTTATACTCTAGGAGAAGAGACAGTATGGCAACCCATATGCCTAACATGTACAAAGCCCTGTGATCTACTAAACTAAAACTAATTTTTTTCTTTGAAACTAAAAATAATATCAAATAGATTGAAAATTACATATATATAAAATCTGTTTACAGGAATTTTCTTTTTTATTGAAAATAATACCAAACTTCTCCCCTCCCTTTATGCCTCCCAGATGCCTCCTATCTCCCTTCTGCCCCAGATATTCACTTCCCTTCTTTTCCCTTCAGAAAAGAATAAGCCTCTAGGAGACAGAAACCAAACAGAGCAAAATAACATATAAAAAGACAAAGAAAATTAACCACATTTTCTGTATCCATTCTTCTGCCAAGGGACATCTGGGTTGCTTCCAGCTTCTGGCTATCACAAATAAGGCCACTATAAACATAGTGGAATACATACCTCTGTGGCACAGTGGGGCATCTTTTGGGTATATTCCCAAAAGTGGTATTGCTGGGTCTTTAGGTAGATCTATTTCCGATTTTCTGAAGACCCTCCAAATTGATTTCCAGAGAGGTTGCACCACCTTACAATCTCCACATCCTTGCCAACGTATGTTGTTACTAAGGTTGTGACCTTAGTCATTCTGATTGGTGTAAGGTAGAATCTCAGGGTCATTTTGATTTGCATTTCTCTGATCACTAAGGACTTTGCACATTTCTTTAGGTGCCTCTGAGTCATTCAAGATTCCTCTGTTTTGAATTCTCAGTTTAGTTCTATACCCCATATTTTTTGGTGGTGGTTAGCTTCTTGAGTTCTTTATATATTTTGGATATTAGGTATTAGCCCTCTATCAGATGAGGGGTTAGTGAAGATTTTTCCCAATCTGTAGGTTGCCCATTTGTCTTATTGACTACTCCTTTGCCTTACATAGGCTTTCCAGTTTAATGAGGTTCCGTTTATCAATTCTAGATCTTATATTCTCCTGTGTTGGGAGTTATGTCCTTAAATCCCTCCATTGTTGATGTTAATATTTTGGCTAGAGTTAGGTATGACTGGGTTCATGGAAACTCCCCAGCCAGCTGCAGGAGACTAACACAAATCTGGTCTTCAGGATGCCCAGTGATAGGACAAAGCTATGACCTTGCTGAGAAATACAGCTGATGTCAGGATGCCCAATGATATGACAAACCTGTAACCTTTCTGAAAAACCAACATCCTGTTGATATTGGCTAACCACACGAGTACTGTGTCTTTGGCCTGTGTAAATGTTTCCCACTTTCCCCCTCTCTCTGTTACCCCTGTTATGGTATAAATTTAGCCTTGGAAAAAAATAAAATTGTCTCCTTGATCAGACTCTTGTCTTGGCATCCTTCTTTGTGTCTCTTGTCTCCCATTCTCTTCCAGGTACCCTCTGCACCCTCGTTGACTATCCTGCAGGACAGAACAACTGGATGAGACACCCTGTGTCAATGAGTTCAAGATTCTTTCCCACTTTCTCTTCTATTATACTGTGTGTATCTGGTTTTATGTTGAGGTCCTTGATTCACTTAGGCTTGACCTTTGTTCAAGGCGACAAATATGAGTCTATTTTTACTATTCTACATACAGACATACAGTTAAATCAGCACTATTTATTAAAGATGCTTTCTTTTTAACCATGGTACAATTTGGGCTTCTTTGTCAATGATCAAGTGTGTGAAAGTGTGTGGTTTTATTTCTGCGTCTTCAATTCTATTCCATTGATCATCATGTCTGTGTGTACAAAATACAGAAAATGTGGTCCATTTACACAATGGAATACTACTTAGTGCTTAAGAACCAGGACATTCTGAGTTTTACAGACAAATGGATAGAACTAGAATATATCATCCCAGTGAGGTAACTCATACACAAAAGGACAAGCATGATGTGTACTCACTAATAAGTGGATATTAGCTAAAATAAAAAAGTACAGAGTAACCAAGATACAGTCCACAGATCTCAAAATGGTCAACAAGCAGAAGGACCATAGTGAGGATGTCTCAGTCCTATTTGAGAGGGAAAAGAAAGCAACCATAAGCAGGGAGGGGGGGATCTGGGAGGGAAATGGGAAGGGAGGGGGAACATGATCTGGTATTGTCTGGGGGGGAAGGATTGAAGCCCTGAGGGACAGGAAAAACTGGAAACAGGAGATGTTGAAAGGTTAGAGGTTGGGGGGACCTCCCAGAATGTACCAGAGACCTGGGAGGTGAGAGATTGTCAGGACTCAAAGTTGGGGGAGACACGAGATGAAATTCCCTATATTCCCTATAGTGTGGAGAGAGAAATTACATAGCCACCTCAAGAAATAGAAACACAGGCCATCAAGTGAGGGCCAGTTGTTATTCCACATTCAAAAACTGACCCATAATTTTTTTGTCTGAAAGAACTGCAGGGATGGAAACGGAGAAGAGCCTGAGGAAAGGAGATCCAGCAACAGGCCCAAAGGGGGATCCAGGAAAAGGGGAGGCCCCAAACCTGACACTGTGACTGAGCCTATGGGACACTCACAAAAAAGGGCCTATCATGAATGCCCTCTAAAAGACCCAACAAGCAAATGAGTCAGATGCAGATATATGCACTCAACCAATGAACAGAAGCTGTTGACCCCTCATTTGAATTAGGGAAAAACTGGAGGAAGCTGAGGAGGAGGACAATCCTCTATAAGGCTCTAGAAGGACCAGCAGTCTCAATTAACTTGGATCCCAAGATATCTCAGACACTGGATCACCCACCAGGCAGCATATACCAGCTGATATGAGGCCTCCAACATATATACTGAAGAGAACTCCTAGGTCTGTATTCAGAGAAGTTGCACTAACAATCACAGAAAAACACACATGGTATGCACTCATTGATAAGTGGCTAATGGCTTGAAATGCTTGAATTACCCTAGATGCCTAGAACAAAATGAAACTCAGACGGATGATCAAATGTGAAACTTCCTCCTTCTTTAAAAGGGAACAAAATACCTTGGCAGGGAATAGAGAGGCAAAAAGATTAAAACAGAGACTGAAGGAACACCTTCCAGAGCCTGCCCCACATGTGGCCCATGCATATACAGCCATCAATTAAACAAGATGGATGAAGAAGCAAAGAAGTGCAGACCTACAGGAGCCGGATGTAGATCTCTCCTGAGAGACACAGCCAGAATACAGCAAACAAGCGTATGCCAGCAGCAAACCACTGAATTGAGAATAGGACCCCCGTTGAAGGAATCAGAGAAAAGAACTGGAAGAAGAAGAGCTTGAAGGGCTCGAGACCCCATGTACAACAATGCCAAGCAACCAGAGCTTCCAGGGACTAAGCCCACTACCTAAAAGACTATACATGGACTGACCCCTGGACTCTGACCTCATAGGTAGCAATGAATATCCTAGTAAGAGCACCAGTGGAAGGGGAAGCCCTTGGTCCTGCTAAGACTGAACCCCCAGTGAACGTGATTGTTGGGGGGAGGGCGGCAATGCGGGGAGGATGGGGAGGGGAACACCCAATAAGAAGGGGAGAGGGAGGAGTTAGGGGGATGTTGGCCGGGGAAACAGGGAAAGGGAATAACACTAGAAATGTACATAAGAAATACTCAAGTTAATAAAAAAAAAAAAAAAAAAACCCGGAAGCCCCAGGGAGTTTAGAGATCTGGTGGGGTGGTTGGGGTGAGAACATCCTCCTGGAGACAATGTGGCAGGGAGGATGTATGGAATGTGGAACAGTAGTATGGTGGACCAGGAGGGAATAAAAATCTGGATGAAATAACATACACACATACATACATACATACATACATACATACATACATACATACATACATACATTAATACATACATAAAAAAAAGGCAAAAGCCATCATATCAAGGCTGGACAAGGTAATAGATTTAGTATGGAAAAAGTCCTAAAATAAAACAAGGTATATACCTTCTTTCACAAAAATTCCAAGCTAATAACAACAAAATACATGGAAAGGATTTGATGCATGCTGTTGCAGGCCCTGTCCTTAGAGTGTCAATCTCTGTGAACCCATATAAATCCTGCTTAGTTGATTTAGTGGGCCATGTGCTCCTGGAGTCCCCCATCTTTCCTCTCCATCTTCACTTTGGTTCTCTGAGGTCCTAGGAGAGAGATCTGATAGGACGAACTGTTTAGACTTTCTCTCGACATCATGTCTGGTTATGGGTCTCTGCACCCATTCTTATCTACTGATGGAAGAATTTGCTCTGATGAAAACTGAAAAAGACACTGATCTATGAGTATACCAGAATGACAGAATATTATTAAGAATCATTTCATTGAGTATTTACAGTAGTGTTTGGTTCAACCATAGGTTTCTTGTCATTAGAGTCTCTGGTTCCTGGCCATCCAGGTAGTATAGGACATCTGCTTCCTCCTCTGCTGTGGCATGTTCTCCAAGTTAAATTAGACATTGGTTGGCCACTCAGGCAGGACAGAACATAGGTTGAGGGCTTTGTGGCTACAGAGTACCTCCTTTCCATGTCAAGGATACTAGAATTTAGGGTAAAGGCTCCACTGAGGGACCAGGTTGATCTCCATATGCTCAATGAAGTATGTGAATGTTGTCTTTGGCTTTAGGTCCCTACTGTCAGTTTTCAGAGTTGTATCAATAGCTTAGGTTGTTTGAGGATTTCATGGAAACCTCTTGGCCAACAACTCAACTGAATGCAACCCAGCCTCACCACTGGAAATGTTGTCTGGCTATACAAGATTCCTTATTCTCAATTACTCCTCAGTTGGGTCATCCTCATAGAATCCAGGAAATTTTCACTATACTAGGTTTCTATAAAACCCCACAAATGCCATTCCCAATTCCAGCTCTCTCTCACTCTACCTCTCCCCTCACCTGATCACTCCATTTCCTGTCTCCATCTATCCCCAGTCCATATTTAAAATCTACTGTTTCCCCTTTCCTGATAAATCATACCATCCTCTAGCTAGCTTCTCTGGCTCTGTGGAGTAGTTTGAGTATTATTTGCCAACAGCTAATATTCACTTCTATGAATATAGACTTTTTTATTGTCTTTCTGGGAAAGGGATACTTCCACAGGATTTATTGTTTTTCTAGTTTCATCTATTTGCCTTCAAATTTCATGATGATTTTACTTTCAACATTTGAGAAATAGCTCACTGTACAAATGTTATCATATTCTGTTTGTCCATTCTTCTGTTGAGCAACATCTAGGGTTGTGCCAGATTCTGTTTATTACGAATATAGTTGCTATGAACATAGTAGAGCAAGTGTCTTTGTAGGATGGAATGCTCTATGGATATATACCCAAGAGTTGTATACCTGGGTCCGGAGAGATGGATAACTAATTATCTGAGGAACTGATTTACTAAATTCTAAAGTGGCTGTATAAGTTTTCACTGCTACCGCGAATGGAGTAGTTTTACCCTTGATCCACATCTTTGCCAGCATGATCTGTCATTTCTGGTTTTGATCTTAGCCATTCTGACTGGTATAAGATGGATTCTCCAAGTAATTCTGATTTGCATTTCCCTGGTGGCTAAGGAAGGTAAACATTTCTTTTGTTCTTTAGCCATTTGAGATTCCTCTATTAGAACTCTCTCTCTCTCTCTCTCTCTCTCTCTCTCTCTCTCTCTCTCTCACTCTCTCTCTCTTTATATATATATATATATATATATATATATATTTAATTGAGGTATTTGGTTTGTTTATGCCTAGTTTCTTGATTTTTTATACTAGCCATATATATATATATATATATATATATATATATATATGATATGATATGGAATATGGAGTTGGTAAAAATCTTCTCATTCTGTATGCTGCCATTTTATCTGATTGGTGGTGTTCTTTGTCCTACAGGAGCTTTTCTCTTTCATGAGATACCATTTATTAATTGATCTTTCTGTTTGTGCTATTGGTGTTCTCTCTGGGAAGATGTGACTTCTGCCAATGCATTCAAGGCTGTTCCCCAGTTTCTATTGTATCAGGTTCAGTGGGTCTTGTTTTATATTGAAATCTTCAATCTATTTGCACTTCAGTTTTGTGCAGGGTGATGAATATGGATCTATTTGCACTCTTTTATATGCAGACAGACAATTAGATCAGCATCATTTGTTTGAGAGGTTTTTCTTTTTTTTTTTTTTTCATTGCATATTTGGCTTCTTGCCAAAAATCAGTATCTAGGTATATGTTTACTTCAAGTTTTTGATTAGATTCATAATCAACCTGGCAGGTTTATACCACCACATGCAGCTTGCTATTACTATTGCTGTGTAGTACAGTTTGAAGTCAGGGATTCTGGTACCTCCAGAAGTTCTTATATTATACAGGATCGTTTTAGCTCTTTTGATGTTTTATTTTTCCACTTGAATTTGAGAATTGTTACTTCAAGGTTTGTAAATAATTGTGTTAGCTTTTCTTGGAGATTGTGTATCTGTAGATTGGTTTTGGTTGGATGAATATTTTTAGTATGTTAATCCTACTGATTCATGGACATTACAGATTTTTCCATCTTCTGATATCTTTAATTTTTGTCTTTAAGATTTGAAACTTTTGTCACACAATTCTTTCTCATCCTTGGTTAAAATTACTCCAAGATATTATTTATTATTTGAGACTATTGTGAAGCATGTTGTCTCACTGATTTTTCTCGGTCCATTTGACATTTGTATAAAGGAAGTTACTGATTTTTCCTTTTGAGTCAATCTTATATTCAGCTCTTTTTTATGGATGTGATAAGAAAGTGATTATATTTAAAATATATTTGTATGCCAAAATGTCTTAAACCTACTCAATAAAGATATATGAAAACAGCCATATAAATGAGACACATAGCCCTGTTTCTTTATAAACTCTATAAAAGAAGGGAAAATAATCTATCATCAGTGATCACAATGTATCCATATACAAAACACTATAGCATCTAAAGCTCTAGGAATGTTGCTGAAGAGATGGCAGTAGATTGTAAGAGCTAGGCCAGGGTGTTTGCTATGAGATTGTGTCTCCTAGTGACATAAGACACTGCACCCGTATTCTCAAAATTATCAATTCCTAAACAAAAATCGGACAAGGATGATAACAAGGGACATTCCAAAGTAGATTGGGAAAAAGCCCTGATGCTTCAGACCTACATATAAAAGGTCAGAAACTTAACAAAACAACAAAAATTACAGAGGGAACTATGGAATGCTAAGAGAGGGAGAAATCAGGGAAGAACACACCAGTGTGCAAATTATTAATATTAAACAGATAAAGCACATTAAACTAATGAATAAACATGTATTATTTACACACAGGAGACATATATGCTCATAAGAACAATTAATGAAGAAGAGGAAAGAGTACATTGACTTGAGAAAGGTCATGGGGGAGTATATAAAAAGGTTTGAAACCAAAGAAGGGAAAATGCTATCACTATAATATAATACCATAAAATTTATTTAAAACAGAATAGGAAAGGGCTACATAGGCATTCCTAATTGTATCTATAAGATTTATTTATTTATTCACACACACACACACACACACACACACACAAAACACACATATGAAAATCAAAATGTTAAGGTTTAATTAAGTTCTCTCTAGGTCCTTAATATTTTATCATAAACAATTCAGTATATTTGTCTACCTACTCGAAATATTTCACTATAAAATATACATTTTATATGTAAAGATTGATTTAATATTTATTACCATGAAATACATATTCCAAATATTTTATTTTTCTTTTGTCATTTATCATAGCTATATTTATATGTATATTTCAAAAATATATATTTAATGTGTGGATTATGGGTATGGAGAGGTGACTTAGCAGTTAAAAGCACTTAAATAGGTTTTTTTTTTTAGAGTACCTGTGCTTGGTAACCAATATTCACACGATGGCTCACATCATCCAAAACTTATGTTCTTACCTCTTTTCACCTCTGACAGCACAAGGCATACTCATATGTATAAGCAAATAAAACTCTCATACATGTAAAATAGATTAAATAAATATGTTTGAATATTCCAATGTGGTTATATAACACTAAAATGCTATAAATTTTTGACGAAATAATCAATTATCTGTTTATTACAAGTATTAGTTATTATTTATATGAAGTACATTTCCCTTTAAGCCTACATTTTAAAGCTAATCTAAGTATATGATATAAAACACAGAGTAGAACTTTCTAGGATTTTTTTCCAGAGATGAGAACTGAACCCAGGGCCTTGCGCTTACTAGGCAAGCGCTCTACCACTGGGCTAAATCCCTAACCCCGAACTTTGTAGTTTTAAACATTCATCAAGCAAATTTTTATTCATAAAGTTGTTTATGATTGTATGCTATTCTTCCTTTCTTGCGCTCTTGCCATGTGTTTTGATATCTCTTGTCCTTTGGATAATTATTTGTTTTATTTGTGTGTGTATTAAGTATAGGACTCATTTGAAAATATCATAAGTATACATAAACTATGCATAAAATATCTTGTTTATCATGCTAAAAATATTAATTCATTCTCATACCTAGTGCTCATATATTTACTCCCTGTCAGATTTATTTTATGATTTTTATATTCTTATTGTCTTTATCCAGGTAGGTACTTGTGCTTAAAATTATTTGGTGAATTTGTTTCTCAACTAGTTGTTTTAGTTGAATTGTATACCTTCATCACAATAGTTGAAAATCTGAGCTTGATTATATGCTTACTTTAAGAAGTGAGTGTAATTCATTCGTTTTTTAGATTGTTAGTTGACATCTTATATGTCAGCATAAATAATTACTTTAACATTACTAGTAAAGTGGACCAAGTGTTTATACATCCCATCAGTTTCTATTTATTATTAAAACTCTAAACCTCTCACTCATCTGAAATAAGGACTGCACTATGTGTTATATTCTTGGTTGGCAGGTTTTATCATTTACTGTCTATAATAAATCATCTCTACTCTCCTGACCTTCAAAGTTCCTGTGGAAAAAAATCATCTGATAGTTTTATAAGAATCATCTTGCACATGGAAATTCACTTATTTTCTACTTTGAAAGTCTTTCTTTAACTTTTAGTAATCAATGTGTTTTGATACAAATATCTTTTTTTTTTTTTTTTTAAAATTTATTCATTTATTATATAAGTACCTGTGTGTCCTCCAGACACACCAGAAGGGGCACTGGATCTCTTTACAGATGTTTGTGAGCCACCATGTAGTTGCTGGAATTGAACTGGACCTCTACAGGAAGAGTAGTCGGGTGCTCTTAACCGGCTGAGCCATCTCTCCAGCCCACAAATATCTTCTTTAGATAAATATTTCACCTTTATCACTCATATTTCTGTAATTCTCATTTTGTATGATGTTTTTTGTCTTGAAGCTGCCTTATAGGGTTTTGTCACACTTTTTTTCATCCATCCTTTTGCTTAGTTATTGTTTTCAGATAATGTCAAATGTCCTGACAGTGTCCCCACTGCATGTTATTCTCTCCTTGACTGAATCTACTGTTGTAGCCCACTATTTGTTGTTTGCATTTTTATAATTTCATACATCATGAAAATATGGGTTTTGTAAAAACAAAGATTCTAAAATTATTTATTTTATACTATAATATAAATAAATCATTTCTCTCTTTCTTTCTGTCCTCTCAACTTACCCATTTATGCTTTATTGATCTCTCTGAAATTTATGGCCTCATTTTTCATGAATTCCAATGGTATGCATATATGCCTATATAAATAAATACTTTTCTAAATATAACATTCTCAGTCTATGTAATATTTCTTCTATAGATATTTCAGTGCTGACTGGTATTAGATAGCCATTTGGTGAGCTTTTGCCTGGGGAAGACCATTTCTCCTTCTATCAGCATCTTTTGTTTCCTGTAGATTTTTTGTGTAGTGTAGGGAAATCATGGACTCTTTTCCCAACCACTTTGGAATGTCCATGGTGTTATCCATGTTCATTTCATATTTAGGAAGTGATGAAGGCGGTACAAGGGTCTTAACTGACATCTGGAATTAAGGTATAGAATTATAGAGTAGCTCCTCTTTTGATTTAATCTCTAGCTTTTTTTTTTTTTATTAACGGGTATTTCTTATGTACATTTTGAGTGTTATTCCCTTTCCCTCCCCCCCTTCCTTTTGGGTGTTCCCCTCCTCCCCCTCCCCCCATTTCCGCCCTCCCCCCGACAGTCTAGTTCACTGGGGGTTCAGTCTTAGCCGGACCCAGGGCTTCCCCTTCCACCTAGCTTTTCTAGTCTAGCTGCCATTAAAAGATAAATCACATATTTCTGATAGAGATAGGAACAAATTCTATTGTAATCTATTTCCACAATGGTGAACTACTTGTCTTTAAACCATAGGCCAACAATAGTTAAGGACATTTGCTGTTCATCTAGCAGACCTGAATTTGATTCCCAGTAGCTTTTTCCGACAACTCTTAAACTCCTATAATTTCAGCTCTAATGCCTGTTGCCTTCCTCTGTGCTGCAAAAGCATATACACGTAAATACACACACACACACACACACAATTTTTTTGTTGAGACAAAATATTCCGTCCTCTTTTATATTGTGTCATTATTTATTATGTAAGAGTGTTGAGAAAAGTAACTAAGATATGTGTTGTTATATTCGGTTGTAGTTTGTATTCTTATTGATGATATAATTTGTTAGAATATGCAGTCAGCTAATCCTAAGAGCTTGGCTCAACAACACTAATAAGTTTTATGTGTTAGAATAGAAGAAGGTTTCTCTGAAGGTTTGTAGATGTCCAGACTCTGTGTTTAGTTGGGGTTTCAAACTTAACATCTTTCTAGGGTCGTAATGTAAAGTATTTCATTTAATTGGAAGGGTCCTGATCCATTTGAGATATCTGGTATGCTGCACATTTGAGTAGACTTGCCAGCTAGATGTTAAGGTTATGTCAGTTTTGAACTAATCCTTATCGTTAGGTGTGGTTCCTAGTTAGTTCTCACAGTAGAACAGATGACAAAGCCATAGCACTCTTCTAAGCATTTTCTTCATCCAGAACGGCTACAGGCTGTGCTTCACAGTTTGGTAAGGTTTTTGTTTGTGTGCATGGCCAGATCTGACTCTAGTTAAGAATTCTAGCCTGCCTGAATCACTGATCTTTGTAGTTGACTATAGAGGATCACCAGCTTGGCTCTGCAGGCATTTGGGGCCATTGGCTAGTCTCTTTGGTTGGACAAAAGTGCCAGCAGAGACAGAGCACTACTGCCAAAATATGCATGCTGATATTTGTGAACTCTGCTTTCTTTTATTCGTAGTAACAGGTTTTAAATATTTTCCCATGTGTATCGTTCTAGTATGTATAGTGATGTGAAGCACAAGCGCCATTCTTGAACTGATAATGCAGAAGAAACTGAATTCCAGGTTACTTTTAATGACTATGGGAGTCTTCTACTCAAGGACTAATGTGGTGTCTTGTGTGAAGAAAAGTCAAAATAAATGTGTTACAATTACTCTAGAAATGTCTTAAGAATGGGATTGTTCTGTTCTGTTTTGTATTGTTTCTGTTTTTGTTTCTTTTTTCATTTATTTTTTTTCCAGGTTCTTAGAATTTTCATTAATCATTCTAGACTATAAATGGATTCTAATGAGTATTTCTATGAGTAGTATGAAACCTGGGGCTTCTCTTTTTCCTTCTTGCTAATGTTACTCCCATAAGTCATAAGTTTCATTATACTATAGAAATATAGAAATCCTTAGCCTGAGTTATAAGATCCAATTTTCTCTGCCTAATAAGAGAATTACTTGAAATTTTCTAAATCTATATTTTTAGATTTTTTCAGTCTTAGGAAAATCTCATTTTGGAACATATTATCCTTTTTAACTTCATACCAGCATATTAGTAATACACTAAATGTCATTTTATTTAATCACTTTCTTTGGCTATTAAATTCATATAAACAAATTTTAATAGTCATAAAATTTTATAAGTCAGTTACATTTTCAGTAGAGTATTTTAATGAATAATTTAATGAATATACAGAAAATCACATATTTATATGTATAGGATGTGTTTTTTTATTTAACTTTCAAAAAGTCAGCATTCTTAATATATTAAGTTATGAAGAAAAAAATGTCACTATTCATTCATCATGCTTATCAAGATAATGAAAGCAGAATTGCTGAAATGACAATTCTTTTCATTGAATCTATAAATAATCACCATTAAAATATTATTGACTTTCCCAATCTGTATATAAGTAAATATTCTTACAAGTGACATTTTCACAAAAAGAGATTTAAAATCATTTCTTTCATTAAAATGACACAGAGTATGATCATTTGCCACTATTTCATTTTCATTTTCCCCCATGAGGGTGACATGTTGTCAGCAGATTACACCTTATCAAAGAAAGTCATAAGACCATTTTAGTAGAGAGCATATTGGAAAAGGAAAATATGCTTTTTGGTTTACAGTCAAGGTTAGAGACTCCAATAGAGACAAAGTGCACCGATAAAAGGATGAGGAGCTTGTGCCCTTTACTGAGTTGAACTGTACATCATTATGTCCTTGCATTCTAGACTATAACTACAATCTAGATTCATGACCTTAAAATGTTGTTTCCTGACCTTAATTTTTCCTTCATATATCATTCTTTTCTGGGTTGATCAATTTTTTTTAGCTCCTTAATTTAAGTATATTCTTACATGTTTCTGTAAGGCAGATGGCAAAAATACTATTAAATAGAATGTCTTTTCAAAGTTAAATTAAAGTAAGTATACATTCAAGTTCAAGTCTAAATTCAAGTGGAAAACAGAAAGATCTTAAAAACAAGAGGTAGTAAGTAGAAAATACACAATATGCCAGCAAAGGGAAATAATGAAGGAAAAAGGGGGGGGTAAAGTGCCAATAGGGATAGAATGGTGGTGTGGAGAAAGGGATTGGAGGAGAAAAGCAAATCCTACGGACTTTTGAAAAATTCATATGGAAACCTATTCTATGAGCTAAACACACACACACACACATACACACACACACACACACACGCACACACACACACACTGTTATTATGCTTATCCAAGGCATTGATGGCATTATGTTCATCCAAGAAAGTAGAGTTGCCAAATAAAATGCTAAGTGCCTCACCCTGAAGTGTTGATCAGAGGCTGCCCTGAGACCTTCTCAAATAATATGAGCTATGGCTATTGCTCTTGATTACCAGAAATTGACAGTAAGACCTCATTACTGATGTATAATATACTATAAGACCCAGTTTTGTAAACCTATAAATGGAAGCAAAGTTTTACAACTGAACAAAACGATTTTAACTATGTGTACATAATATAATATATGTACTATGTACATTGGTCACAGGATACAGAGAAGTCAAGTTGGCATGGACAATGAATTTTTCCTCTATACTTGCTAGATCCCATGATTCTAGAAGATGCTATGTATGCAAGCTACTGAATAAAAATTCCTCAGAGTTCTTAGCCAGCTGTGAACTCTGTGTGTTAAAATAATGACCAACTGGTAAAATACATTCTGGAATGCAATTGTAGCATAAGTATTATGTGGCTAAGGTAGCATTATTTGATTGGATTTTGTATTATCATCTTGATGAGGAAACTGCTTAGCATGGTAAATCTGCTTCAGAACCCATAGTTGGAACCTACTACTATTATTCTATCAAATTTATCTATTTATACCTCTACATTAGTGAAAGTTTCACACCTTATCATAGAAATCATTGAAAAGTGAGTAAGTAGTGACTAATTCAGAAACTTAAAACTGATTAATGTCCATAGAGTATGTCTCCATGGCATGATGCGCTACAGATAGGATGTTACATAACCTTGTCTCCCTAAGTCTTAGGAACCATCATGAAAGACAGAACAAAAACATATGAAAGCTAGAAATTGTGGAAGATCGGAATGAAACTGGGTCTTATCACAGAAACTCTTTGATGTCCCAACAGCTTTGAGTATCAGTAAAGGAACAAACAAAGCAACATTCTAGCATAGACTAGGAAAGGGCTCATATTATAGAAATAGCAATTACCATGCTTCAATAGATGTTTCTATACCCAAAAATATATGAGTAGAACAAATTGGAGTTAATTATTTTACAAAAGGAAATGATGTGGGTGATTCATTTGATTTAGACATCAGACAGCCAAATTCATGGGATATTTGTTCATATATCATATGAAAATATGTTTTAGACAATAGGATCAAGAAATTCCTTTGTTTACTATCTCAAAGTAGCTTACAACAAATATATAAGTGGAAGCAATTTTATAACTGAACAAAACCATTTTTTGCCATGAACATACGGTCTTTAAAAAGTAACATCATTCATATACGCATTTTAGATTTATGAATCCTTGAACACATAACCCAACAAAGAACCCAGTTAAATCAAGCTTTATATCCAAAAACCATTCTATGATGTAATAAATATATGTTGTTTTAAAGCGTTAAGATTTATATACTTTGTAATATTGCCTATACATGGCTAGAGATGTGCATATCAAACAATACCACATACATAATCATGCATTATCTCTTACTAGAACATTGCCCAGATTTGCAAAGATAATATATGTTTTGTCACATTGTTAGCTCTTTAGACTGGTACTCTACACATTTTTCACCTAGAATCCATACAGAATTCACATATGTCTATACTTGATACAATACGCAAATGTGCATTAAATTAGTCTAATTCAAACGTATACATGGAAGGTTCTCCACATTTCTCTACTCAGGTAGTCAGATGTAGAAAACAATTGGATATGTTTTTTAGAACAACTAATCAATACTGTAATGATTCTTCTTCAGGTCTATCTACATAGTTCTATCTCTTATGTGTTCACACTCGTTCATAACACACCATCCTAAATGGAAGCATCTAGCAAACTATGTCTATAAAGTTCAAGTCTGATTAAGATATATAGTATTGATGAAAGAACTGGTGAACATAAATATTCTTTAAGGAGGATAACAACAGGACATAGCTGTATATTTCTGAGGAAGTCAAAAGGACATATGTAATGTTGAGGCAGCTTCAAGTTTAAAAGTTACGTTATGAGAGGTTATTTTTAGGTATAGGATTCTATCCATCAGAGGAACTACCATGGACCCAAAGGAGAGAAGATAGTGTTCATCGTGGCCTGAAGACTGAATGTTGCAGTTGTTAAAAACATTTGTTGATCTTCTAGAGGACTCAGATTCAATTCGTACCACTCAAATGGCAGATCACAACTACCTATAACTCCAGTTCTAAGGAAATTGAAGAGTAGGAGCCACACACGTGGTACACAAATGTACATGCTGGTAAAATACCTAAAATAAAAATCAACCAATGAATCAATCATTCATTCAATCAATAATAGGATTACAAATATATATTTTTTAAAAGACTGAAATTTTCTTTTAGAGATGAGAATAAGACCACAAGTAAAAGAATGGATGACTATGAATGGTAAATGCCTAGATTGCTTCTTAAGATCCACAGCAATGAAACTGTTAAAAAGATATGGAAAATTTGCAGACCTGAAGCCTCAATTCTCTTTAATCCTTCTAAACTGGAAAAAATAACCTTTACTTTCTAGTCATATTAAGCTTTGGATACATGTGTGTAAGCAAGTCTTGTGTTATAGTCAAATATCAAGTTTCCTCTTATTAATGACAAATTTAAATAATAATGTATTATGATTATTTAAATATTATTTATATACTTTTGTTTATTTCTTACATTCTGAGAGCTTGTTGAAACCATGTTGCTGATTATTATAGATTATCAATTTCTTTAATCTCTGCAACAAACTAGATGTAATTTTCATATAATTTTGATTATCAGGTAAGTAAATTTAGGTAGTTATTTAATAACTTCCCAGGATGCCTTCTGAGAGGTGTATGTTGTTAGGAGTATTAAAACCATGGCTATTTTGTCTTGGAATTAATATTATTATCACAGTATCTATAGTTATCAAGATTAAGTTCCTTCTGAGGCACTTGTCCTATATGTGCAATCTGTATTTTCACTATCTAGCCACAACAACCCAAAGCACTGTGTAAAAGATACAACAAATACCTTATGTAATTTGAAATGACTGGCTTCTTTTCCTTTTATGTTTAAATTGTGAAATGTTACTTAGTTTACGTTATTGATATTTTGAAACAATTTCCACCCTAAAGAAATAGAGTCTCACTAAACCTGCACAAATCAAAGCAATAGTGCTCTTTATTGCAAAAGCAACTAAACTAAGAGTTCAATCCAGAGCAAATTCTGTTCTTCCTTTGCATTTTCACCATTAGACTTTTAGACAATCATCTCATTATTTTGTGGAATGTTCCAGAGTTCATATTTGTTTTATGTTTTCATACTGCTAGGTTCTATGGATTTATTTTAAAGGAATATCACAAAATGTCTGTTATAATTTTATTGCAAGCTAACAGAATACAAATTTATCTTGTCACTCATGATGACTTGGATTGTATGAGTAATACATGACAGCAATCTCACAATTATGAAATATCTGTCGAGGATAAAAATATTTACCTCCTTATCAAATGTGAGAATATTTCTGAGGTATCAATATTCATACTATATTACATATTTGAAAGATGTGTTACATACAGAGAACGGACAAAAATTAAGCATTTTTAATTATTTGCCTGTTAAACATAGAAAATCCAAAAATTAAAGTTTGAGAGTTTTGACAAATCTCCTTTGACAGGAGGTGCATCAGTAAGAATGTAAAACTGACCTGTCAGCCCCTATGCACTCTGCCTCAGTGTCTACATGTTCATACGTGCATCAATCATGTTGATATAGAGACCTTGTTTTCTCTGTGTCCTCCATCCTCTCTGGTTTGTCCACCCCTTTGGGCTCTTCTACAGGGTTGTCTGAGGCTTGAGAGGAGAGATTTGTTGGAGATGGCCTGTTTAGTGCAGAATGTTCTAAGTTCTGTCACGCTCTGTATAATATCTGGCTTTGGGTCTCTGTAATTGTTTCTATCTTATGCAGGATGAAGCTTCTCAGAGGACTGACTGCTGGGCAAGTGGTGTATGATCTATAAGACAGACTATGAGATACGTCATTAGGAGTCATTGATATTTTCTTTGAGTAGATTAGTATTATTTTTTTTACCCAAGGTCATTAAGTTATTTATACAAAAGTTCTTGTTCACCTAAGCAGTGGTGAGTATTCTATCTTGTGAAGTGAGCCTAAGAAAAATCAGATATCATTTTATTTTAATGAGAGTAAGAGAAAGAGACACAAGGAGAGAGAGAGAGAGATAGAGACAGACACACACACACAGAGAGAGACAGAGAGAGAGAGAGAGAGAGAGAGAGAGAGAGAGAGAGAAATAATGAGAAGTAGTGTATCCAGAAGGAACGGGGAGAGAAGGAACTGAGAGTAGAGAAAGAGGAAACCATATGCAAGATATATTATGTAAAAAATATAAAGGAAAAACAATGTACATTTAGCAATATAAAGAAATGTTAATTTTGGTTTAACTGACTTTTGCAACTTCATAAAAGGTCACTACAAAAACAAAATGTTTCAGATGTAACCAAAAATGTGTAATAGAAAAAAAGACTACATTAATGGCTTGGAACCCACATAGCTAATCCAACTATAAGACAGTTGAAGTACAGCAGAGACAATTATTATGTTTCTTCTGTCAACAATGATATCTAACCCAGATGGCTACAGTATCTTCTTTGTAGGTAGTGCTCAGTATTGAATAAATTCATAGATACAATATACGTCAATAAAACTTGTTAATCCTTTTGGAATCCAACATAAAAGAAAATCTTTGTCTATGCATACATCTGTGGGAATGGGTGGAAATCAGATGGTTCTACAAGGTGAGTACTCAACGATTTATATGTGTGGTTATTATTTATAAATATGGAAGAATGAAATGTTTTTTCTTTTTTTTTTCAGGCAACTAGGAGGAGCCAGTGGTCCAAACAGAAACTACATTATGTGACAGTGTTATATACTCTGTGGTTGGACTACAGTTAAGTACAAGTAAAAAATATGTAAAAATAGTCAAAAAACAATACATTCTGGCAGTTTGAGCATAGGGCAAGGCATATTTTCTATGATGATTTTAGGTTCTAGTCTGAAACTGTTTATTCCCAGTGCTTGGGCTGTCCAAGAACAAGAACACCAAGAACCTACTTGAACTGGAGCTTAATGTCACTCAGAGTTTTTGTATGAGAGTATAAGTAGGGAGATGCTAAAGACAAAAATCTATTTGAAGATTAAATATTTACATATATTAGGGTGATATACTAATACATATATTGGAGTTATATAATAATCAAGCCCTGGCTGTGGGTGAGAAAGGTACTTCCACGTGCTATGTTTCAGAAAATACTATGATTCACAAATGCTGTGACTGGTGTTACTATTTATTCCAGACCATCTGGCCTTCATGTCTGTTGTCATAATAATTAAACCTTGGGTCCTCTGCCTGGCCACAAATATGTGAACAAATAAGTACACAACTACATGGTGAGGCACCAATCAGTTGGATACAGTTTCTGAAAGGAGTCAGTTAGTGCCTGTCATTCCAGATTGATGAAGGAATTTTATGCAGATCATTTGGCTGGCCACTATCCTTACACAGCACAAAAGGTTTTGTTGCATCTATGCCAAAATTTCAAATTGTAATTTGTATAAAAACAAGCACAGCAGTCCATTAAGTAATTGATGTTCATAAATTATGGTAGATGAGGAAGTCAATGAAAATGTTCATGATGCTAAACTGTCCTTTGGATGGTGCTCAATTCTAGACTTTCATTGTACTCTATAAAAAAAAATAAAGCATCTAAATTACTTCACTATAACAACAGTTTAAATTTCTTTTTTTTTAACGTCTTGCATATGTACAGTCCCTTAAAGGAAACTGTGAGATCTTCTATCATGTTCTCTTTACAATCTATTTTACCTATAGGAAATACACTATGACTTTTTAAGATGAATTATAGGTTACCAGGCAGTGTTGGCATATATCTTTAGTCCAAACACTGGAGGTGGTACAGTCAACTGGATCCCTGTGTCTTTGAGGTAGTCCTGGTTTACAGTGTGAGTTCTAGGATAGCCAGGGCTACACAAAGAAAGCCCATCTTGGAAAGCAACAACAACAACAACAACAATAACAATAATAATATTTAAAAATACATATAGAAAAAAAGATAAATTAGAGGTGATATAATTCTTCTGTACATATCTCTTAGCACAAACAAGCCTTCTTCCTAACAAGACTTCTTTCTGTTTCCTTGAGATTAATTAGTCTATAAAAATGAAGTCAGTTTTATCTTAGATTACTCGTGCTTCAATAATCGTGACTATCCTTGACTGGTATAAAGAAGACATTTATTGTCATAGTTGGTATACCACTATCTTGAGTAGACTTTATGATATAGACCTTATGTTAGTTTGTTTAGAAAGTATTATTTTATCTTGTTTTCTCATATTTGCTTGATGCCTCTTGGAGTCCTCCTTCCTGAAGGGGAATGGAAACAAAGTGGATCTGGGGGAGAGAAAATGAGGGTGAGTAGCTGGGAGGAGTGGAGAGAAGGCTGACTGTGGTCAGGATGTAGTGTATGAGAAAAGACTCTTTTTCAATGCAGAAAGGAAAGGAAGAAAGTAAAGTTAGATCACTGGGGAGTAAAGGAATGTGATGCAAGCCAGTAAGGCCCACATAGTTAACTTCAAGTAGGTGACCCAGATTAATTTACAACTAAACCACTTTATAATCTTATTTTAGCATTTGACTAAAAATATTAATTATCTGATACTTAACTCCTAATCATAGAAGTCATTTTATCACAATCATATAAAATTTTGTTAAGTTTCATCTATTCATTAAAACTGCAAAACTACTGTTTGGTCATGGAGGATGACCCTAAATGTTTGTATGTAGATGGCTTGGTTTTCAGTGACATTCATGTGGGGCTCTGGAGAAGTGTATGGGATTATCAGGTCTCTGATTTCATTAATGGATAAGGGTAATAATACATTCATAATGTGTCGATATTGTTGAGAGATCATAGAAATATTAGGAAGTGAGGCCAGATAGGTAAAAACAAAATACCATGGTGTATCATTGAAGGAGAAATTTCTATTTGTCCTTTGTCATTTCTGTATTTTCCTGGTTCTTCCTATCTAACATAAAGTACATGATTTTTCTTCAGTGGATTTCATTATCTTTCTTCATGGCCACAGATATAAAGTATTAAAGTTGTTGACAATTCATTGGACTTCTACAACATGTGCAAGAATAAATCTGCATTCCATTTACTTATTTATTTTTATTTCTTAAAATGTGGATGGTGGGTGAATTCCTGTTCTGTGCAAGTCTCTGTGCATGCATAAAGGTATTGGTGTTCAAGTGTGTGCACATGTGTATGTATAAGTATGTGTATGTGTGTGCAAGTGCATGTATATATGTGGGGCTTATATATACATTTATAGTTAAGAATACACCTGTGAAGACACAGAGCTTTAATAAGTAAGTAGAAAAAAAACTATTTTACCAAATCTTGAACTAATTTTTCCTAACTCTACATATATATAAGTGTTGAATTTTAAACTAATGATTATTAAAAGTCAAGTATTATTTGAAGTAGCATATATGTTTATAAACTTACTTGTACATACTACTATGGAAGTCACAGAACTTCAATAGATGAAAAGGTATGAAAACAAGTTAATCATTTTATCAAATCTTGAACTAAAAGTTCTCTAGCCTTATATGCATTTATATGGGTTGAATTTTAAACTGATAATTCACTATTAAATGTTAAGTGTTATTTGAAGTACCATATTAATAACATTTCAATTGATTATTAAGGGTATCTAAGACATAAGAGCAACAGAATTTACAAAATAAGGGAGGTGATATGACATTTCTAAAATGCAGCTGTATGGATGTTTTTGTTAACAACAATAAGGAATCTGATTTTATTTCTTTGTTTATAAATGCCTTACAGAAATCTAATCCATATAAAATAATACCACCTCTTTTTTTTAAAATTAAATTCATTTCTCTTTATTATGTTGTTAAATCAGAGAGCTTCAAAAATACATAGGTTGTCAGAATGCTCACATTTCCACTGAAGTTTTCAAAACAAAAGATCAACTTACAATTAGAATACAAGGCTTAGATTTTACTCACTACAGAGTATAATACCACCTCTTTAAGGGGGTAAATCTAGTTGTTTTTTAATACCCATGTAGCATTCATCATTATCCAATTTCAAAATATTGTCATCATCCTCAAGAGAGTCATTCTTTAACACCTTTCACATATTTCTAGCCTTTGAAAGAAATCTTTCACATGCCTTCTTAATTTGTGTAAAAGTTTTAGTGATATAAAATTGGTACATCGTATTTATTTTTATAATTCCTAGAATTGTCTAACAATGTCTGCTACTTAATTTCAAAACTGAGGCAATCACAGAACTGAGGGAAAGGCAGGATAAATGCCACAAATACCTCTAATTTAATTAAAAGTCAGTGCTTGGATTGATTAAAATTTCTTCTGATTTCTTTCAAACCCTAGATAACTTTCAGAGGGCTAAAAATTATTTAAACATTTTTCTCACACAGTAGTGGAAGTATGGATGTGACTTTCATCTACCCCATTATTTCTTTGATAACTCTTTATATGATTAACATTGCAAATAATTACAAATATTCCAGGTCCACTTATAAAATTCACACCATATTATTTTCCTACATAAACCTCTGAGTCTAAAACTAAATATATACCTTTATTATATCTGGAACATTTTCTTGTTTTAGACTTTATACTAACACACACACACACACACACACACAAATATATGTTAACTATCAGTTACAAAATAGGATTTTAACTATAATGTTGGAATGATTGAAATACAATAAAATTTTTGTTCTCATGACTTTTACAATGTGTAGTACAGACAGATAATATATGCCAAACCCATATTAAGAATAACTAGTGGGCATATAACCAAGTGATTCTCCAACAAATAACAAGGACACATGCTCCACTATGTTCATAGTAGCTTTATTTATAATATCCAGAAGCTGGAAAGAACCCAGATGTCCTTCAACAGAGAAATGGATACAGACAATGTGGTACCTTTACACAACGGAATACTACTCAGCCATTAAAAACAATGACTACATGAAATTATTAGGCAAATGGATGGAACTAGAAAATATCATCCTGGGTGAGGTAAACCAATCACAAAAGAAAATACATGGTATGCACTCACGGATAAGTGGATATGTGCCCCAAAACTCAGAATACTCAAGGTACAATTCATAGACCACATGAAGCTCAATAAGAAGGAAGACCAAAGTTTGGATGCTTCAGTCCTTCTTAGAAGGGGGAACAAAATACTCACAGAAGAAAATAGGGAGACAAAGTGTGGAGCAGGTGCTGAAGGAAAGGGCATCCAGAGACTGCTCCACCTAGGGATCCTTCTCATATACAGTCACCAAACCCAGACTTTATTGTTGATGCCAATAAGTGCATACTAACAGTAGCCTGATATAGCTGCCTCCTGAGAGTCTCTGCCAGACTCTGAAAAAAACAGAGTCAGATGCTACAACCTAACCTTTGAACTGAGAATGTGTCCCCGATGAAGGAGTTAGAGAAAGAATTGAAACAGCTGAAGGGGTTAGCAACTCCATAGGAAAAACAACAATACCAACCAACCAGATCCCCCCAGAGCCCCTACAACTAATCCACCAACCAAAGAGTACACACAGAGGGACCCATGGCTCCAGCCTTACTATGTATCAGAGGATGGCTTTGTCAGGCATCAATGGGAGGAGAGCTCCTTGGTCCTGTGAAGGCTAGATACCCCAGTGTAGAGAAATGCCATGAAGGGAAGCTAGAGGGAGTGAGTGTGTGGGTTGGGGAGCATCCTTATAGAAGCATGGGGAGGGGGGACCATATAGGGGGTGTCTGGGGGGGACCAGGAAAGGAGATAACATTTGAAATGTAAATAAAGAAAATATCCAATAAAAGAAAAGAAAAAATATTCACCAAAGAAACAAAATCAGTAAGATATAATGCATCTGCTGAAACGTGAATGCTTGAGGTCCAGAGGAGTTAGGGTTGGTCTAAGTTGTGAGATTGAAAGATCCAAAAATGAGTAGGACAAATGCATTGGAGCAGAAAAAAGAAAATGGAGCAATAAGAGCAAAGACAAGAATGAGAAATTGATGGTGAATTGTCAGGGAACAAGAGATTAAATTAGAGACAGAAAGAAGAGAGGGAGAGGAGGTGGGGAAGGGGGAGAGAGGAAGAATGGTAGGGTGTATAATTCAAAAAGAGAGTAAATGGTGTGAGAGGAGAATTGATCTGTCTTTCCTATGCCTATATTTTAATCCCCTGGTCTCCTGACATCAACAAATAGGATGATTATCAGTCACCTCATGAAAGCAGATGTATAATCTGCCAATTCTAGTACTAATATCTAAAATACACATCTAGGTATATTTTTTATCTTATTTCTGAGATCTCAGATATGTATAATAAGAAAAACATAATATGTACACACACAAAAATTTCGAGTTAGTAAGATAAGGAAACAGGTCCACTTCATTAAAGCACTGATGACGCTGTAAGCACGTGCTCTTTCATCTAGGAGTACATTGTATCTGTTCCACTGCACTGAATTCTTAAGAAGCATCAAGAGATAAAAGGGGCATTGTCTATGAATTAATGTCATACATGAACAAAGAACAATTCATACAAGTACACAAAACATTTTCCATTAGGTCTTATAGTCATTCATTATAGAGTATAGAAAGGTGGTAGTAGTTTTTAAGAAGGAATATTACAACTTTAAAATACAGGAATATATGAGAGTCATATAGGAAGTCTGGTTTGAGAGTGTAAACTATGACTGTCAAGAACAGACTGGTTATCATAACTTGTCTAAGTTTTTCTTAATAATGTGCTTTTAGTTGGATGTTTTAAATTTACATTTCAAATGCTATCCCCTTTCCCGGTTTCCAGTCCATAAATGCCCTACTCTATTGCTCCTTTTTCTTATGAGGATGTTCCCCCTCCCCAACAACCTACCCTTCCTGCCTCTGCCTTGGCATTCTCCTACATTGGGGGTCCAGCTATGTCAGCACCAAGGGCTTCTCCTGTGATTGGTGCCCAATAAGGCCATCCAATGCTACATAGTAGTAGTTTAGTCCCTGGCATCTCTGGTTGGTTCATATAGTTGTTCTTTTTTTCCCATCTTTATTAAATTGGGTATTTCTTATTTATATTTCAAATGTTATTCCCTTTCTCGGTTTCCAGGCCAACATCCCCCTAACCCCTCCTCCCCTCTTCTATACGGGTGTTCCCCTCCCCATCCTCCCCCAATATTGTTGTTCTTATGGGCTTACAAGCCCCTTCAGCTCCTTCAATCCTTTCTCTAACTCTGCCAGAGCATGACAAATACAGAGGTGAATGCTAGAAGCCAACCATTGAACTGAGAACAGCATCTCCATCGGACAAGTTAGAATAATGTGTGTTTTTGATACAGGGCCTCAGGCATCAAATATCATATACTGGCCTCCAGTTCACTATGTTGTTACGCATTATTTTAAATTTCTGTTCATTCAACCTCTACCTTCCCTGTGTACTGAGATTACAGGCATACATTACCACACCTGAGGATCAAATCCATTGCCTTCTTTATATATACTATACAAACATTTCACAAGCTGAACCACAAGCATAATACTAATTTGGTTATATGTTTTAATGTATGAAACCTAGTACAAAAATCTAGCGAATATAGTAGATTCATTGATGAAAGAGCTCTTAAAAAACAGACAAATTGGTAAGGAAAAATTTAAATATATCGCACATATACAATTGAATTTTACTTAGTAATGGAGAAGAAAACCATATAATTTAGTAGAGAAAAGATGAAGATAGAATTATTATGTTAAATGAAATAAATGACTCTGAAGGATGGGTATTATGTCGTTTCTTTCATAGGTATACACTACAAAATAGAATAGTCCAGAACATAGTAGAAGAATTATTTGTTAAGAATAAAGATGCCGGAAGGGGCGGCGCAGATCTTCCTGGTCGCTGCCACTGCTGGAGAGCCCGTGGGCAGCACCCATAAAGCAAACTTGAGCCTGGGTCCACAGGTAAACCAACTTTTTCTGCTGCAAGAAAGCGGCCTGGTGATCCCAGGACACACGGAGGCAGAATTCCTCTAGGACCGGCACGCCTGTGTTTACGGAAGTCCCACACCCTCGATCCCGGCCTGCAGCAGCTCTCTGCTCCCAGAACCCGTGGGAGAGAGACCTCACCGCCTGGTCAGGTGGGCACTCCTGAGGCTGCAGAGCGGAAGAGACCACCAACACTGCCCACCCCTGCCCACATCCCTGGCCCAAGAGGAAACTGTATAAGGCCTCTGGGCTCCCGTGGGGAGAGGGCTCCAGGATGCAGGACCCCTGCCTGAGACACCGCCGAACCTGAAGGAAACAGACCGGACAAACAGTTCTCTGCACCCAAATCCCGTGGGAGGGGAGCTAAACCTTCAGAGAGGCAGACACGCCTGCGAAACCAGAATAGACTGCTCTCTGCACACTTTTCCAGAGGAAAACACCAAAACCCATCTGGAACCCTGGTGCACGGAGGCTCCTGAAGGGGCGGCGAGATCTTCCTGGTTGCTGCCACTGGAGAGCCCGTGGGCAGCACCTGAGCTAACTTGAGCCTCGGGACCACAGGTAAGACCAACTTTTCTGCTGCAAGTGACCTGCCTGGTGAACTCAAGACACAGGCCCACAGGAACAGCTGAAGACCTATAGAGGGGAAAAACTACACTCATGAAAGCAGAACACTCTGTCCCCATAACTGGCTGAAAGGAAACAGTAAAACAGGTCTACAGCACTCCTGACACACAGGCTTTTAGCACAGTCTAGCCACTGTCAAAAATAGCAGAACAAAGTAACACTAGAGAAAATCTGATGGCTAGAGGCAAGCGCAGGAAACCAAGCAACAGAAACCAAGACTACTTGACATAATCGGAGCCCAATTCTCCCACCAAAACAAACATGGAATATCCAAACACACCAGAAAAGCAAGATCTAGTTTCAAAATCATATTTGACCATGATGCTGGAGGACTTCATGAAAGATGTGAAGAACTCCCTTAGAGAACAAGTAGAAGCCTACAGAGAGGAATCGCAAAAATGCCTGAAAGAATTCCAGGAAAACATAAATAAACAAGTAGAAGCCCATAGAGAGGAGACACAAAAATCCCGGAAAGAATTCCAGGAAAACATAAATAAACAAGTAGAAGCCATAGAGAGGAGACACAAAAAATCCCTGAAAGAATTCCAGGAAAACACAATCAAACAGTTGAAGGAATTAAAAATGGAAATAGAAGCAATCAAGAAAGAAACACATGGAAACAACCCTGGATATAGAAAACCAAAAGAAGAGACAAGGAGCTGTAGATACAAGTTTCACCAACAGAATACAAGAGATGGAAGAGAGATCTCAGGAGCAGAAGATTCCATAGAAATCATTGACTCAACTGTCAAAGATAATGTAAAGCGGAAAAGCTACTGGTCCAAAAACATACAGGAAATCCAGGACACAATGAGAAGATCAAACCTAAGGATAATAGGTATAGAAGAGAGTGAAGACTCCCAGCTCA
This sequence comes from Rattus rattus, assembly GCF_011064425.1. Classification (NCBI taxonomy): domain Eukaryota; kingdom Metazoa; phylum Chordata; class Mammalia; order Rodentia; family Muridae; genus Rattus; species Rattus rattus. Next base: position 122,472,811 of record NC_046172.1, on the reverse strand, counting down.
AAGGACCAGTAAATATCTTCAACAAAAATCATAGAAGAAAACTTCCTAACCTAAAAAAAGAGATACCCATAGGCATACAAGAAGCCTACAGAACTCCAAATAGATTGACCAGAAAAGAAACACCTCCCGTCACATAATAGTCAAAACACCAAACGACAAAATAAAGAAAGAATATTAAAAGCAGTAAGGAAAAAGGTCAAGTAACATATAAAGGCAGACCTATCAGAATCACACCAGACGTTTCACAGAAACTATGAAGGCCAGAAGATCCTGGACTGATGTCATACAGACCCTAAAGAGAACACAAATGCCAGCCCAGGCTACTGTATCCTGCAAAACTCTCAATTAATATAGATGGAGAAACCAAGATATTCCATGACAAAACCAAATTTACACAATATCTTTTCTACAAATCCAGTGCTACAAAGGATAATAAATGGTAAAGCCCAACATAAGGAGGCAAGCTATACCCAAGAAGAGGCAAGAAACTAATCGTCTTGGCAACAAAACAAAGAGAAGAAAAGCACACAAACATAACCTCACATCCAAATATGAATATAACAGGAAGCAATAATCACTATTCCTTAATATCTCTCAACATCAATGGCCTCAACTCCCCAATAAAAAAGACATAGATTAACAAACTGGATATAACGAGGACCCTGCATTCTGCTGCCTACAGGAAACACACCTCAGAGACAAAGACAGACACTACCTCAGAGTAAAAGGCTGGGAAACAACTTTCCAAGCAAATGGTCGGAAGAAGCAACCTGGAATAGCTATTCTAACATCAAATAAAATCAATTTTCAACTAAAAGTCATCAAAAAGATAAGGAAGGACACTTTATATTCATCAAAGGAAAAATCCACCAATATGAACTCTTAATCCTAAATATTTATGCCCCAAATACAAGGGCACCTACATACGTAAAAGAAACCTTACTAAAGCTCAAAACACACATTGCACCTCACACAATAATAGTAGGAGATTTCAAAACCCCACTCTCATCAATGGACAGATCATGGAAACAGAAATTAAACAGAGACGTAGACAGACTAAGAGAAGTCATGAGCCAAATGGACTTAACGGATATTTATAGAACGTTCTACCCTAAAGCAAAAGGATATACCTTCTTCTCAGCTCCTCATGGTACTTTCTCCAAAATTGACCATATAATTGGTCAAAAAACGGGCCTCAACAGGTACAGAAAGATAGAAATAATCCCATGCGTTCTATCGGACCACCACGGCCTAAAGCTGGTCTTCAATAACAATAAGGGAAGAATGCTCACATATACGTGGAAATTGAACAATGCTCTACTCAATGATAACCTGGTCAAGGAAGAAATAAAGAAAGAAATTAAAAACTTTTTAGAATTTAATGAAAATGAAGGTACAACATACCCAAACTTATGGGACACAATGAAAGCTGTGCTAAGAGGAAAACTCATAGCACTGAGTGCCTGCAGAAAGAAACAGGAAAGAGCATATGTCAGCAGCTTGACAGCACACCTAAAAGCTCTAGAACAAAAAGAAGCAAATACACCCAGGAGGAGTAGAAGGCAGGAAATAATCAAACTCAGAGCTGAAATCAACCAAGTAGAAACAAAAAGGCCATAGAAAGAATCAACAGAACCAAAAGTTGGTTCTTTGAGAAAATCAACAAGATAGATAAACCCCTAGCCAGAATAACGAGAGGACACAGAGAGTGTGTCCAAATTAACAAAATCAGAAATGAAAAGGGAGACAACTACAGATTCAGAGGAAATTCAAAAAATCATCAGATCTTACTATAAAAGCCTATATTCAACAAAACTTGAAAATCTGAAGGACATGGACAATTTCATAGACAGACACCAGGTACCGAAGTTAAATCAGGAACAGATAAACCATTTAAAGAAGCGCATAACTCATAAGGAAGTAGAAGCAGTCATTAAATGTCTCCCAACCAAAAAGAGCCCAGGTCCAGACAGTGCAGAATTCTATCAGACCTTCATAGAAGACCTCATACCAATATTATCCAAACTATTCCACAAAATTGAAACGGATGGAGCACTACCGAATTCCTTCTATGAAGCCACAATTACTCTTACACCTAAACCACACAAAGACCCAACAAAGAAAGAGAACTTCAGACCAATTTCCCTTATGAACATCAACGCAAAAATACTCAACAAAATTCTGGCAAACTGAATCCAAGAGCACATCAAAACAATCATCCACCTTGATCAAGTAGGCTTCATCCCAGGCATGCAGGGATGGTTAAATATACGGAAAACCATCAACGTGATCCATTATATAAACGAACTGAAAGAACAAAACCACATGATCATTTCATTAGATGCTGAGAAAGCATTTGACAAAATTCAACACCCCTTCATGATAAAAGTCCTGGAAAGAATAGGAATTCAAGGTCCATACCTAAACATAGTAAAAGCCATATACAGCAAACCAGTGGCTAACATTAAACTAAATGGAGAGAAACTTGAAGCCATCCCACTAAAATCAGGGACTACACAAGGCTGCCCACTCTCTCCCTAATTATTCAATATAGTTCTTGAAGTTCTAGCCAGAGCAATCAGACAACAAAAGGAGGTCAAGGGATACAGATCGGAAAAGAAGAAGTCAAAATATCACTATTTGCAGATGATATGATAGTATATTTAATGATCCCAAAAGTTCCACCAGAGAACTACTAAAGCTGATAAACAACTTCAGCAAAGTGGCTGGGTATAAAATTAACTCAAATAAATCAGTAGCCTTCCTCTACACAAAAGAGAAACAAGCGAGAAAGAAATTAGGAAATGACACCCCTTCATAATAGACCCAAATAATATAAAGTACCTCGTGTGACTTTTAACCAAGCAAGTAAAAGATCTGTACAATAAGAACTTCAAGACACTGAAGAAAGAAATTGAAGAAGACCTCAGAAGGTGGAAAGATCTCCCATGCTCATGGATTGGCAGGATTAATATAGTAAAATGGCCATTTTACCAAAAAGCGATCTACAGATTCAATGCAATCCCCATCAAAATACCAATCCAATTCTTCAAAGAGTTAGACAGAACAATTTGCAAAATCATCTGGAATAACAAAAAACCCAGGATAGCTAAAACTATCCTCAACAATAAAAGGACTTCAGGGGGAATCACTATCCCTGAACTCAAGCAGTATTACAGAGCAATAGTGATAAAAACTGCATGGTATTGGTACAGAGACAGACAGATAGACCAATGGAACAGAATTGAAGACCCAGAAATGAACCCACACACCTATGGTCACTTGATTTTTGACAAAGGAGCCAAATCCATCCAATGGAAAAAGATAGCATTTTCAGCAAATGGTGCTGGTTCAACTGGAGGTCAACATGTAGAAGAATGCAGATCGATCCATGCTTATCACTCTGTACAAAGCTTAAGTCCAAGTGGATCAAGGACCTCCACATCAAACCAGACACACTCAAACTAATAGAAGAAAAACTAGGGAAGCATCTGGAACACATGGCACTGGAAAAATTTCCTGAACAAAACACCAATGGCTTATGCTCTAAGATCAAGAATCGACAAATGGGATCTCATAAAACTGCAAAGCTTCTGTAAGGCAAAGGACACTGTGGTTAGGACAAACGGGCAACCAACAGATTGGGAAAAGATTTTTACCAATCCTACAACAGATAGAGACCTTATATCCAAAATATACAAAGAACTCAAGAAGTTAGACCGCAGGGAAACAAATAACCCTATTAAAAAATGGAGTTCAGAGCTAAACAAAGAATTCACAGCTGAGGAATGCCGAATGGCGAGAAACACCTAAAGAAATGTTCAACATCTTTAGTCATCAGGAAATGCAAATCAAAACAACCCTGAGATTTCACTGTCACACCAGTGAGAATGGCTAAGATCAAAAACTCAGGTGACAGCAAATGCTGGCGAGGATGCGGAGAAAGAGGAACACTCCTCCATTGTTACAGGGGTTGCAGACTGGTACAAACATTCTGGAAATGAGTCTATAGGTTCCTCAGAAAATTGGACATTGAACTGCCTGAGGATCCAGCTATACCTCTCTTGGGCATATACCCAAAAGATGCCCCAACATATAAAAAAGACACGTGCTCCACTATGTTCATAGCAGCCTTATTTATAATAGCCAGAAGCTGGAAAGAACCCAGATGCCCTTCAACCGAGGAATGGATACAGAAAATGTGGTACATCTACACAATGGAATATTACTCAGCTATCAAAAACAACGACTTTATGAAATTCGTAGGCAAATGGTTGGAACTGGAAAATATCATCCTGAGTGAGCTAACCCAATCACAGAAAGACATACATGGTATGCAGTCATTGATAAGTGGCTATTAGCCCAAATGCTTGAATTACCCTAGATGCCTAGAACAAATGATACTCAAAACGGATGATCAAAATGTGAATGCTTCACTCCTTCTTTAAAAGGGGAATAAGAATACCCTTGGCAGGGAAAAGAGAGGCAAAGATTAAAACAGAGACTGAAGGAACACCCATTCAGAGCCTGCCCCACATGTGGCCCATATATATACAGCCACCCAATTAGACAAGATGGATGAAGCAAAGAAGTGCAGAAGTGTAGATCGCTCCTGAGAGACACAGCCAGAATACAGCAAATGCAGAGGCTAATGCCAGCAGCAAACCACTGAACTGAGAATAGGACCCCGTTGAAGGAATCAGAGAAAGAACTGGAAGAGCTTGAAGGGGCCTCGAGACCTCATATGTACAACAATGCCAAGCAACCAGAGCTTCCAGGACTAAGCCACTACCTAAAGACTATACATGGACTGACCCTGGACTCTGACCTCATAGGTAGCAATGAATATCCTAGTAAGAGCACCAGTGGAAGGGGAAGCCCTGGGTCCCAGTTAAGACTGAACCCCAGTGAACTAGACTGTTGGGGGAGGCGGCAATGGGGGGGAGGTGGGGGGAACACCATAAGGAAGGGGGGGAGGGAAGGTGATGTTTGCCTGGAAACCGGGAACACTTGAAATGTATATAAGAAATTTTCAAGTTAATAAAAAAAAAAAGAATAAAGATGCCAATAAGAGGCTGAAAAGGGTCACAATGAAGAGCTAATATGATCAAATATTTATTATCTATGTGTGCAAATATCACATGATTAAACATAATTATAATTCTATACAATAAATCTACACTTGCAATAGAAGAAACTTTGTAGAAATGGTGGCCAAAACTTACCAAAACAAAAAAGGATAGATGTGTGTTTCTTTGCATAATAGTGTATAGGAATATTTTAAGAAGCATTGAATGTGGACCTCCTAGAATGCAGATGATCAGACTGAAAGATGCACAATGAAATTATTTTGCTTGAGAAGAGCCTGAATGTATATAATTCACCAATGACATTGGGACTATAAGGTATGCACATGTTTAAGAAGTTCATATTTCTCTTTCTCCTTTAACCTGGAGCTGATATTAAGAAAGCTCCCCAAAATAAAAGAGACAAATAGAGGAAGAAAACTGGGTGGGAGAGAGGATGGGGTTGTTCAGGATCAGGTGTTTCGAAGGATTGAGGAACAAGTGTGGGGAAGAACAGGAGAGATAGCTAGGTGCTCATGAAAATGAGTGGAAATCTGCATGTGAAGGTCATAATACTGTAGAGAACATCTGCAGGATGAGACAGAGACTTGTGATAAGAGAGGCACCCAGGAATCAATGGGGGCAACCTTAGCTGAGACTCACAACTTTGGAGATATGGTACCTAAACAGCCTACCTCTGGTAGCCAGGGAGTAATCCCAGTAGAGCAATAGAGACACCAACCCACTCACAAAACTTTCACCCAAAAATTAACTACAAGAAATGCAGCATGGGGGATGGAGCAGAGAATGAGAGAATGCCCAACCAATAATAACCTGCCCAACTTGAGACCCATCCCATGGGCAAGCACCAATCCCTGAAATGATTAATGATTATGGTTGCAGACAGGAGTATGTTGTTCTCTGGGAGACTCCATTCACCAGATAACATAAATGCAAACACCCACAACCAAATATTCTTGTAGCTTGGAGCCTCTTATAGGAGAATAAGAAGAAGGAAGACCAACAGAGCTAACTATTCTGGACCCTTGAGGCTCTCAGAGACTGAACCACCAACCAAAAAACACACAGAGGCTGGACCAGGCCTCCCTGCATTCATGCAGCAGATGTTCATCTTAGTCCTCATGTGGGTCCTAAATAACTGGAGGCTATCCCAAAATCTGTTTCTTTTAAATGGGATATTTTCTTCTAGCTAGGATGCCTTATTTGGCCTCAGTAGGAGAGAAAGCACCTAGCCTTGCAGAGACATGAAGTGCTGGAATGGGAGGGAATTCATAGTGGGCTCCAACCCACTCAGAGAAGAAGGGGAAGGGGGATGAGTGAAAGACTGTAGGGGTGGGTGACCAGGAGGTAAGCAGTGAGCAGGATGGAAAGTAAGTAAGTAATAAATAAAATAAAATAAATTATTTTTAGAAAAGAAAGCTCTCAACAGTTTTTAATTCATTAATGGCTACATGGTGCTTTTAAGTTATAATACAATAGAGGCAAGGGACTAGAAATTAACTTCAGCAATCAAATGGCCACATTTACTGCAACGATCAGAAAATTTAGAAAAACGGTCTAAAGAACTTGCTTAGCAAGAGTTACAGAGAACATTGCATAACTGACGTAAAAATAAATGGTGATGTTGAGGGTATTGATCAATATATAAAGCTATAAAAAGAGGAGTAATATGAAGGCTCTATGGATTACCCCTGTAAGCTGGTGGGCAAGCTGCACTCAGTGTAACAGCAGACGATTACATTTCTTGGTACACACCGAGGAGTTGTTTACCATGCTTTTAAATTAATGATGTGTGTAATATTATATATATATGCATGCCAGAGTGTGGTGTTTGGTGACTAAACATATTAACATATTTATAACAACATGGAATTAGTGAAGACTACCAACATCTATGTATTCTTAAATTCCAAATTCAGCATGGTAGATTCAATTCCTGTAGAAAAATGTTGTTCCAGATGTATGCTTTCAACTTTATTACATTTGGAATCGTATTTCTCAGAACTATTCTTTTTGAGAGTTAAGAGTACTATTGGCTAAAGCTGAAGTATGCTATCTGAGAGGTAGAACTAAGCATTTTACTTTATATTCTGAAGAAATGTGATAAGAAATGCAGACAGATTCTGACCAATCTTAGCTTATATCTGTCATTATCATGTCAAAGTCCTTTCTTGACAAGAGGTAAAGCATGTCTACCCCTAGGAGACTTGCTGTGAGTGTAGAGAGTTGTTAGGTACACTCACAAACAACTCATACATTCCAATATTGGCTTTCTTTTTAAAACCTGGTCAACCTAGCTTTCTTTAGACACTCTCTTTTCTTCTATGATTTGACAAATTAGTGACTTTACTCTGATCTTTTGATTCCCTATTTCAGTCTTTTCCAAAGTTTACACATTGTCTACTTTTATAATGAAGTATTACTCTAAACCAAACAAAACAGATAGTACAAATTCCCCATCTTATGTTTTATTCTTACGAGCAAGGACTTTTCTGTTTTAACTTTCTTGATTGACAATCATATTTCTTTGATTTATACATAACTTGAAAATTGTGCAAATTTATTACTGTATCATAACCTTGAACTTTAATTAATTGTAAGTACATTTAAAATTGTGTCTTCTAACACTTTTAAGATAAATAATGTACCATTGTTGACTACACTCACTTGATTCTCTCAGAGAGCATTAAGAATTATTCCTTTGTAAGACTCTGCTCATCACTCCTTTCCATTGCTTTAATGGCAGTCACCCTGGAACCTCTTAAATCTACTCCATTATAAACCAAACCCATTTTTATTGGTCCTTTTAATAATAGTGTTAGGCATCTTCAATTTACCTTCATTTTCTCTAACCTAACACCATCAGCAAAACTTTAGAAGTCATCATCACCTAGTTCAATAAAATATCTTATCTATCAGCTTTCTCTGGTCCAATTCAGGTCATGATTTTTCATCATGGGCCCAAACTAAGGAAAGCAAGATTATCACATCAGACACCTAACCAGGTACAAAAACAAAACAAAACAAACAAACAAAAAACCCACTAATGACCAGGGCAACATGTCTCTCCTCAAAAACACTGGTGCTATGGAAATACTTTCTTATGAGAACTACCTAGGTGAACTCTAGGACACAGAAATTAAAAGGATTGTTTATACATTTTTTAACAAAAACTTCAAGTAATTTAAAGAAGATATGACTAATCATTTCACTAAAGTCCAAGAAGATAACAGTGTGGATTTTTGCCCAAAAAATCCAAACACAGGGCTGATGGAAATAATAAGGAAATTCCAGGACTTGAGATCAGAATTCAATAAAAATATAGAAACATGGAAAAGTACTAAATCTGAATTGAAGATGCAATTGAAAATCCCTGTAACTCAAAGGAAAGCTTTCCAGTTTCCACATGTATCAAGCAAAAGACAAAATATGTCAGAAGATAACAAAGATAATATAGATAAAATAATTAAGTAAACTGATAAAAATTAATTCAGAGGAAAAGAAAATGCAAGAAACTGGAACAACAAAGATCAAATCTTTGAAGAGTAAGCATAAATGAGGAAGAAGAATCAAAAGCCAGTGGCAGAAACCATATCTATCACAAGATAATAGGAATAAAAGTTCCCGCAAACTAATGAAAGTCAGACCCATGGAAATTCTAGAAGCCCATAGAACACAAATTACAGTGAGAAGAACAGGACCAAGGGCTTCTCCTCCCATTGGTGCCCAACAAGGCCATCCTTGGCTACATATGCACCTGGAGCCATGGGTCTGTCCATGTGTATTCTTTGGATGGTGGTTTAGTCCCTGGGAGATCTGGGCTTCTGGTTGGTTGATATCGTTGTTCTTCCTATGGGGTTGAAAATGCCTCCAGTTCCTTCAGTCTTTTCTCTAATTCCTCCATTGGTGTCCCCTTGTTCAGTTCAATGGTTAGCTGCGAGCATCCGCCTCTGTATCAGTAGGGCTCCAGTAGAGCCTCTCAGGAAAAACCCATATCTGGCTCCTGTCAGCAGGTACCTCTTGGTATCAGCAATAGTGATTGGGTTTAGTGGCTGCATATGGAATGGATCCCCAGGTAGGGCAGTCTCTGGATGAACTTTTTTTTAGTCACTGCTGTATTCTTTGTCCCTGTTATTTCCTCCCATGACTATTTTGTTCCCCCTTCTAAGGAGGAATGAAGCATCCACATTTTGGTCTTTTCCTTCTTCTTGAGCTTCATATGATCTATGACTTTGTTTCTTAGTTATTCCAAGCTTTTGGGCTGATATCCACTTATCAATGTGTGCATACCATGTGTATTCTTCTGTGACTGAGTTACCTCACTAAGGACGATATTTTCTAGTTCCATCCATTTCCCTAAGAATTTCATGTAGTCATTGCTGTTAATAACTGAGTAGTACTCCATTGTGTAAGTGTACCTCATTTTCTGTATTTATTTTTCTGTATAAGGACATCTGGGTTCTTTCCAGCTTATGGTTACTATAAATACGGCTGCTATGAAAATAGTGGAACATATATCCTTGTTATATGTTGGAGCACCTTTTGGGTGTATGCCCAGGAGTGGTATAGCTGGGTCCTCAAGTAGTACTATGACCAGTTTTCTGAGGAACCACCAGACTGATTTCCAGAGTAGTTGTACCAGCTTGCAATCCCACCAACAATGGGGGAGTGTTTCTCTTTCTTCACATCCTCTCCAGCATCTACTGTCACCTGGGTTTTTCATATTAACTATTCTGTCTGGTGTGAGGTGGTGTTGTTTTGATCTGCATTTCTCTGTTGACTAAGGGTGTTGAACATTTGTTTAGATGCTTCTGAGCCATTTGGCATTCCTCAGTTGAGAATTCTTTGTTTAGCTCTGTACCAAGGTGTTGAAGTTGGTGTGGGTGGGTGAGAGTGGGAGCATCCTAACAGAAGCAAGGGGAGAGTGGAGTGGGTATGGCAGAGGGGGAAATGGGATAACATTTGAAATGTAGATACATAAAATATCCAAGAAAAATAAAATTAAATAAACCTAAAACCCTCTAAGTTATCCTTCTCCAATCCCAAACTTCCCAGTCCCACGACGATTGTGAATCTAGCTACACATGCTGCCTAGCTTAACTTTACTAAAAGAGGGTTGTAAGAAAAGAGTGTGTTATACATTCTTAAAAAGAACATAAAAGCAGATTTAAAAGTGAAAGCTTGTACATTTTCACTGAAGACACTGATTTTAGTGTGGATAGCAACAAAATTATAAAGTTATGAAATATCAAAACAACAGTAAAAGCTAATCTCTTAGGAATACTAAGACTCTGCTTAAGTGTGGAAAACATAACCAGAGCTCTCAAGCCCACAGAATGGGACATGTTATGAGCTTTAATCTCTGGAGGCTTTGCCACCATCTCCTTAACAACATCTACTCCCCACCATGTAGCCCTGATTCCAGTCCACTCTGTCCAGGGTACTTGTATTCAATTTCAATATCAATATCTGGCTACTCCTCCTCTGGAGCACAAGGAAGACTATACATCCCAGGAACTTTTATGGTTACCTGGGGTCTTGTCACTAGGTAAGGTGTAAGAGGAAATAAAAAAAAAGAAAGAAAGAGAAGAATGAAAGCACTTAATACATTCAGGGGAAAAAAGCAAATGAAGCTTTGATTTCAAGGAACACAAAGCACAACTGCAAACACAAACCAGCACAAAAGGCTGGCCAGTTCACGTTCAGTAACCCTCACTCCCTCATTTTAGAGTTACTATTGTAGATTCCAGAGAATTTCCATTTTATTAGGCTTCCATCTCAACCTGAAATTCCTTTTGTCACCCCCAGTACTCTTTCTCTCTCCATATCTCCACTCCTACCTAATCCCTCATTTTCCCACCCCTATCAGTCTCTAGTCCATCTAAAATATTTGTTCTATTTCCCCTTCCATATGTTCCTCATTGATTCCTTTTTCTCATTTAGCCTCTTTGGGTTTATGGATTGTAGCACTACTATCCTTTACAGCTAATATCCACTTTAAAGGGAGTACATACTAGGTTTGTATTTTGGAGTCTGAGCTACCTCACTCAGGATGACTTCATCTATTTCCATCTCTTTCCTTCAATCTCCATGGTGTCATTGATTTTAATAGGTGTGCAATTGTCCTTCGTTGAGCAAGTGTACCACATTTTTTTTTAATCTGTACTTTGGTTGAGGGACATCTGGATTGTTTCCAGTTTGGCTATTTTGAGTAAAGCTCCTATGAGTATGGTTGAGGAAGTATGATTGCTTCTAGTGAAAGAGGCACTGGTATGCCAAACCAGCAACAAAACCAGAAACCTACAATTTGTCTTGTCTACTGGGGTAAAGGTGGTATAAACTTTGTGGGAGCAGCCAACCAGTAACTGGTACGACTTGAGACCCATGTCAAGAGATGGAGTTCATTTATGACACCACCTAGAAACCAGAAACCATAGGCTGGATAACCCAAAGACCTATAATAGTACCAAACATGACTGGCAAAAAAAAGGAAAGAAAGAAAGAAAAAAGAACAATGAAATGATTCTTAATAAAATTCTGCTATACTAGTATGCTGTGGACCAGATCCTGGCATAATCATCATCAGAGAGATTTCACTCAGCAACTGATAGGAGCTGATGCAGAGACCTACAGCCAGACATCAGGGAGAGTCATTGGGTCAAGGACACCACTGTAGGAGTAAATTTTTAACCTACTTTAATAAGGGTTCCACCTTTCCCACCACCCACCCACCATAGGTAGTAGAAGAAAGTTATTAGGACAAATGGTTAAAATATTTGTTTATAAATAGTTCTTTGTGGGTGAGTCCAACCTTTCTTGTCAAGACATCAACAGTTCATTCAGTCCAGCAGCAAACACCAAAGACAAATCAGCAGCTGCAATCCAGTCCACTCTACAGTCTCCACACACAAATCAGCAAGAAGAAAGCACATGGCTCACCAACCACTCTGAGGTACTGAAAGCAGCAAGAAGCTTCAGGAACCTCATAAGAAGTTCTTAGGGCAGTTTCCCTCTGTGGCATTACCACAAACAGATCTCAGTAATAAAATGTGAGGCAAGCCAATACATGTGTGTTATTAGTGGAGGATAGAGAGGTAGAGCAAAGCAAACCAATGCTCCAGCTCCTACTTTATGTGAGGTAATATTTATATTACTTCTGTATATTATGTGTCCTTTCTCATGTTTGCTACAATAAAACAACCTTTCACCTGTATCTGTTTCAGAAAAACATTCTTTCATGTGTCTGCTTTAGCAAGATATCCTTTCACCTGGGTACCCCAGCAAAACATCATTTGACATAACTGAGCACCCAAATGAACCAGAAATTTCCAATTCACACAACAAAAACACATCTCACAAGAATTAACAGTTTCACAGAGACTGAACTGACAACCAAGGAGCCTGCATGGGACTGACCTAGGTGATTTTCATATATGTTATAGTCGTGTAGCTTGGTCTTTTTGTGGGATTCTTAACAATGGGAGCAGGAGCTGTCCCTGACTCTTTTGTGTGATATGAGAACTCCTCTCCTTCTACTGATTTGCCTTGACAAGCCTTTATATTGGATATGAACCTAGTCTTATTCTAACTTGTTATACCAGATTTGGTTGATATCTCTGGGAAGCCTACTCTTTTTGAAGGAAAGGGGGAGGGATCTAAGGGAGAAAAGAGGTGGTAGAAAGGATGGTCTGGGAGGATGGGATAGAGGAGAAATCTAGTGGGATGTAAAATAGGAGAGAACCAAAATTTCTATTCATCTAAAATTGTTTATCCTTTGGACAGCCTTTTGCTATCTCTGTCTCCCTCATATGTTGTTTCTGGCAACCACTTTATAGTTTTATGGTATCAATCTTTGGTGATTTGTCATATGAATAAGCTTGAGTGTCATTTGTTTTACTTTCCTTAGCTTATTTCATTTGATATAATGTTTCTTGGATTTTATATTGATATAAATGATATCCTTTCTTGTAGTTTATGGATAAATAATATCATTTTTCTATACATATTTTTCTCATCCATTTTCCTACAAAGTGACATTTAGTTTGATTCTACATGCCAGGTATTATGAATAGAGCTGCAGTAAACATAGTAATGCAAGACTCTCTTTGATGTTCTTAGTTGACTATTTATAATTTATATTTATATTTATAATTATTTAGTAGAAATATTACTAGATAATAGAAAACTTTTACTTTCCTTTAAGCCTTTGAGTAACTATGTTTACCAAGATGTTTTACCAGCTTATATATTTCCACCCATGATTTATAGACAATTTCGCTTTAAATATGCATCAGTATTCTACTTTTCACCTTTTTTGCTGAGAATTCTTAAATTTTCTTTTAGTTTTTAACATTTATTTATTTATTTATTTATTTTTATGCTCTAGGTTTTTTCTTTTCCTGGGCCACCCTCGTACTACTGTTCCACATCCCACACTTTCTACCTACTCCCACCCCAGTCTCCACAAGGAAGTTCCCACTTCACCTAACCCACCAGATGTCCAAAGTTCCTGGGTCCTTCAGTATCTTGAGGGTTATGTACATCTTCTCTGACTGAACCCAGACCTAAGAGTCCTCTGAAGTATATGTGTTGGAAGCCTCATTTCGACTGATGTATGCTGCCTTGTTGGTGATCAAGTGTCTAAGAGATCTCTGGGGTAGAGCTCAATTGAGACTGCTGGTCCTCCTATGTAGGGTTGCCCACCACCTCAGGTTTTTCCAGTTTTTCCCCAATTCAACCAGATGGGTCAGCAGCTTTTTTTCATTGGTTGGGTGCACATATCTTCATCTGACTCTTTCAGCTGCTTGTTGGGTCTTGGAGGGCAGTAATGATAGGCCCCTTTACGTGAGTACCCCAGAGCCTGGAGGTGGGTCATGGAGTCTCCCCTTGAGCTGGAACGCACTTTTGGCCAGTCTCTGGACCTTCTTTTCCTCACGCTCTTCTCCATTTCCATCCCTGCACTTCTTTCAGACAGCAAGAATTATGGGTCAGAGTTTTGACTGTGAAATAGCAAACCTATGCCTTATTTGAGGTCCTGTCTTTCTGCTGGAGCTGGGTTCAATAAGTTCCCTCTCCCCACTGTAGGACATTTCATCTAGGGTCCCTTCCTTTGAGTCTTGAGGGTATTTCACTTCCCAAATTTCTAGTACATTCTGGAGCATCCTCCCAACCCCCTTCCTCCCGAGGTCACCTGTTTCTATTAAAGGCTTCAGTCCTTTTCCCCAACTCAATTCCAGATCATGTTCCACTCTCTCCCCCATTTCCTTTCCTTCCTCTATCCCTCCCTCCCACTTGTGGTTGCTTTCTTCTCTCTCCCAAGTGGGACTGAGGCATCCTCACTTGGGCCCTTTATCTTGTTGATCTTTTATATTTCTGTGACTGTATCTTGGGTATTCTGTACTTTTATATATGGCTAATATCCATTTATTAGTAAGAACATACCATGCATGTCCTTTTGGGTCTGAGTTACCTTATTTAGGATGATATTTTCTAGTTCCATCAATTTGCCTAACTTCAAGTCTTTCAAGAAAGAAATCAAGAAAATCTCAGAAAATGAGAGCTCTCCTATGCTCATAGATTGGCAGAATTAACATACTAAAATTGGCCAACCTACCAAAGACAATCTACAGATTCAATGCAATCCCTATCAAAATCCCAACACAATTCTTCAAAGACATGGAAAGAGCAATTCTCAAATTCATCTGGAAAGGCAAAAAACAGAATAGTAGAAAGATTCTTAACTGTAAAAGAGCAGCTAGGGTAATCACTATCACTGACCTTAAACTCTACTATAGAGCAATAATGATAAAAGAAAAACCCTCCATGTTATTGGTACAAAAACAGAAAGGTTGATCAATGGAATAGAATTAAAGTCCCAGAAATAAAACCACACACTTAGGCACATTTGGTGTTTGACAAAGAAGCCAAAAATATACAATGGTAAAGTGAAAGCATCTTCAATAAATGGTGCTGGTTCAACTGGTTGTCCATGGGTATAAAAATGAAAATAGACTCTTATCTGTCACAATGCACAAAGCTCACATCCAAGTGAATCAAGTAACTCAACATGAAACCAGATACACTCAATCAAATAGATGAGAAAGTGGAAAAGAGCCTTGAACTCATTGGTACAGGGGAAATTTCTGTAAACAGAACTCCAATGGTCAGGCTAGTAAGATCTAGAATTGATAAATGGACCTCATAAAGCTGGAAAAGCTTGCAAAAAAAGACATAGTCAATAAGACAAATCAGCATCCTACAGATTGGAAAAAAATCTTCACTAACAACACATCCAATAGAGGGCTAATATCAAAAATATACCTTTCACATTTAAAGTTGTATCACATAGAAATTTTTGTTTATATTTTGTAAAGATTATTCATAATACAGGAACTGGAATGTATGTAGAAATAATACCTTTCAGCTTTCCTTAGACTCATATAAACTACCAAACCTGAATCATCGACATGAAAACCTGACCATACCAAGAAGGACCAAGTCAGGAAAAAAATTTCCAATCAGAAAATCTAAAAGTTGATTCCTTCATTATTGAATTCTGTGACATTTCAAAGAACTTATAGCAATTATTATCAAATTAGTCAAAGAGGTTTTGATTAAATACTCTATCTTGAGTGCTTGTCAGTCATTAAATATTAAGAATGGATCTTATGTTTTTGCATAAGATTATCATTTATCAATCTCTGACATAAGTAACTCTACTTTGCATCTTCATTTTCCTTCATTTTGACTAATAGTCTTAATATTAATTATTATAATTACAGCACTAATTGATTAATCACACATTACCTACTATAAAGGCTAATAAGCACTTTAAAAGTATAATTTCCTAATTCTTCCTACTAGCCTGATTATGTAGATGGTATTGGTAGTTCTTGAAGGGATGGGATTTAAGCATTCTGAGACTTTAGACAACTGGCTCAAAGTTATCTAGCTATAAGTTATAGGATAAGAATTAGAACTCATTGATTTAACATTATGAAAACATTAATTGTAAAATACACACAAATTTGCAAGATGTTTTTCTTCACAGTAGATGCACAACAACAGTGATTTAATGTATGCCATTAACCAAATAGTGTGTGTATAGTGTGTTTCTATCTAAAATACTCCTCTCAGGGTTTCCATTAAGCATTTGATTCTTGATGGGCTTCCATCCAAGATACTGGAACCTTTAAGATGACATTGCCACTATCAGAAGAATGTTGGGGCATGGCTTGAGGTAATGCTTACTTTGGTTTCCAGCTGGTGTTTTCTTTTTTTTTTTTTAAGCAGCCTGTCACCTTTTTAAAGCTTTCCATTGTTCATTTTACAAACATTAAGCATTTACAATGTTACAGTATTGGTCTAGGAACTAGAAATGCAAGAATACATATATAAATACATATTTCAAATTTCTAGGATGATACAAGCAACAACAACAACAACAACAACAACAACAACAACAACAACAACCGTCAGCAAATGGCAATGTGTAATGGGGCACAGAATAGTAAATGATCAGTTCTGTATTTAGAGCTGGTGTTTTTAATTCGATCTTCCAAATAATTCAAAGAACTGCTGATTTGTACTTCTTTTCAAAGTTGACAGACCTACCATTGACACTGTTCTTCAGCTGCCATGATGAACTGTTTCTTGAAACCATAAGCCAAACTAAGTCTTTTATAATACCATTTAAATTGTTTTGGTCAATTATTTCTGCACAAAACCATGGAAAATAACCACTAAAGATAGACGATGGATAAAAAGTAATTTTTTCAATCAAGTAAATTCTACATAATTCATATGATATAAAGGAAGGTCATTTATGAAGCAATGTTAAAGAGAATATGGCTATAAAGAGCTATGTGTCTGGGTTAGGAAACTTTTCATCTATGTTAGGATTATTGTTTTGTTGTTATTATATTAATATTTAAAATTTTCTTTGTTGTGAGCTACTCTCAGGATTTCTTTTTATTATTTCCTTAATGTCTATTCTATAGAAGTTATTATTCCAAGTAATTTCGACATGCCTAAGGATAAAACAAATAGCACTGAAGTTATGAAACTTAGAATGTATTGTTCATGAACCACTTGACTTGTATTCTGCCTATAATACTTGGAAAGGCAAAACACTTCAATGAATAATATTCAGAGGCTTAATAAGAGGTTAATAAGGCTAACCTAAGAAGTAGATGATATTCCTTGAAGTTCATATGTTGACCTATTTTAAAGTTGTTTGTTTTTTTAATAAGAGAATACAATGAGAAAACAACTAAGAGAACTGGTCCCTTTAATTGCTTGCTATATTTTTGGCATGTATAGGTACTGGAACTTTATATATATATATATATATATATATATATATATATATATATATATACAATTGTTGTTTCCTGGTGTATGCCATTTTGTGTAGGTAGGTGGCCTTTCTTGCATGCACCAAATCCATATATTTTGCCTTTTCCATGTCTTTGTTTTTAATGACCACTATAGTGCTTTAGATGGGACCTTTACTTTTACAATAGTTAATATGTATCCAAACTGTTTAATCTCAAATATTTTGTTTTTGACGTTGATAAGGCAAATATCTGAAGAGTTCTGGAAATATCAAACAAGCTAAAGGAGATCAAGTCTTAAAAGAGGGTTTCAGTACAGTGACTACTGTGAAAATTATCAGAGCAAAAACTTTGTACTTCCATCCTCAACTAAGTAGTTTTTGTCTTTCATTTCAAAGTACCCAAAGTCTAATGCCATAGGTACTTATTTGAATACCCCCAAATGCATAGCAGTATAGGAATATTGGTGGTCAGGTATTAACAATTGCTCTGTCTAGCTCAATATCCTTTTGGTCTTGGCTAGGTGTTTTCATGGAACGATTTTGGGTCAGAGATAATTTCCAAGCGTATTATGTCCACCACTATGATATGCTTATCACTGGCATTTGATACCCTAGCCAGAAGGCATTGGATTCCTTCCCTAGAGTCACAGAGACATAATCGTACTCTCTTGCTCAGGAAATGAGTGATTTTCACACCTCCTCTATGCCTCAAGATTTATTAGATTTGTTTGCACTGCTCCCAATTAACTACTAATAATTAATTTGTGACAGAATTACTGTTATATGAATAATATATTATGACCTCATCTTTTCCTTTATGTAATTTGATTCTCTCAGTATCTATTGTGGGAAAAACAAAAGAAAAAGAAGCCTAACTCAAGTTAGCATTTGACTATTAATGATCATAGAAAAAGAAATAAAACATAGTGGTCAGATACTAATTAATAAACATATTTGAAAAATGGACAGCCTCTCTATAACTTTAATTTAGGGCACACATTTTGATGTCACAATAGAAATAAATTGGTACACATTCAGTCAAAATTATAATTTGAATTTTGAACCTTTTCCATGTAGAAATATATAGATATATCTCCACTTGGAAAATTATATATATATACATACACACACACACACACACACACACACACACACACACACACACACACACACATATATATATATATATATATATATATATATATATATATATATATTTCCTCCCATTGTAGACAGTAACAGTGAAGTACAACTCCAGTCAGACACACAACTATGATATCTGTATATATTTGCTGTGAAATTGCTTTGGTAGGTTAGGTATAGTAAATATATTTCAATTTCTAAATTTTATACATACATTGAAGTGATCATAGCTTAATGCAATCGTAGCTGAGGAACATCAGAGAATAATAAAACTCCACCGAGATGAATTAAGGAATGTAGACTCATCAATGTTATCTAGTCACACACTGTAAAATCGCTTGTGGATAAATGCACAGTTGCTTTTATACTTGGAGGAGTTATGTAATAAAAATAACCAGGTCAGTGTCAAGATGTTACTTTCTTATTTACTCTTGAGAGGTGAAAGAAGAATGGCAGGGTTGTATCACTGATGGAAGCCTTCAAAATATAGCTCACTCCCATCTTGAGTCCCACAGAGAGGTCATGCTAGTTGACAGGTGTAGTTTGTAAGGCAACAGTATTAGAAGACATCCATATGAAAGCCCAAAAGAACTTTAACTCTTCTTTTCAATTCCTTGTGAACCCAGGGGTGGAAGAAATATTTTTGGAATGTGCCACAGGCAGCCAGGCTGGTTGGAGATTTTATTCTAGCCCATATCTGTTCTCAAATAATGAAAGGAATGCTAAGAAATTGTATCTGTCAAACATGTCAGGAAGTAAAAGCAAGAGGATATCATTTTGACAGTTTTCAGCATCCATTCTGCTGATCATCCATGTTACTATGGCACTATATTCCTATGGAAGTGATGGGTAAGCAGTGAATTATATGTCTCAGCATTAGCACAAAAGGATTTCTCAAATGTATTTATTGCATTTTGACAAGTTTCAAGAAGCTGACTTTGAAAGGCTTGTGTTTGAAAATAGAAATAAAGTGAGAGGCGATTAATATATTTTGGGTCTGTACAGGGCAAACAATGTGATAATATTTCTGTATCATATCTCAGTTACTGTTTGCTTTCTGAAAGTTCTACTTGCAAATAGAAATGAATATAAGACTCACTTGCACTTGGAACCTACTCAATTCCTCTCATAGTGTGGTATAACAAACAAACTGAGACAAATACCACAGGATAAGACAAAACACAGTATGTCTGTTTCTTACTGACAAACTTATGGTTCTGGATCTGCAAAGCTTTCCTCAGAGTGGTTATTTGCTGTTCTCCAAATTAAATCATGTATTTATAATTCAGAAATTTGTCTTAGTATTATGTATCCCACACTTCTGTCTTCTTCTCTTCTACTGGGATGAGGATATGACATGTCCCAAAGGGTTTTTTTTTAATTATTATTGTTATCAGATTAAGGCCTCATATAGGCTATCCATTTCAGAATTATTTTAATTAATATGTTTGAATTAGTATTCTGCACAAACAATCTAAAAATCTACATTCACATTTGTCACTTTTCAATTAGGAATATAGATAGTTTTTCAACGGAGAATATTTTTCATTTAAAATATAAAGACATTGGTTCCTTAGGACATTCTTCTCAGTGTCTAATCTGCTCTGCATAGTTTGTTACTTCAGGTCTCCTTACAAGGTAGGTTTACTTAAATGAGAAATATCTATCTTAATCATATACTCTCTCACTGTGACATGAGGACTTTACCTTAAAAATAAAACTCAAGGAAAAGTCATGTTACTCAGTTTTATATTTTTAAATATAATCCAAAAAATAATCAATTATTTTTTTGGTTGGGATATAGGATGAAACATGTAAATTGCAAATTAGTCATTTAAGATCTTTACTAAATATGTCCTAGACTCCATATTTTAGACATAGGCTAGCACTCAGTTTATACCTTAAAAATGAGTTCTCATGAGGTATGACCAATATATTATAATTATAATTAAAATATAGTATATTCCTGTCTACAAAAAATCCTTCTAATTGTGGTGAGATTCATAGAGAAAAAATATAAAACATATTTAATATGTACAATCCAATAAGTTTGGGATAAACATAAATCATCACATTTCCAACTATGGGCATGTTCATTGCCTTTGAAAATCTCATCCTCTTCCATTATTACCATTTTTATATGGGGGATTTAACCTCCAAACCAAAAGAAATATTTATGAAGAACACATAAGATAGGTATTCAATTTCTGTGTGGGCACTGACTAACCATGAATATCAGAAACTCTTATGAATTAGAATTTCCTTTTTTTCTAAACTACTGATATTTTGTGAATTTATCTTAGCATAATTTACCATACCTTGTTTGATATATATGTATGATATGTACCTACAAATAACAAATTAAATGTAATTGAATGCCATTAATTTGGAAATATTTCTATATAGGATTGACTGATGTAGAAATATAGAGATCCAAGAGTGACTCTTTCGGTAATTTAGTCCTAAAACAGGAATGGACTATATATGCATTTGAAAAATAATGAAAAAGAACATGAGTGATTGTTTCATGCATTACTTTTTGTGAATAATTTAGTCTTAGATTGACATAGATTTTTTTATCAGTCATGTGATAGCTAAGGTTTTTTTTTATTATCTTAAACACTGAGTAAAAACTGACAAAATACTAGAGTGTTTAAAATAAATTAATTTATTTTTACAACTATAAAAGGTTGTATTGATTAATAAAACAACAGAACCATAAAATGTATTCAGTTACACACATAAAAAGGAAAACTAGAAATAGTAAGTTATTGTTAAATGTTGCCAGAAAGCTAATTCTTCTAGGTCATAAAAGATGTAAATTATACTAATATTAGAAATGTGTGTCTCTGGAAAGATCTTTGAAATATTTGTAGAGGTGATTTGTGGTACCCCATAGATAATCCAACAGTGACAGAGCATAAACGAGCTTATGCAAATATCTACGATGATTTTGTCAATGAGGATTTTTAAAAAGCTACAAATATACATTCATTTGAAGTCTATTGTTGAGTCAAGAATTTTAATCATTTGTCACATAGTAATATGTGACACAATATTCTCTGGAAAGGCTAGACTGCAATATTGAGTTATGAGCTGGTACAACTAGTACTCTACAGTGTACTGCATTGCTAAACTTTGATGTCTTGTAAGTTACAGAGATGACATACATTTTTCACTTAAATTTTCAACTGTCACTAAGATCTTTAGACATGTACTAATCACAAGTCATTGGGCATATTCAGCATCTTCTAATTTTTCTCTAAAACTGATACAGCCAATATGAAAATGAATCTTCCTCAAGATCTATCACATGATCCAAATATACCAATCTTGAGTATTTATCTAAGTCAACATACTACAGCCATGTTTACTAACGCAGTATTGATGATTACAAAGTTATAAAATCAGCTTCACTATCCAAGAACAGATGAAGGAAGCATGGCATGTATATATAAAGTAATTGTTTGCAATCACAGAGAACTATATCACATTTTTTGCATGTAAATGAAGATAAATGGAGAGAATCATTAAGAGAATTAAGTCAGACTAAGAGAGGAAAATATTGCGCGTGTGTGTGAGTGTGTGTGTGCGTGCGTATGTCTTATATGTGAACCCTAGCATATATAAATATTTCATATATTATATTTATATTCATAATATTAATGTAGGAAAAACTGTCTAATGGAATGAAGCAAACTATTATGGGAGGATAGGGGAAATAAAGGAGAGGAAAGAGGGAATGATGTTGAATATAGTGAAAGCATATTATATACACATAGAAAAGTATCCGTATGAAACTGAATACAACTTGCACTCAATATGTGCAACTAAAACTGAAAATGATGTTTATAAACCTGGGAAAACAAAAGTGATTGTTGAATATAAATATTTGATGATAAAATCGCAGTGTTTAATATTCATAAAACATTAAAAATACCATTATTTCAATTCTGTTTGGGGGACAGAAGGGGCTGGGTTTATGTTTTTTTGGCTTTTGGTTGTTGTTGTTCATTTGTTTTTGAGAGAAGTTTCTCTATATAGTCTTGTCTTTCCTGGAACTTACTCTGTAGAGGGGTAGGTTTGAACTCACAGAGAGTCACATACCTCTGCTCCCAAGTGCTGGGATTAAAGACATGTCCACCACCACCAGGCAATTACTTTCTTTTATGTTAGTCCTTCCATAGCTGTGATGAACAAACAAATAAAATCTAACAAAAAGAAAATTGGGCCTGTACCCAGAGCTGATTCAGTCCCACAGCTCTCTGAGCCCAAATCCTGTGTGGGAGAGGGCTAGACTCTCAGAAGTGCAGACAATCCTGAGAGTTCAGGTGAGACCACAACTTCTGCTCTTATTTCTGGCCCAACAGGAGCTTGCCTGGAGCCGCTGGACACAGGAACAAAGCAGCAGTCTGGGAAAGGATCCTTCTGGTCTCTGCCTATTGTCAGGGCTGAAAGCCAGGCACTGGAAGCATTGACACACCTGAAAGCAAAGATAAGATAACCACTTCTGCTCCGAGGGATCTGCCTGGAGCCCTAGGACACAGGAACCCAGGAACAGTCTGGGACAGAATCCTTCTAGTTTCTTCCTGTGCATGGAGCTGACCAAGTCCCAAAGTTCTGTGTCACTAGTCACATGGGTGAAAGAGTTGGACTCTTAGAAGTTTGGACAACCGTGAGAGCTCAGGGGAGACCCACACTTCTGCTCACATAGCTATCCCAAAAGGAACTTGTCTGAAGCTCTTTGGACACAGGAACTGAGGAGCAGTCTGTGACAGGATCCTTCTGGTTTCTGCCTGTGCCTGGAGCTGAGTCTGTAACACAGCTCTCTATACCCAGATCCCTCAGATAGAAAGCCAATCTCCAGGAGTTCTGACACACAGGCAGGCTTACAGGTAGGTAAAGCCACTGTCAGAGACAGTAAGACAAGCTAACTCTAGAGACAACAAGATAATAAGAGGCAAGCATAGGAACCTAAGCAACAGAAACCAAGACTACTTAGCATCATCAGAGCCCAGTACTCCCACCAAAGCAAATAATGTATATCCAAGCATACCGGAAAAGGAAGATGTAGATTTAAAATAACATGTCATAATGATGATAGAGAACTTTAAGAAGAACATAACTCCCTTAAAGAAATACAAGACAACACAAGTAAACAAGTAAAAGTCCTTAAAGAAGAAACACAAAAATCGCTTAAAGAATTACAGGAAAACACAACCAAACAGGTGAAGGAATTGAACAAAACCATCCAGGACCAAAAAAATGGAAACATAAACAATAAAGAAAACACAAAGGGAGACAACCCTGGAGATAGAAAACCTAGGAAATAGATCTGGAGTCATAGATATAAAAATCACAAACATAATACAAGAGACAGAAGAAAGAATCTCGGGTAGAAGATATCATAGAAGACATTGATACAACCATCAAAAATAATGTAAAATGCAAAAAACTCTTAACCAAAAACATCCAGGAAATTCAAGACACAATGAAAAGATCAAACCTAAGGATAATAGGTATAAAAGAGAGCAAAGACTTCCAAATTGAAGGACCAGTAAATATCTTAAACAAAATTAGAGAAAAAAAAAATCCCTAACCCAAAGAAAAAGATAAACATAAACATACAAGAAGCCTACAAAACTCCAAATATATTGGGCCAGAAAAGAAATTCCTTCCATTTTATAATAGTCAAAACACCAAAATGAACAAAACAAAGAAAGTATTAAAAGCAGTAAGGGAAAAAGGTCAAGTAACATATAAAGGCTGAACTATCAGAATTATACCGGACGTCTCACGAGAGACTATGAAAGCCAAAAGATCCTGGACAGATGTCATATAGACCCTAAAATAACAGAAATGCCAGCCCAGGCTACTATATCCAGCAAAATTCTTAATTAGCATAAATGGAAAAAACAAGATATTCCATGACAAAACCAAACATAACCAATATCTTTCTACAAATCCATCCTTACTTAAAGAAGGATTAAAGAGCAATAGTGATAAAACTGGATAGTCTTAGTACAGAGACAGGCACATTGATCAATAGAATAGAACTGAAGACCCAGAAATGAAACCACACACCTATGGTTGTTTGAACTTTGACAAAGGAGCTAAAACCATCCAGTGGGAGAAAAGATAGCATTTTCAACAAATGGTGCTGGTTCACCTGGAGGTCAGCATGTAGAAGAATGCAAATAGATACATTCTTATCTCCCTGTACAAAGTTCAAATCCAAGTGGATCAAGGACCTCTACATAAAACCAGATAAACTGAAACTAATAGAAGAAAAAGTGGGGAAGAACCTTAAATCTGTGAGCAATGGGAAAATTTCCTGAACAAAATGCCAATGACCTATGCTCTAAGATCAAGAATCGACAAATGGGACCTCATAAAATTGCAAAGCTTCTGTAAGACAAAAGACACTGTTATTAGGACAAAACTGCAACCAAGGAGATTGGGAAAAGATCTTTACCAATCCTACATCTGATAGAGGGCTATTATCCAATATATACAAGGAATTCAAGATGTTAGATTCCAGAAAGTCAATTAAACTTATTAAAAATGGGGTGCAGACTTAACCAAAGAATTGTCAGCTGAGGAATATTGAACGTATGAAAAGCTCCTAAAGAAATGTTCAACATCCTGAGTCATCAGGGAAATGCAAATCAAAACAACCCTGAGATTCCACCTCACATCAGTCAGAATGGCTAAGATCAAAAACTCAGTGCTGGCAAGGATGTGGAGAAAGAGGAATACTCCTCCATTGTTAGTGGGATTGCAAGTTGGTAAAACAACTCTGTAAATCACTCTGGAGTTTTCTCAGAAAATTGGACATTCATTTACCTGAGAACCCAGCTATACCACTCCTAGGCATATACCCAAATTGTACTCTGATATATAACAAAGATATCTGCTCCATTACATTCATAGCAGCCTTACTTATAATAGTCAGTAGCTGGAAAGAACACAGATGCCTTTCAACAGAGGAATAGATAGAGAAATTTGGTACATCTACACAATGGAGTACTACTCAGCTATGAAAAACTATGACTTCATGAAATACAAAGTCAAATGGATGGAACTAGAAAATATCATATTAAATGAGGTAACACAATCACAAAACCATACATGGTATGTACTCACTGATAACTGGATATTAGTCCAAAAGCTCAAATTACCCAAGATACAATCCACAGACCACATGAATCTGAAGAAGGACAACCAAAGTTCACATGCTTCAGCCATTCTTAGAAGGTGAAACAAAAATATTCACAGGAGGAAATACAGAGACAAAGTTTGGAGAAGAGACTGAAAGAAATGTCATCCACAGATTACCCCACCTTGGGATCCAGCCCATATACATACAACCACCAAACCCAGACAATCTTGCAGATGCCAAGAAGTGCATGCTGACAGGAGCCTGATATAGCTATGTCCTGAGAGGCTCTGCCAGAGCATGACAAATACCGAGGCAGACGTAGCCAAACCATTGAACTGAGAGTGGGGTGTTTGTTGGAGGAATTAGAGAAAGTATTAAGGGAGCTGAAGGGGCTTGCAAATTCATAAGAACAGCAATAACAACCAGCCAGAGCTCCCAGGGACTAAACCACCATCCAAAGAATGAACATGGACAGACCCATGGATCCAGCTTCATATATAGCCTTTTGGGGCACCAATGGGAGGAGAAGCCATTTGTCCTGTCAATGCTTGATCCCCCAATGTAGGTGAATGTCGGGGGGAGAGGTAGGAAGGGGTGGGTGGATGGGTAGGGAAACACCTTCATAGAAGCAGTGGAAAGAGGATGGTATAGGAAATTTATGGATGGGAAACTAGGAAAGGGAATAACACTTGAAATGTTCATAAAAAATATCTAATAAAAACAGAAATTAAAATAATTCCCATGAAAATATTAGGAAACTATCTTGCTTAGAGTTATGTATATATACATCCTCTTTTATATAGGAAAATAATACACATTTATTGGAAACATATCAGGAATTATGCTAGATTAGTAAAATATCAAACAAAATCCATGTGGTTGGAAAAATGGTCACTATTGCTATATGTACAATTTTAAATATATAATCTGATATCTGACCAAAAAAAAAAAGTGTTAGCGATTGTTGCCCATGGGATGGATCTCCCTTTGGGCAAGTTGTTGGTAAGCTACTCTGTCAGTTTCAGCTTCATCCCTCATGGCAGCACCTCTTGCATATAGGGTTCAGGGCCACAAGTTCTTGGATAGGCTGGCCCTCCATCTCTGCACTGGAGCTCATGTTTGGACACAGGAGCTAAATTCCCCAGTTTCCACACCCCCAATGTAGTGAGCCACAGCCACAGTCACCCACATTAATTCATGGTCACATTCCACATATAAGGTCCCCTTCTGCCATGGAAATGTCCAACACCTCCTCAGCCCTGTGTTCTGCAGATCTCCATTCACTCTCATGGCCATCTAGCCATCTCTCAGGTCCCTCCCAACATCTGAGCCAGTACCCCCATTCCCCTCCCCAGTCTCCCCCTCAAGCTCTCTCCCTCCATCTGCATATTATGTCTATTTTATTCTCTCTTCTAAGTGAGACTCAAGCTTCTTTGTTTGAGCCTTGCTTATTGCCCAGCTTCTTTGGCTCTGTGAAGTACAGCAAGACACCTTTACTTTATGACTAATATCCACTTATAAGTGAGTATATGATATGCTTATACTTTTGGGACTGGGTTACCTAACTCTAGTTTCATCCATTTGCATGCAAGTTTCATGATGTCTTTGTTTTAATAGCTGTAATAGTAGTCCATTATGTAGAAGTACTGTGTTTTCTTTATCCATTATTCAGTCGAGAAATATCTAGGCTTGTTTCTAGTTTCTGGCTATTACAAATAAATCTGCTATGGTCAAAGTTGATCAAGTGTCTTTGTGGGATATTGGATTATCTTTTAGTATATGCCCAGGAGTGGTCTTGAGGTAGAACTCTTCCCAATTTTGTGATAAACTCCCAAATTGATTTCCAAAGTGGTTGGACAAGTTTCTATTCCTACCAGCAATGGAAGAGTGTTCCTCTTGCTCCATATCCTTGCCAACCTGTGCTATCAGTTGAGCTTTTGATCATAGCCATTCTGATGGGTATAAGAAGAAACCTTGGAGATGTTTTGATTTGTATTTCCATGATGACTAAGGACTTTGAACATTTCTTTAATTGCTTCAAGGCTATTTGAGATACCTCTGTAGAGAATTCTCTGTTTAATTCTGTATCTCATTTTAAAAATTGGGTTATTTGGTTGCTAGTGTCTTACTGTTTTCTTTGTAAATTTTAGATATTAGCCCTCTGATAGATGTAGGGTTGGTAAAGATCCTTTCCCAATCTATCAGCTGCCAATTCATCTTACTGACAGTGTCCTTTGCCTTACACAAAACTATACAATTTCATGAGGTCCCATTTGTTTTAGAAGCATTTTCTCAGTTGATGTTTCCTTCACTAGGATGGCTCTAGCTGTGTCAAGTTGACATAAAGCTATGCATTTCATTTTGCAGTCGAGAGATAAAATAAAGATCTTGGATTCACAATATTTTCTCCCATCTATAAGGAATGTTTTTCATTTTTGACTTATTGTGAAAAATTGCCCCCCTCCAGTTAGTTCTTTATTATATCAACCAAATCCCACAAGTGAGCTTAATACCTTGTGAGCTACCTATGTTTCCTTCTGCAATATCTGGAAGAAAATTTTCTATCTCATTTTGCACACTAAACTTAATTATGTGAGTTTTAAAACTGCTATTCTCAACCAGTTTAGTCATGACAGTGATTGCACTGATAAATAGTTCAATTATATAATTTGTTCATTAACCTGATAAATTTATCTTATTCTTATATTATTTTATGAAATCATCTGGCATTGATGTGAAAACCATATTAATGACTAATTATAAACATTTTTGTCACTTTTAGAAATATGAGTAAGTTTCAAATAGTTCTAAGAAATAAAATATAACTCTGAACACTCTCAGGATAATAACTATTTTAATGAAAAATAGCCTAAGAACTGGAAATTTGAGTAATGGAAATGAAGTATAAGTGTAGCATGGTCAATAGAGCAAAATTCTACTTTTATTAATTTCTAGAAAATAATTGGTCAGCTAGTATAAGGCTTTTATTGTCACTGCCATGACAGAACTTCATAAATTTGATAAGCATCAACATTGTGTAGGTAAGTCATTCTGCTCTTTACAGAGGGCAAAAGTTAAAAACTTCTTTAAAAGTTAATCCACCTGACCAGGTCTAAGAGACTTTTCCAACTTACTAAAAACAACATAACGTTACATTTCTTTCTGCATATCTTTTTTTCTAAGGATGGTTTCTCTGATATTTTGAGTTTCACTATTTCTTTCAATTCTGAATACTCCTTGTCTACATCGTGACTAAATCTTAAAAATAAATAAGATCCCAAGGAGTTAGGGAAATAACTTACTTTGGAATTGCATATATAAAGCAAAATTCAAAAGGAAAATTATAATTCTTATTAAAATTCTAACACAATTCTTCACAAATATTGAAAAAATAATTTTCAACCTCATACAGAAAAGTAGAAATTGTTGACTCAGGTACATACCAAATAATAAAAACATGGTAACAGTACCGCCATTTCAAATTTCCAATTGAACATCAGAGATATGGTATTGGCATAAAAGAAACAGATTGAACAGTGGTATCTAATTGAAGTTCCAAACATAAGCTCATAGAGCAATGGACACCTAAGATGTGACAAAGAGACAAAAAATCATGTTGGAAAAGAGGCCAACATGTTCAACAAATGGTGCTGGTCAAATTAGATGTTTAATTGTACAAGAATGTGAAGAGATCCATATTTATCACCCCATACAAAATTCAAATCCAAATGTATCAAGTACATCCACATAAGACAATATGCTTAATCTGACAGAAAAGCGAGTAGGAGTTAGTGTTGAAATAATTGGCAAAGACTTCCTGAACAGAATACTTAAACCACAGGCAAAAAGATGCGTGGGGAACCCAAATGGAGGAGTTAGAGAGAAGAATGAAGGAACTGAAGGGGTTTGCAAACTCATAGGAAGAAAAAAAGTATCAACCAACCAGATGCCCCTCTCCCAGGATCCCCAAGGACAAACCACCAACCAAAAAGTACACATGGAGGGACTTATAGCTCCCACCTCATATGTAGCAGAGTATGGCCTTGATGGGCATCAGTGAGAGGAGAGGCCCTTTGTCTTCTGAAGGCTCAGTGCCCCAGAATGCCAAGGTGGGAAGGCAGGAGAAAGTAAGTAGGTAAGGGAGCATCCTCAAAGAAGCAACTGGAGACAGAATGGGAGAGAAGGGACCTGGAAAGGGGACAACATTTGAAATGTCAATCCACAAAATAGTCAATAAAAAAGACTATCAGTTAGTAAATGAATCTTAATGACACTAAAAATCTTTTGTGTGACAAATAACATCATCATTTAAACATCATTTGAACTTCTAATTGTTTATTTATATTTTTGTTAGTTACTTAAAAAGAAAAATGAAGGGCATGAAGTTGAGTGGTAAGGGAGGTAGAAAGGGTAATGGAAGTGTTGGTAGAGAGAAAACCATAATAGAAATATGCCGTATAAAATAATTTTTCAGTAAAAATTGGGGACATATTAAAAGACAAAGTACAAAAGACATCGAGCTTCAGAATTGGAAAAGTATTTACATACTACACATCCAGTAGAGGATTAGTATCTAAAATATATGAAGAACTAAAAAATGGATATTAAGAAAATAAGTAATTATATTTTAAAGTGGGGTACAGACATAAGCAGAGAGACTTCCAAAAATAAAACACAAATGGCTGTGAAACATGTAAAGGAATGTTCAACATTCAGAGTCATCAGGGAAATTTATTTATTTTTTTTTATTTATTATTTACTTATTTTTAAAACATCATTTAAAAATTGTCTTTTATAATTCAGATTTTATTCTCCTCTGGTTCACACTCTGACAGTGTGCATTCTATACCTCTTCCTTGCCACCTGTCTTCAAGAGGATGTCCCCACCCTCCAAACCTCCCACCCCCTATACTACCACAGCCCTCTAAACTCCCTGGGGCCTCCAGTCTCATGAGGGTTAGGTGCATCTTCTCTACCTGAACCCAGATCCAGCAGACCTCTGCTGTATATGTGTTGGAGGCTTCATATCACCTAGTGTATGCTGCATGGTTGGTGGTCCAGTGTCTGAGAGATCTCTAGGATAGAGCTTAATTGAGACTGCTGGTCCTCCTACAGGGTTGCGCTCCTCCTTAACTTCTTCCAGCTTTTTCCTAATTCAACCAGAGGGGTCAGCAGCTTCTGTTCATTGGTTGGATGTAAATATCTGCATCTAACTCTTTTTTTATTGGATATTTTTTATTTACATTTCAAGTGTTATCCCCTTTCCTAGTTTTCTGTCCAAAATCTCCCTGTTCCAACCCCATCCCCTTTCTTATATGAGGGTGTTCCCCTCGACAACCACCCACACCATTCTGACACCTTGCCCTGATATTTCCCTACACTGAGGGAGGGTCCAGCCTAAATACAGCCAAGGACTTCTCCCATTGGTGCCCAACAAGGCCATCCTCTGCTACATATGAAGCTGGAGCCATGAGTAAAGATCTTTTCCCAATCTTTTGCTTACCATTTTGTCCTAATGACAGTGTCCTTTCTTTGCCTTACAGAAGCTTTGCAATTTTATGAGGTCCCATTTGTCGATTCTTGATCTTAGAGCATAAGCCATTGTTGTTTTGTTCAGGAAATTTTCCTCATTGCCCATGTGTTCCTGGCTCTTCCCCACTTTTTCTTCTATTAGTTTGAGTGTATCTGGTTTGATGTGGAGGTCCTTGATCCACTTGGACTTGAACTTTGTACAGGGTGATAAGCATGGATCGATCTGCATTCATCTACATGCTGACCTCCAGTTGAACCAGCACCATTTGCTAAAAATGCTATCTTTTTTCCACTGGATGGTTTTAGCTCCTTTGTCAAAGATCAATTGACCAGAGGTGTGTGGGTTCATTTGTGGGTCTTCAATTTTATCCCATTGATCTACCTGCCTATCTCTGTACCAATAGTATATAGTTTTTATCCCTATTGCTCTGTAATACAGCTGGAGGTCAGAGATGGTGATTCCCCATAGGTTCTTTTATTGTTGAGGATAGTTTTCCCTATCCTGGGTTTTTTGTTATTGCAATTGAATTTGCCAATTGCTCTTTCTAACTCTATTAAGAGTTGAATTGGAATTTTGATTGGGATTACATTGAATCTGTAGATTGCTTTTGGCAAAATAGCCAATTTTACTATATTAATCCTGCCAATCCATGTAAAGGGCAGATCTTATCATCTTCTGAGATATTCTTCAATTTCTTCAGGGACTTGAAGTTCATGTCACATGGAATTTTAACTTGATTGGTTAGAGTCAAACCAAGGTATTTTATATTATTTGTGGCTATAGTGAATGGTGTCATTTCTCTAATTTCTTTCTCAGCCTATTTATCCTTTAGTAGTGGAAAGCTAGTGATTTGCTTGAATAAATTTTATATCCAGCCTCTTTGCTGAAAAAAGTTTATCAGGTTTAGAAGTTCTCTGTCCAAATATTTGGAGTGATCTACGTATACTATCAAATCATCTGCAAATAGCGGTATTTTGTCTTCTTCCTTTTGAATTTGTATCCTTTGACTTTCTCTGGTGTCTAAATTCTCTGGCTAGGAATTGGAGTCCTATATTGAATAGGAGGGGAAGGAGTGGACAGCCTTGTCTAGTCACTGATTTGAGTAGGATTGCTTCAAATTTCTCTCCATTTAGTTTACTGGTTTGTTGTATACTGCTTTTATTATGCTTTGGTATGAGCCTTGAATTCTAGAATTTTGCAAGACATTTGTCATGAAGGGATTTTGAATTTTCTCAAATGCTTTCTCAGCCACTAATGAGATGATCATGTGTTTTTTTTCCTTTGAGTTTGTTTATATAGTGGATTGCATAGATGGATTACTGTATATTAAATCATCTCTGCATCCTTGGGATGAAGCCTATTTATCACAATGGATGATCTATTTGATGTGTTCTTTGATTCTGTTTGCAAGAATTTTATTGAGTATTTTTCATCAATATTCATAAGTGAAATTGTTTTGAAGTTCTCTTTCTATGTTGGGTCTTTGTGTGGTTTATGTATGAGCATAATCATGGCTTCATAGAATTACTTAGGTGGTGTTCCTTCTGCTTTTACTTTGTGGAATATTTGGGACAGTATTGGTATTAGGTCCTATTTGAAGGTCTGATAGAATTTTCCACTAAATCCATCTGGCCTTGTTTTTATGTTTTTTTTGTTTTTTGTTGTTTTGTTTGTTTTGTTTGTCTTTTGCTTGTTTGTTGGTTTGGGAGGCTTTTGACTTCTTCTATTTCTTTAGGAGTTATGGGACTGTTTTAGATTGTTTATCTGATACTGATTTAACTTTGGTACCTTGTATCTATCTAGAAAATTGTCCATTTCCTCCAGATTTTTCAGGTTGTTTGAGTATAGGCTTTTGTAGGAAGATCTGATGACTTTTGAATTTCCTCAGTTTCTTTGCTGTCTCCTTTTTCAATTCTAATTTCGCTAATTTGGATACTGTCTCTGTGCCCTTTGGTAAGTCTGGCTAAGTGTTTATCTATCTTGTTGAATTGCTCAAAGAACCACCTCCTGGTTTTGTTGTTTCCTTGTATAGTTCTTTTTGTTTCTTCTTGGTTGATTTTGTTCCTGAGTTTGATTATCTCCTGCTGTCTATTCTGCTTGGGTATATTTGCTTCTTTTCATTCTAGAGTGTCCAGGTATGCTATTAAGCTGCTAGTGTATGCTCTCTCCGTTTTTTTTCTTTTTTCTTTTTTTAATCCTTCTTTTTGAGGCATTTAGAGCTATGAGTTTCCCCCTTAGCGCTGCTTTCATTGTGTCCCATAAGTTTGAGTATATTGTGCCTTCATTTTCATTAAATCCTAAAATGACTTTAATTTCTTATTTCTACCTTGAATAAATTATCACTGAGTAGAGCATTGTTCAGGTTCCATGTGTATGTGGGCTTCCTGTTTTTTTGTTGTTAATGAATACCAGCCTGAGTCCACCATGATATGATAGTATGTATGGGATTTTTTCAATCTGTTGAGGCCTGTTTTATGATCAATTTTACAGACAATTTTGGAGAAGGTACCATGAGGTGCTGAGAGGAAGATACATTCTTTTGTTGTAGCATGAAATGTTCTGTAAATATATGTCACATCCATTTAGATCATAACTTCTTTTAGTTTTCTCTGTCTCTGTTTAGTTTCTGTTTCCATGATCTGTCTATTGCTAAGAGTGGGGTGTTGAAGACTCGTACTACTATTGTGTGTGATTTAATTTGTGCTTTGAGCTTTAGCAAAGTTTCTCTTATGAATGTGGGTACCCTTGCATTTGGAGCATAGGTATTCAAAATTGAAAGTTCATCTCCTTTGATATGTATGAAATATTCTCTCTTATCTTTTTGGATAACATTTGGTTAAAAGTCAATTTTATTTTAGGTTAGAATGGCTACTCCAGCTCTTTTTTTTGGTACCATTTACTTGGAAAATTGTTTTGTAGTCCTTTACTCTGAGGTAGTATCTGTCTTTGCCACTGAAGTGTGTTTCCTCTATGCAGTTAAATGTTGGATCCTGTTTATTTATCAGTCTGTGAGTCTATGTCTTTTAATTGGGGAATTGAGTCCACTAATATTAAGAGATATTAAGAAATAGTGATACATTTGTTCTCCTGTTTTGGTTGGTAGAGGTGGAATTATGTTTGTGTGGCTATCTTCTTATTGATTTTTTGAAAGAAGATTAATTTCTTGCTTTTCCTAGGGTGTAGATTCCTTCCTTGCTTTGAAGTTTACCATCTATTATTAATGTAGTGCTGGATTTGTGGAAAAATTGTGTAAATTTGGTTTTGTCATGGATTACTTTGGTTTCTCCGTGTATGTTAATTGAGAGTTTTGCAGGATATAGTAGCCTGGGCTGGCATTTGTGTTCTCTTAGGGTCTGTATGACATCAGTCCAGTATCTTCTGGCCTTCATAGTTTCTGGCGAAAAGTCTGGTGTGATTCTGATAGGTCTGCCTTTATATGTTACTTGACCTTTTTCCCTTACTGATTTTAATATTCTTTCCTTGTTTTGTGCATTTGGCATTTTGACTATTATGTGACGGGAGGAATTTCTTTTCTGGTTCAATCTATTTGGAGTTCTGTAGGCTTCTTGTATGTTCATGGACATCTCTTTCTTTAGGTTAGGGGAGTTTTCTTCTATGATTTTGTTGAAGATATTTATTGGTCCTTTGAGGTGGGAGTCTTCATTCTCTTCTATACCTATTATCCTTAGCTTTGATCTTCTCATTATGTCCTGGATTTCCTGGATGTTTTGGGTTAGGAGATTTTTGAATTTTTCAGTTTTTTGATGGTTGTTTCAATGTTTTCTATGATAGCTTCTGCCCCTGACAGTCTCTCTTTATCTCTTGTATTCTTTTGGAAATTCTTTCATCTGTAGCTCCTGATCCTTTTCTTAGGTTTTCTATCTCCAGGGTTGTCTCCCTTTGTTATTTCTTTACCATTTATATTTCTATTTTTAGATCCTGGATGGTTTTGTTCAATTCATTCACCTATTTGGTTGTGTTTTCCTGTAATTATTTAAACGTTTTGTGTTTCCCCTTTAAGAGCTTCTACCTATTTACCTGTGTTCTCTTGTATTTGTTTAAGGGAGTTATTTATGAACTTCCCAAAGTTCTCTACCACCATCATGGGATGGAATTTTAAATCCAAATCTTACTTTTCCAGAGTGTTTTATTATCCAGGACTTGCTGTAGTAGGAGAACAGGGTTCTGATGATGCCAAGTAGCCTTGGTTTCTTTTGCTTAGGTTCATGTGATTGCCTCTTGCCATCTTGTTATCCTTAGTGTTACCTGTTCTAGTGACTCTGAGTGGAGCCTTTTTCTCCTGTGTTCCTGTTTGTGTCAGAACTCCTCAGAGCATCTGCGATCCTGTATTATCAGAGCTCCTGGGAGTCAAGCTCTCTCAGGGTGGTTCACGAGTGGGTTCGTAGCTAGAGCCCTGGGTTTGCTTGAGGGATAGACTCAAGTCAGAAGGATCCCATGCCTCTGTCTGGGCAGGGTTTCTGTTTACCTGGTTACTGTGGAGGTCCCAGTTACAGTGGGTGTTGGGTAAGATATTATAGCGTGAACTGTGATCTTGAAGGTGTCAGAGCTCCAGTGTGCCTGGGCTTGTCTGATCTCCTGAGATTCTAACCTCCTCTATGCTCCTATGGTTCTGTGTTCATGGGATCCTGTGATGATATGGTCCTTTTTTCTTGGTCATTTTAGAACACCTGTGAATCAGCCTCCCTCTGGGTGTTGTATACAGAGACAGCACCCCAGGTCTGCTCTGGGTGACGGTTCAGACCTTACTAGGCAGGGGTTCCTGTTTTCCTGGATCTTGGGGGTCCCAGTTGCTCTGTTGTGGCCTCCTGTGATACTGGGCATTTCAGAGCACCTGGGAGTTGGGCTCCCTCTGCATATTGTAAGAGTGGGTAAAGAACCAGTGCCCCAGGTCTGCTCCAGGTGCAGATTCAACTGTGATCCTGGGCGTGTTAGAGTATTTGGAAATCAGGCTTCCTCTGGGTGTTGTGAGAATGAGTTCATACCCAGTGCCCAAAGTGTGCTCAGGGCACAGGTCATTTCACATAGAGCAATGAGCAGAAAATCCATTCAGAGAGAATGAATATACACTGTACTTAAAGTAAAACTTAAGCTTTTCAGTGTATGCTGGAAAACATACATACATACATACATACATACATACATACATACATACATACGTACATACATAGTTGCATACTTAAAAGCATAAATGTAAAAAAGACATACAAAATGTCCTAGTTGATAAATGACTCACTGTCTTTCTCTTTCTCTCACTCTTTATGTACATGACCATATATGTGTATATATATGTATATATATATATTAATCTCAATTTATGTGTATATACTATTATATATCCATTCTCTACGGTGGGGGGATATCATTCCTCTTTCACTTTCTTTTCCTTTTTCCTGTTACAATTTCTCTTTAAAAGCCTCTCTCTCTCTGACTCTCTCTCTTTATCTGCACCACATGATAATCAAACAAACAAACAAATAGGAAAAGTAAAATGGAAAGAGAAAGAGAAAAGGGCAGTTTTGGTATACAGAACAGTTACAGAGAAAGAATAAGCTAGACTCAGGTGAAGATAGGACAAGACAGAAAATGAAAATGAGCCCAAACATTAGTTCAGGTTGCCAATTAGTATGAGGCCAAGCAGAGGAGTTCAGTGAGAATCTATACTATACTGTCTCTGTAATATTGTTATTTACAAATTCTTTTGTTGAGAAATTCCTTTAATATTAATATTCATTTAAATTTAATTGTCTGCTGTTATGTTCAGTGTTGCCTTGGGTAGCCCATATTGCCTTCATCCAACTCCTCTTTTTGTAGTTTTAGATATAAGTCAATACTCTTATATGACCACTTATTTTGCTATATACTTATTTGCACCACTTATTTGTAGTTATACAAAATTCCATAAATCACTTCAGTTCCCTGCAAAGCAAGTTTTTTTTCTGCCTTACAAATTGTGTTGAGTGCTGTGGTGAATGTGTTCAATTGATACCTAGCAGATACTACTTTCTTTCACTTTGGCTCTATCATACTATTGTCCTGTGAATGCTGTGTAGTCATTAATGAGCTCAATACTGTGGCTGCTTTTCAGTTCCATGTTAAAGGAGAAAGGAAATATCTATCTTTCTAAAGAAAATGATCTATCTATCTATCTATTTACCATTCTTTCTCTTTTGTATGAGCATTTGCCTCCAATTTCCAAGATTTTCATTTAAGATGAGTGTATATACATTGTATAGACTTATAATTTTGGTCATTAGTGATATATTTTTATATATGGACAATGTATATTGAAAAGGATAGGCTGCAAATTGACAACTAAAGAGACTAGACCTAAATATCTGTTTCTAAGAATTGGGAAATTTCCAGGCCTCAGAAGCTGCCTTACCACCTGGTCTGAGGCAAGGACAATGGGTCAGCAGCAGTTTCCAGACCTCCCCAGCAAGTTTCCAGCTACCACATTCCTGTAATGGAATGTCCATAGAGATGGACCCAATAGATTAACATAGAGGTCACCCATCCTGGAATTCCCTAGTGTGATTTTAATCAGGCCTGCAAGCTCACTTGGGAGTCTCTCTATCTTGGTTACAGAATGACTCCAGTGTTCTGGACTTCTGTAGAATAAAATACTTTTTGTGTTTACATATACTATTTGAGTTTGCTGTATCATTCTTCAATAAGTCATGGACCCTTAACAGTATTTGTCTGTATAAGACCTCTGTTGTTCTCTTTTTTAGATTTTTCTGATTTTCTTATTTTTCCTAAGCCTCAGCTTGGAGAGGGGTTCTGAGAGTAGGGGTGTCTGGGACCTGCAAGACAGCCTCTTTGTCTGCATGCTTTGCTTTCTTTTTGGAGATTTCTCTGTGTATATTCTGTTTGCTTGCTATTCTAAGAGATCTCTCTGTCCAGTTTCTGCTTGCTTGCATGTGTGCGTGCCTGTGTATATCCTTGTGTGTGTCTCAGGTTTGCAAGCATTTCTCCTTTTCTATCCTAAAAAAGTTCTCTGTATAGTTCATGTCTTGCAGAACAGAGGCCCAGTCTTTCAATTTACAAGTAAATCCAATTGCTTACTCCATGTTTTCCTTTTGATTATCTTATGTATCAGTACTCCAGGCCTTTGATTCTTAGAAGACTGCAATCATATATTTTTTTCCTTAACATTGCAAAAGAATTCAGAGATATGTCAGCCTTAGTTGAGCACAGCCCATGAACTAATTGGGTGGGACCCTAACCTGAAATGACCATTCCCACCACACCTGGGCCTGGATGCACTATGTCCCAGACTAATCTTGAACTAGGGTATCGGCCTACATTTGTACCTGTCTGTCTATCGCTCTTTCTGATAAGCTGGCTCATAGTGTATCTACCTCTGTTCCTTTAGATTTATGAAGCTCTTCATATAATTATATGACAGAGAGGTAGAGGTAAAATTATAGAAATTCAAGGCTCCTCTCAGCAATATGATAAACTGGAAGCTAGCCTAGGATACAGGAGACCCTGTCTAAGAATAAACTTAATCCAATCAAAACAATTTTAATTCCCATCAATCAGTCTCAAAACATAAGCCTAAAGGCTCTCCCTTCAGGTTCCTGATAGTATATATCCCTTAATTCCTATAATTTTATATCCACAGCCTCTTAAGTATCTTATCTATATAATGATTATCTTATCTATGTTCATCCACATTCTATTCATACTGGGATTTAATTGTAGTTATAGGTTTTGATGGCAAGAGGATAAGTAAGGGCATCTAGTAAAGGAGCTTTTCTGAACTTTGGGAGAGAGGTTTCTGCCAACTCTAAAATGACACTAGACATTGAACTGTTAAATAAGATGGTGTTCCAACTACATTGGGCCTAGTATGTTCCTGTGTGGAGTTTGAGAAGTCTGTCTGGTCAATATTGTCATGAGAGTCATATTGATGCAATCTTTCAAGTTTTCAGGATACAAGCTTTTTATACCATGGTCATGACCTGCTCATAAATGATTTTCATTGGTGTCTCTTGGGTTCTACAACTCTCACCATAACTTTTTCAGCCTGCTGTTTGATTGTGTCTGGCCTTCTGTGACAGGTGACTAGGGCCTCTTTATATTCTACTGCTGACACCCTCCAGTTCTTTCACTAAGCTCTTAACTGCTTGTTAACAGCTCCAAACCTCTCATTATCCATATGCACTGTGTCAATACAACTTGGCCAACTTCTCTGTCTTTTCACATATTATTTCCCACATGTCTTTGAAATGAGTGACTCCTTGCACCTGTTATAGAATTCTGTCACAAGTATATTTTCCAAGGTCATCAAAGATGAAATATTTAATAAGAACAATTAGTGTGTGCCAAGTACTATCTATAATACCATTTGAGATTGTGTCATTTTTACTTTGAGGGTGGGGTAGACATGAAAGGGTTAGAGGATCCATGTGAAATCTCATTACCAACAAGTTTGGAAATGTTTTTGGGTACCTGTTATTTCAGGTAGAGTCTTTCCAATAAGCAGACACTAAAATGCAATTTAATATGTTAGCATTTTATTAGGGTAAGTATCTCTGTAAAAGAGAATGTAAGTGTTTTTACAGAATCTGATGCAGCTCTCTAATCTTTCTGTACATGTCACTCAAAGAAAGTTGAAGAAAAACAGATATAAACAACATATACTGTGGTAAATTCTAGTATAAAACAAAGAAAAACAGAAATATCTGAAAATAAACAATGAACAGAGAAATGCCATAGGTCCTAGCCACGTACTCCCTTAGCATCTTTCTGCTTTTCATAAAGACCATCAGATGAGAAGGCTGGCCTAGTCAGAAACTAAATAGATTTCAGAGTGAAGTTAGAGATTGCGCACTGGTGAGCTGTTCCTTATGAGTGTCATGTCCCGATATATAGCTGTGTCTCACATGGCCCCAAGCACAGATGAACAACTGTTGCTAATTAGTGAATGCAGAAAAAAAAAGGAGATAATTTTCACAGATATTCCCCACAAATAGTTATCCAGTAACAAATTGTCAATCCAAAAATATACATATGAACAATAAGTGAACTCAGTAGGTTGTTTACATATTTATTCATTTATGTATATATACACATACCAATAATAAATAAAGAATAAGTAATGAATTTCAGATTGAATAAGGAGCACATGAAGGGGGTTGCATGGAGGCTTGGGGATTTAGTTCAGTGGTAGACCTCTTGCCTAGCAAGCGCAAGGCCCTAGGTTCAGTCCCCAGCTCAAAAAAAAAAAAAAAAAAAAAAAAAAAAAAAAAGAGTTGCATGGAGGAAAGGGGGAGAGAAATGCATAAATATAATATTTGTATATAAAATTATTAATAAGGAATAAATGTCTAAAATGATAAGTGATAAATATTCAAATTGTGCTTCTCATAATGCAAGGTCATTTGTGTTGCCCTTTACAGCATGTAATGCTCTAATCATACTATACTTTGTACTCAAATCTTTGTGCTTTTAGCATTCTAATTTTCTTATATTCTACTCTAGTTTGTAATCCCCACAGACCTTAGGACATAATAATCCGTCAATCAATCTCCATTTAATTTACAATCAAAATTATACCTGATCATCTGTCTTTTAAAAGTGCTTTTTCATTCTCTTAACCACTGAACTCCTTTGTCCTTTTTGCCCTTCACTCAAACCTATACTGAAACATGCCATCTCTGATTCCACTCAACTACTGCAATTTAACATTTATAACTGGCTTTTGAATAATGCTAGTGAAGGCTACACATCAATGCACATCTTCATCACTATAAATTGATAATCTTTAAAATCATCCCTAACATTAGTATTGCTCCTATTTCACTGTCTTTAGTGAGAATATTTCATAATATCTCACATGCTTTCAACATGTCATTTACAACTATCCTTAATCCCTTTCCTTTACACTCAAAGGACATTCCCCTTAGTATTTTACCATTACAGAGACCATCTTTTCCACAAAGGTTATCTCCTTCCATATTTTTTACTTATTTTCAATTAACATAAACATTCAGTTTCTCTTGTATTTTCTTCATTGTTTTTCAGTTCATTATAAACTCATTCCTTACTGCATTGGTCCACTAATATTGTATCAATAATTTCAAGGCACATTTTTTTTACCATCAAAAGGAATTGTTTACCCTCAAATTTTTGATTTCTGCTATTGAGGCATATGATATATTCTGAGCAACAAAATGTGCAAAATGTGGCAAAACTGATGAACTACTTCTGAGCTTAAATTTCAGGAGGTATTGTCATTTCTGTTGTGGGTTTTTTTTTGTACATTGCAACAGGTTAAATGAACTTGAACTAACTTCCTAGGAAAGTCATGAAGAAGAGAATCCATGAATCCTAAACAACCACTATGCATGTGAGTCTATTTTATAGAATCCAGCTACTATTTGTCTATCAACTGACTACAGTGAAAATGAAGGAAATAAGGAAATTCAGGGAACAGATCTTAGAAATAAGCCAAGCAAAGTTGTTGATATAGAACATTTCTTTAATGTTGTTACTTTAAGCAATTAAATTTTACACTTAAGAGTCAAATTGAATTAAGCACTTATGATACAGTCTACAACATATTACATATAATATTTAACCTAAATATTAAAATAACTGAATTTTTATATTCTCTGCTTTTTGAGATAAACTTACAAAGCATAAAGCCATCACATAATTTGAATATGGTATGACAGTTACCATGAATGATCCAGGACTTTTCATGAAGTTCTATATATAATTTCAATAAAATTTTAATCCTAACCTCTTTATTTTTATTTAAAGACATTGATGTTGTGATTAATTTATTCTATTTTTCTTGAATCTGATATTGCTTTTACTATACAAATAATTCAATTTTTCTTTGGATTCTATAAAGCACACAGGAATCTATAGTTATCTAAAATTCAATTTCATGGACTATGCAATTACCCAGTCTCCACTATTACTTCCAAATATCGACCATGTTTGAGTAAAACTAAATTTATAATGGGTTTCCTACAGATAAGTAGAAATATATTGTATTCTAGCGTATGTTTTCTAGCATTAAGTCAATGTTAAATAAACTTGATTGATGCATGTGTTTATACAAGAGTGT
This sequence comes from Rattus rattus, assembly GCF_011064425.1. Classification (NCBI taxonomy): domain Eukaryota; kingdom Metazoa; phylum Chordata; class Mammalia; order Rodentia; family Muridae; genus Rattus; species Rattus rattus. Next base: position 122,430,442 of record NC_046172.1, on the reverse strand, counting down.
TGGTCCATAATGCCAATGAACAGCTTAATAACTAGCTAAGTTTTGTTTGTTTTAGTTTAAGCTAGCAATCATTACAATTTGTAGACACCTTGAGAATAGAGAACTTAACAGTTCCACGAGATTTTGATGTTTTACCTACCTATATGTTTCCATCTAATATATTTAAAAATTGTTTTACATTTGCTTCAAAACAAAAGAGTTTCAAACCAATTGAGTCTTCTAGTGTAATATAACTAATACAGTTCAAAGAATATTTAGTTAGCTAGGTTGACTTTTCATATTTATAATTATTTAATTTTTAATCTTAGTCCAGGGTAAACTGTCATGGGGAAAGGAAACAATCAGTTATTTGAGCATGCAATCTCAATGGGATATATTTCAACAAGCTTCTTCTAATTTTCTACTTTGAAAAGACTAATTTAGCAGAAGTCTACATTGGTCAGACATTTGCTTCCTCTGGTTCATGTTATCCTTCTTCCTCCCTTTTCCATGGTATTCTCTGAGCCTTTGTAGGATAGAAGGCATGATGTAGATGCTTCATTTTAGAGTTGAGTACTCCACACTCTTATTCTATGCATGTTGCCTAGCTATAGTTATCTATATTAATAGATATCTACTACAAAAACAGCTCTTAAAAAGGTTGGGAGATTTGCTAATCTATTGCATAAAAACAAGATCTTTTTTAATCCACTGAGAAGACTAATAAAACCTAGTATCTATGGTCTAACATACTATGAGTTTTTGGTACCAGACTTATATTCTATCTTGTAAAGCATATGTCTAATGAAAGGTTTAACATGGTTGGTAACATGTATAGCATAAATTCTCCTATCACATTAGTGAACATATCCTGCCAAGCCAATCACTGTCATACCTCACAGGGTTCGTTTAAAGGTAAGAGATTACTGACATTTCTTTCGTGGTAGCCATATGAAAGCTAGCATAGGTCTTTCATATTTGAATCAGCTTATTATTTCTGTCCTATCATTCAAGTATGTAGTCATTTCAGCAATAGGTTATCATCAACAAGCTCTGAAGGGTTAGTAAGAGCAAACATAATATAATGTGTGGGTGTCTATGTCATCTCAATATCAAAATAGCTCAAAAGAAGTAACCCATACCTGGCCCTAGGTTTTTATTTGGTATTCTATGTTATTCAAAGGGATGCTATTCTACTACTGTTTGGTGATTTGAAGAATAATGGACTCCATACTCTAATAGGGAATAGTAGTATTAGTAGGTATGGCTCTTGTATTAGTCTTTTACTGCTCTGAATAGCTTTTATAAGGACAACATATAACTGAGGCTAGCTTATAGGTTCAGAGGTTCAGTACATTATACTCAAGGCAGGAACATGGCAGCATCAAGCCTGCATAGTACAAGAAGAGCTGAGAGTTGTACATCTTCATCAAAGGCTGCTAGAAGAGTATTGATCCCTGGGCAGCTTGTGTGAGGGTCTTAAAGCCCACACCCACAGGAACACACCTATTTTAACAAGGCCACACCTCCACATAGTGCTACACCCTGAGCCAAGCATGTTCAAACCATGACAGCTCTGTTACTAATACTGTTAGAGTAGATATGGAATTGTTGAAGGAAGTATGTCACTGGGAGTTATATATTTATATAACTCTCTGCTATATCTCTATTACCATGTTTGCCTATGTGTCAACATACTTCCCACCATGATGGTGAGAGACTAAACCTATGAACTTTAAGCCACCCTTAATTAATTGTTATCCTTTATAAAAGTTGCCATGGTCATGGTGTTTCTTCACAGCAATAGAAACTCTAACTAAAACACTCAGTAAAAGGGTAAATCAAATTAAACCTCTTTTATCTACATATATTTAAGTAATTTCTATAGTAGTAGGTGATCATATAGTATATATTATTTTCAAAAGTTTTCAGTGTAATTTATATTTTTACATACTTTTTTCTACTCCTTCCTCTCATTCTCTTCATATTTAGCCACTCCTTTGTCATTCTTTATCTATCCCCTCTCATATTGGGTTTTGTTTTTATTTTCTTGAAATACTCCACTCCCATGATTTCTTACTGATTTCCTGTCTTCTGTGAGCACTCCAATTTAGCTTAAACACATATATCCAAAAAATCAAACCTAGCATCAACATATGAGAAAGAATAGGAGGCATTTGTTTTTCTCGATCTGTTTTCTTCATGTGGTATAATTATTTCCAAGTACATCCATTAACCTGTGACTTTCTTAATTTAATGTTTCTTTGCAGATCAAAAAATATTACATTGCTTGTTTAAACCACATTTTCAGGATCTGTTGATCATGGGGTAGGCATCTAGGTGTTCTATTTCCTGTTTATTGTAAATAGAACAGCAATGAGTATGGATAAGCAAGTATCTCTTGAATAGGATATAGAATCTTTTGGAATTATGCCCAGGAATGCTATAACTGGGTTATGTGCTATTTCTCTTTATAGCTTTTAGAAGAAGGTCCACACTTATTTTTATATCAGTTGTACCAATTCTCACTCCCACTAGCAAAATATAACTGTTTTCTCTCCCCACATCTAAGGCAATTCTTCATTGTTATCACTTCTTAAAAATTCTTAGACATTCTACTGGGGTAAGACAAAATTTCAAAGTAATTTTAATTAACATTTCACTGATGGCAAAGTATGATGAATATTAAAAAAGAAAAACAAATTTTCAGCCACTTATTTTTTTTTATTTATTTTTATTATTATTAACTTGAGTATTTCTTATATACATTTCGAGTGTTATTCCCTTCCCGGTTTCCGGCAAACATCTCCTCCCCCTCCCTTCTCCATGGGTGTTCCCCTCCCAACCCCCCCCCCCTTGCTTCCCCCCCCCCCACACTCCAGTTCCCCGGGGGTTCAGTCTTAGCAGGACCCAGGGCTTCCCCTTCCACTGGTGCTCCTACTAGGATATTCATTGCTACCTACGAGGTCAGAGTCCAGGGTCAGTCCATGTATAGTCTTTGGGTAGTGGCTTAGTCCCTGGAAGCTCTGGTTGGTTGGAATTGCTGTACATATGGGGTCTCGAGCTCCTTCAAGCTCTTCCAGTTCTTTCTCTGATTCCTTCAACAGGGGTCCTGTTCTCAGTTCAGTGGTTTCCTGCTGGCATACGCCTCTGTATTTGCTGTATTCTGGCTGTGTCTCTCAGGAGCGATCTGCATTCACATTTTGATCATCCGTCTTGAGTTTCATTTGTTCTAGGCATCTAGGGTAATTCAAGCATTTGGGCTAATAGCCACGTATCAATGACTGCATACCATGTATGTCTTTCTGTGATTGGGTTAGCTCACTCAGGATGATATTTTCCAGTTCCAACCATTTGCCTACGAATTTCATAAACTTGTTGTTTTTTGATAGCTGAGTAATATTCCATTGTGTAGATGTACCACATTTTTCTGTATCCATTCCTCTGTTGAAGGGCATCTGGGTTCTTTCCAGCTTCTGGCTATTATAAATAAGGCTGCGATGAACATAGTGGAACACGTGTCTTTTTATTTTGGGGCATCTTTTGGGTATATGCCCAGGAGAGGTATAGCTGGATCCTCAGGCAGTTCAATGTCCAATTTCTGAGGAACCTCCAGACTGATTTCCAGAATGGTTGTACCAGTCTGCAATCCCACCAACAATGGAGGAGTGTTCCCCTTTCTCCACATCCTAGCCAGCATTTGCTGTCACCTGAGTTTTTGATCTTAGCCATTCTCACTGGTGTGAGGTGAAATCTCAGGGTTGTTTTGATTTGCATTTCCCTTATGACTAACGATGTTGAACATTTCTTTAGGTGTTTCTCGGCCATTCGGCATTCCTCAGCTGTGAATTCTTTGTTTAGCTCTGAACCCCATTTTTTAATACGGTTATTTGTCTCCCTGCTGTCTAACTTCAGTTCTTTGTATATTTTGGATATAAGCCCTCTATCTGTTGTAGGATTGGTAAAGATCTTTTCCCAATCTGTTGGTTGCCGTTTTGTCCTAACCACAGTGTCCTTTGCCTTACAGAAGCTTTGCAGTTTTATGAGATCCCATTTGTCGATTCTTGATCTTAGAGCATAAGCCATTGGTGTTTTGTTCAGGAAATTTTTTCCAGTGCCCATGTGTTCCAGATGCTTCCCTAGTTTTTCTTCTATTAGTTTGAGTGTATCTGGTTTAATGTGGAGGTCCTTGATCCACTTGACTTAAGCTTTGTACAGGGTGATAAGCATGGATCGATCTGCATTCTTCTACATGTTGACCTCCAGTTGAACCAGCACCATTTGCTGAAAATGCTATCTTTTTTTTCCATTGGATGGTTTGGCTCCTTTGTCAAAAATCAAGTGCCCATAGGTGTGTGGGTTCATTTTGGGTCTTCAATTCTGTTCCATTGGTCTATCTGTCTGTCTCTGTACCAATACCATGCAGTTTTTATCACTATTGCTCTGTAATACTGCTTGAGTTCAGGGATAGTGATTCCCCTGAAGTCCTTTTTTATTGTTGAGGATAGTTTTAGCTATCCTGGGTTTTTGTTATTCCAGATGAATTTGCAAATTGTTCTGTCTAACCCTTTGAAGAATTGGATTGGTATTTTGATGTGGATTGCATTGAATCTGTAGATCGCTTTTGGCAGAATGGCCATTTTTACTATATTAATCCTGCCAATCCATGAGCATGGGAGATCTTTCCATCTTCTGAGGTCTTCTTCAATTTCTTTCTTCAGAGTCTTGAAGTTCTTGTTGTACAAATCTTTTACTTGCTTGGTTAAAGTCACACCGAGGTACTTTATATTATTTGGATCTATTATGAAGGGTGTCGTTTCCTAATTTCTTTTCGGCTTGTTTCTCTTTTGTGTAGAGGAAGGCTACTGATTTATTTGAGTTAATTTTATACCCAGCCACTTTTGAAGTTGTTTATCAGCTTTAGTAGTTCTCTGGTGGAACTTTTGGGATCACTTAAATATACTATCATATCATCTGCAAATAGTGATATTTTGACTTCTTCTTTTCCGATCTGTATCCCTTGACCTCCTTTTTTTTGTCTGATTGCTCTGGCTAGAACTTCAAGAACTATATTGAATAAGTAGGGGAGAGGGCAGCCTTGTCTAGTCCCTGATTTTAGTGGGATTTGCTTCAAGTTTTTCTCCATTTAGTTTAATGTTAGCAACTGGTTTGCTGTATATGTCAGCCACTTATTTTTATTCTCTTGAAAATCCTCTGTTCAGTTGAGTTTTAACTGTGTGTGTTTTTTTGGTGGGGGGGTAGGGTAAAAATTGATGCTTAGATTTATTTTAAAAATTCTTCATCTAATAGAGATACTACCATTTGTCAGGGATGTATATACTGAAGGTTTTTCTGAACCTATTAAAACTCAGTAGTCATAACAAAGAAGAATTATATTCCAATCTCCCTGATAAGCAGAAGCACAAATTTTTTCAAAAGGTCACCCATTCTCACCAAGTTGCTATTGTTTCATAGATACAGGAATAGTTCAAAATGCATAGATCAATATCCATAACCCCCCACATAAATACACTTGAGAGCAGAAAGGTCAAGACAAAAACTAAACAGAGAAAGAATTAAATTAAGTAAAGTTATAAATCAAATGTAACAGATATCTACAGAACATTTCACAGAAACACAAAAGAATATACCTTCTCAGCACCTCATAGTTCCTTCTCCAAAATTAATCTGTCCCATTGGTGGTTACCATACTCTGACATTATTATCGATGCTATGTTCTGCATGCAGATAGGAGCCTCGCCTGACTGCCCTCTGAGTGACTCTACCATCAGCTGACTGAGACTGAGACAGATACTCCAAGGCTCCATGGAAGAGTTAGGGGAAGAGTTGAAGGAATTAAAGGGAATGACAACCCCACAGAAAGACCAACATGTCAACTAATTTGGATGCCAGGAAGCTCGGCAAGTTTAAGCCACCAAGCAAAGACCGTATACAGGCTTTTTTGAGGCCCCCAGCACATATGTAGTCCAGTAGAGACTTGATGACCCAGGGTATGCAGATGCCCTGGGGGGCACCCTCTCAGAGCGTGAATGTGGAAAGAATTCTGATAGGGGAGACGAGTAGAGGGGGCACCATTTGGTATGTAAATAAATAAAATAATAGATTAATAAAAAATTTCTTCATAAATTATTTGAGTCAAGTCAGGAATTCTACAAAATCATCAATTTATCTAAACCATATATATTCATGAAAGTACATGTTCATGTTAATCTGCAGTAACTTTGCCCAATAGAGTATGCTGATGCCTAGGAATCAATAGACTACGTAATATTGACAGGAAAGGCATATCAGTTGTAAGAAGCAGTCCTGAGATGAAGTCTCTTGGGACCTTGCCTCTCATAGCTCATCCATCATAATTCATTCAAAGACAGTGAGCAACTTACAGGAAGACAACGTACTAGCCTCAGTTTTTTTTTCCTAGATGGCTCCTGAAACATAATGGGAAAAAGATACTAAATTAGGAACTGGAAACATTTCAAAATTATTCATAAATGTTTTCTTCTCTTACAGTTGTGATAAAATGTAAGAAAAATAAAGGCAAGATGAAGTTAATGGTGTTATGGACATAAAAATCAAAGACCATATTTCTTTACAGTGAGCATATTGCTTTGAGAGGGAGCAAAAAGAGGTACCTGTTGGCTCAAAGTAAAGGTAGGCAAAAATCAGGAACATAGTGAAAAGAGAGATTCTTCATTAATATGTGGTAGTGTTAGATATTTTGTCTACATGTGTCCTGCCTAGTTTTGTGTGTCAACTTGACAACAAGCTGAAGTTATCACAGAGAAAGGAGCCTCCTTGAGGAAATGCTTTTGAGATCCAGCTGTAAGGCATTTTCTCAATTAGTGATCAAGGTGGGAGGGTCTATTGTAGGTGGTGCCATCCCTAGGCTGGTAGTCCTGGGTTCTATAAGAAAACTAGCTGAGAAAGCCAGGGAAGAGAAGCCAATAAATAACATCCCTTCATTGCCTCTGCATCAACTTCTGCTTCCTGACCTGCTTGAATTCCAGTCCTAACTTCCTTTGGTGATGAACAGCAATGTAGAAGTGTAAGGTGAATAACCTTTTTCCTACCCAACTTACTTCTTGGTTATGATGTTTTGTGCAGGAATACAAACCCTGACTAAGACAACATGGATCAGTTGAACATAAGGCTCATAATGGAGATATGTTACATTTTTCATTGTTGTTTTAGCCATAAGATTAGGTATGAGTCTTATATTGAAATATTTCCTACCAAAGAAAAGAGAGAATATTTTCAACTATTTTTTCAGGCATGTAGGACCACTATTTATTTAAAATAGGTATTACCATCTCATTGATTAGAGTTGTTAGGAACAGCCTCACTAAAAATACTAAGCCTGAGCAAAGACCTAAAAGATCTCAGAGAAAAGAAATAACAAAGTCCATAATCTTCACGTGTTAGAAAAAGGTGGAGATGGGAAAAAGCAACAGAGAGCAGATAAATAAAACAAGGCCAGGTGTTATTTGGAGAGCTGCAGAGTTGATATTCTGAGTTTAATATGAGTGAGTAGCAGTTTTTAGATTGTATTTTGATGGGATCTTGCCATTGTAGTAAAAACATAATTGTATGGAGAGTCTTCTATAAGTGAGATAACATGAAAGTAAGTACACACATGAAATGCTAGGAAAAATGGCTTGTTCAAAGAAATGGGCACCAACAAACAAAATATACAAGACATAGATACTTGTAAAAAGACAGGGATATTTATATAAGCATGTGGAATTTCTCGTTTTGATTGTTTTTATAATCACAGTGAAATAAAAGAAACATAATTATCAGCATAGAAGGGCAATGAAAAAATAGCAGTAGAAAAGAATAAAGGATATTGAATAATTAGTATAATAATAAAAACAATGGGTAATATGAATACTGTATTTGGTAGACACCATTTAGCAACCACGATTTATAGTTATGAGTGTGAAATGAAATTGACATGGTTGTGAGGGCCTTATAAAGCTAACTTTAACCACATAGGTATAAGTGAAGAGTAGGAGACAATTCATTATAACCAAATTTAATTTTTTTTCATACTGCAGATTTTATTCCCCTCCCAGTCGACCCTTTGACTTTTCCCCACCCCATATCTTCTTTCTGCCCTCTGTTTCCAGGAGGATGCTCCCACCCCTCCCACCAAACCTCTAAACTACCTGGGGCCTACAGTCTCTTGAAGGTTAGGTGCATCTTCTCTGACTGAACCCAGACCCAGGAGTCCACTGCTCTATATGTGTTGAGGGACTTATCTCAGCTAGTGTTTGCTGCCTGGTTGGTGGTCCAGTGTCTGAGAGATTTTGGGTCTCCATTTTAATTGAGACTGCCGATCTTCTTACAGGGTTGCCCCCCTACTCAGCTTCTTCCAGTTTTTCCCTAATTCAACCAGAGGAGTCAGCAGCTTCTGTCCATTGCTTTTGTGCCATCTTCATTTTACTCAGCTGCTTGTTGTGTCCTTTGGAGAGCAGTCATGATAGGTCCCTTTGTGTGAGGGCTCCATAGCCTCAGTAATGGTGTCAGGCCTTGGGGCCTCCCCTTGAGCTGGATCCCAAGTTGGCCCTGTCATTGGATCTCCTTTTCCTCTGGCTCTTCTCCATTTTTGTCCCTGTATTTCTTTTGGACAGGAACAATTCTAGATCAGAGTTTCTGACTGTGGATGGCAACCCCATCTCTCCATTTGATGCCCTGTCCTTCTACTGGAGGTGGGCTCTACATGTTCCCTCTCCTCACTCTAGGACATTACATCTAAGCTCCCTTTTTTTTTTTTGGGGTCCTGGGAGTCTATCTCCTCCCAGGTCTCTGGTACATTGTAGAACTCCCCCTCTACTTCCTAACTCCTGAGATTGTCTGTTTTCATTCTTTTTGATGGCACTCAGGGTTTCAGTCCTATTCTCACCACCCAATACCCGATCATATTCCCCCTCTTTCCCTCCCTGTTCCTTTCCCACCAGATGCCCTTTACTTCCCTCCTATAATTGTTTTGTTTTCTCTCCCAAGTGGGATTAGGTGTCTTAATTGGGCCTTCAACTTATTGATCTTTTTTAGTTTGGTGAACTGTATCTTGAATATTCTGTACATTTTCGGCTAATAACCACTTATTAGTGAGTACATGCCATGAATGTACTTTTGGGTCTAAGTTACTTCACTCAGGATGATATTTTCTAGTTCAATCCATTTGCCTGCAAAATTCAGGATATCTGCATTCTTAATAGCTGAGCAGTATTCCATTTTGTAAATGAACCACATATTCTGTATTCAGTCTTCTGTCACGGGAAATCAGAGTTGTTTCCAGCTTCCACTGTGTTTATAGTGGCCTTGTTTGTGATAGTCAGAAGCTGGAAACAACTCAAATTGCAATTTTTTGAGAAGAGCGAAATGAATTCAGAATAAATTGGATAACCATTGAGAATATATGGGTAAGGAGTGCTGCAGTGCATAAAGAAATGGAACTTATTTAAATTTAGTCATAAACATCTTTATTGTTTAAATTTTATTTTTTTATGATTATTGTCTATGGATTTTTCAAGGTGGTGAACAGAGTAAAAATTAAGAGCAAGAATGAGAGCAAGAGTAAGATCTAGAGAGTGGGAGCTAGAGAGAAAGCATGAATGGTGTTATAGTATGCAGAGCAATGTTTTGAAGTCTGTTTCTTCCTTCCATCTTTACATGACTACAGGGATCAAAATAAGGTCCGCAGGGCTTGCCCATGTGGTGTCTTTTCCCACTAAGACCTCACACTAACACCATATTGCTGCTTAGTGATATTATAAGGTATATTCATTTCATTTCCTTCTGATTAACACTGTAGAGAAATATAACTGATTTCTTAGGTTTATGGATTGTCACTTCACATTTATGTGCACTGATTAAGGCTTTATATATACATTAAAATGACATCCAAAAACAAAGTAAGTTTAACTTCTTTCTTTCTGATATTGACAGTTTTCCTTGTGTAAATGTTCTGGCAAGACTTCTAATTTTGTATTTCAACAAGGCACATAAATGCAAGTTCTTTCTTTGTTCTGATTCTGAAAATAAAGCTTTCAGTTTTTCACAATTAATAATGATATTAGTCATTGATAAAAAATGGTACATGTCTTGTTGACATACATTTCTTTTTTTGGGAAATGTACACCTCTCTTTTATTTATTTATTTATTTATTTATTTATTTATTTATTTATTTATTTATTTATATTAACTTGAGTATTTCTTATATACATTTGAGTGTTATTCCCTTTCCCAGTTTCGGGCAAACATCCCCTAATCCTCCCCCTCCCTTCGTTATGGGTGTTCCTCCCATCCTCCCCCATTGCCGCCTCCCCCAACAATCTAGTTCACTGGGGTTCAGTCTTAGCAGGACCAGGGCTTCCCTTCCACTGGTGCTCTTACTAAGATATTCATTGCTACCTATGAGGTCAGAGTCCAGGGTCAGTCCATGTATACTCTTTAGGTAGTGGCTTAGTCCCTGGAAGCTCTGGTTGCTTGACATACATTTCTAAACACTGTTTTTTCAGTTTTTTTAGTATGGAAAAGATGATGAATGTTTTCAAGTGTAAGAAAATAAGTTAATTGCTACTTACTCTGTTTCTGTGGTTCATCATGTTAATTTATTATGAATGTTGATAAAGTCTCAGGTTTCAGGACTAAATCAACCTAGCACATGTCATAGAATTCCATTAATGTACTGTTTATTCACTCTTCATTCATTCTTTGTTTATTTTTGCTTCTATATTCATCACTATTATTGATCTATATTTTCTGTGATGTCATTTATCTGGCTTTGGTACTAGGGTAAACTGGCCTCAAAATATACACTTCTTAGATTTTTGGAGGAGTTTCATGGTGACACAAATTGACTGTTCTTGAGCTGTTTGGTAAAAGTTATCAGTACTGCCAACTGATTAATTATTGGTAGACATATTAAATTGCATGCTCCTTCAAAATTACTCAGTAGGTTGTATATTTTTAAGAACTTCTGCATTTTGTAAGTTTTATAGTTTAAAATTTACACTAATCTCTTGTGTATTCCTATTTTTATAGGAAAACTTATCTTTGCTTCTTAATTTACCTTGCCTTTTCTCTTTTATTCTTTTTCAACATTTAGCTAAATGCTTTTCAGTATCATTTTATTATTTATCCTTAATAAATCTAACCTTAATTTCTTTTTCTATATTCTTGTTTTCAGTTTTGAAAATGTCAACAGGTAAATAAAATAATAGTCAACATCACTAGTTGATAGGAAAATACCTATCAATAGCTTATTGAGATACTACTTTTTCTTAGTAAGATGAATGTCTTTTGGAGATGACATGTAGAAATTGACAGTTATGACAGAATACTTCCTCAATGCTTAAAAATAGAACTACTCACCAATAAGGATTCATAGAGCCTGAACCACCAATCAGAGAGCATTTAGGAAACCAACCTTTTGCACATATGTAACATTTGTGTAGCTGGGTCCTTATATAAGAATCCTAACAGTGGGAGCAGAGGCTGTCTCTGATAAGTCCTTCTTAGAAGGAACAAAAACATTTATAGGAGGAAATAGGGTGACAAAGTTTGGAGCAGGAAACTGAAGGAAAGGCCATCCATAGACTGCCTCACCGGGGGATCCAGCCCAGACACGTGAAACCACCAAACCCAGACAATATTGCTGATGCCAAGAAGTGCATGCTGACAGGAGCCTGATATAACTGTCTCCTGAGAGTCTCTGCCAGAGCATGGCAAATACAGAGATGGATGCTTGCAGCTAACCATCAGACTCAGCACAGGGCCCCCATTGGAGGAATTAGAGAAAGGACTGAAGGAGCTGAAGAGGCTTACAACCCCATAAGAAAAACAATACCAACTAACCAGAGCTCCCAGGTACTAAACCACTACCCAAAGAGTACACATGGACAGACCCACGGCTCCAGCTCCATATGGAGCAGAGGATAGCCTTATTGGGCACCAATGGGAGAAGAAGCCCTTGGTCCTGCCAAGCCTGGATCCCCAGTGTTGGGGAATGACAGGGCAGAGAGGCAGGAAAGGATGGGTGAATGGGTGTGGAAACATCCTCTTAGAAGAAGGGGGACAGGATGGGATGGGATGGAGGATTATGGACTGGAAACAGAGAAAGGTGATAACATTTGAAATGTAAATTAAAAAAATCCAAGAAAAAAGGAAAAAGAGTTGCCTGCCTTTGTATCCCTTTCCCCTAACTAAGCCTTCTTTTCTAGCCTCAATTGGAGAAGATGCACCTAGTCTTACTGTAATTTAATATGCCAAGGTTCTTTGTTATGCATGGGAAGCCTCCAATTTTTTTGAGGAGAAATGGAAAAGTGAGATAGGGTAGGATAAGGTAAGCGGGAGATGACTGGGAAGAAATGAGGGAGGGGAAGCTGTGATCGAGTTGTTAAGTAAATATTTAACTTAATTAATAAGAATATTAATAACAGAACCACTCTTTGATTCAGCCATATGAAATTGGTTGAATTTATCTTAAGGAATGTAAATGGTATTCTTGAACAAGATCACAAAACCTTAGTGTTCATTTATTAAAAGACTGTAAAATGAATCTGAGCACACATCAGTGGAGTAAGAGATAAAGATAATATAATATGTATATAGATAGTCAGTTATTTGGTATTAAAAACAATCTGAATATCAGACAATGTGAATAAACTTTATGACTTTGTATAAAGTGAACTAAGTCAGACACAAAAGAATAAATGTTGCATAATTCCAGTTATATGAGCAGAAAGAAAGAGAGATAAAATGTAGCTTCTGTGGGTTTCATGAGAGGCACAGATGATTAATTGCTAAGCAATGGGCATTCAGTTTTAGTTATTCAAGAGGAAGAAGAAATAAAGATGTCACATAGCATTTTGTCCACAGCAACAATATTACACTTAGAATGTGTTAAGAGGGTAGATCTCAAGTTAACTGTTATTACAATAATAAAATAAAAATTAAAATATATTTATAAAAAAGTAAAAACAAATAAGAAAAGCCTAGAGGACAAGTAAAAATAAAATAAACATAGTTCAACAATCATATTAACAATAATAGTATAGAATATGAACTTCTCTTATTTTTAAATAAATGAAATAAAATGGTATACTTGTATTAGAAATCTTACAAAATGAGATTAGGAATTTATAAATTATATTCATATTGTAAAGGAAAAATTAAAATTTTATGAAATTATTGTCAACTAAAAATCTGAATGAATTAATATTCAAAACTAGAATTTAAGAGTTCTTATAATTTAACACAACTTGTCACAATTTTTTCTGAAAATATCCATATGTACATATAAAAAGTTGAAAATTATAGAAAATGAGTAGACACACCCGCTAAAAACTCATTAGCAAAATAAGACATTTGAAGGCTTTATCATATTTCATAAGCTGAATAATGCTCACCCATGATGTTTACTTCCTAGTTCCTAAAGTCTCTGAACATTTTATCTCATGTAGTCAAGTGTCTTTGAATAAGAAATTAAATGAATCATTTTGAAATGAGGTTTTTGCTTCTACAAATGAATGTAATCTAATAGCAAGTATCCCCTGTGGAGAAAACAGACAGAGATACTGCTTTAAAAGAGAAACTAATTCAATGATGGAAACAGTTTGGAGTAGTATGACAAAGGGACCACAGGTCAAGGATAAGGTATAGTCACTAGAAGCAAAAATATGCGATGGAGTAAACAATGGTGCATGTTTTTCATGTGATTATTGGCTGTTTATACTAGATCATTTGGGAAATTTCTGTTCATTTAATTAGCCCGCTGGTATTTGGATTGTTTGGTTTCTCAGCACTTTTACATTTATGTATTCTGAATACCAATGTTCTCTCTGATGTATAGCCAACAACAAATTTTCCTGTTCTATACAGTGTTTATTTACATGAATAATCTCTACCAATGCTGCACAGAAGCTCTTTAACTTATAGTTAACTCACTTTATAGTTATGGAAGAAATGGAAAGCTTAGAAGATAAAGGTTTCATCCCACCCCAGTCAGAATTATTATCATTAATAAAGCAGCAACCAGAAAGTGGATTAAAGGGAAACATTTTACATTGTTGCTGTAAATTGTAATATGTAAATTAGTCAAGTCATTATAGAAGGCAGTGTGGAGATATGATACATTGTGTATATGTATGAAAATATTAAAAATAGAACTAACATATTAACCAGGTAGAACATGTTTAAGTATATGACCGAAGGTCTCTAATTTAACATAACCTAGAGATACTTTCCTTTCTATGGTTATTGTAGCAGTATTAAAAATAGATAATTTGTAGAATCACCCTCTATACCCATCCACAGATGATGGAGAAGGTATATCACTTATGCACAATGGGACTTTGTTTTGTTAGATTTTTTCTTCCTTCCTTCCTTCCTTCCTTCCTTCCTCCTTTCCTTCCTTCCTTTCTTCCTTCCTTCCTTCCATCTTTCCTTCCTTCCTTCCCCTTCTTCCTATTGTTCTTTGTTTCTTTGTTTCCTTTCTTTGGCTTTTTAGAAATAATGAAAAATGAAATAGCATGCATGAAAGAAATTAATATTATCACATTAAAGGACAGAAACCAAATCATAGTATCAAAACATCACATGTTTTCACTCATTTGTGCATCTTAAGATTTATACAGGTACATCAAAACTTTTAAGCATTTTTGGGTATGAGATTAGATGTCAGGCTATAAGGAAAATGAATGAAAATACCTAGACATGGAGAAGATGGAGGGTGGCTAATACTCGTTTGTTCAAATACGTTTCTGTAACTTGTCAATCTGTATAATGAATGTATGCCAACAGAATAATGATACTTAAGAAAAAGTAGAGCACAACAGTCTCTACTTAAGGGCTTTTGGAAACAGCCCTGCCAAAGAACTCTCAATAGAACTTTCATACTTCTGACTAGTCAACACAGTAAAAAAAAAAATGTGTGTTGTTATAAGTTACAAAGTTCCTAATAATGTTTTGCAACAATAATAAAACAATTCATGCTGCAATGGTAAATGGCTATTTTGAAATTTGGTATTTGGTGTATGTTTTGACAACATACATATTTTAACAACCATTCTCTGATAGGATTTAAGGTTCATTTTGTGAGATGTAAGCCATTCCTGGCACTGTTGGGTACCACTGCTCCAGAAGTGGCAAGTCTTGGGAAACCTGAGATGGGGGTAACAACTGGATTGTAACAAAATAAAAGTAATAAAAATGAGAAAAAGAAAAAATTAAAATGTTTCTATGCTTTTGAATGACATGTTATTTTATAAATAGACCGATGTGTGATAATTGACATTGTTAATGAGCTGTGTTTACTTTCTGGGATATACTACTGCTTCTTTATGTAGGTCTTTTTAAATATTAATAAAGGTTTCACACTTTACTTCATCTATAAATATTGCACATTCCTTCTTAACTGAATCATGTTATTTTCTTAAGCAGGAAATCATGTGAAATGTAATTTTGAAATGAATTTTTTCTAATTTCTTTATTCTAATTTTTGAAGTTATATTCATGTAGACTTTTTTGTACTACAGAGAAAAGGAATAGAAGAAATGATGGTATATATGTTTGGATGAGTATACATAGGTATAGGGCTCTACACAAATATGCACATACAACCTTGGTGTCATTACTTAGAAGCCACTGGAAACTGGAATTTACTCAGGAGCCTGAGGCAGTGGTTCAGAGGCCTAAGGACCCACTTACCTCCACCATCTCTTTTTAGGATTACAAAATATGTGCATTTGGAGGATCAAACTAATATTTTATATAGAGAACATCACTTATTTCTCCTTTTGTTACATTGGAATGAGATTATTTTGTATATTTTGAATATTTTAATACACATTAATATATATTCATTAATCTATAATAAACAATACAATTTCATTACTATTATAAGTGAATGAAACAAATGTATTCTGTATATATTCTGTATATAGTACTAAAATCAACCCCTAATTTTATGTTTCAAACATTAAGTACTTCTGATAATTTTACCTGATTATGTTTTTCTGAGATAGTAACTTAGGATATCTGCATCATAGGAGATTTAATCATCAGTATGATGACATCTAGGCAGTTAGTGAACTTCATTTGTTTGTCTGTGAATTGACTTACTTGATTGAAGGCAAATTGTATGAGATAGCATCATTTTAGTACATATTATACAAACATTGATTTTTTTTCTTTTTTTATTAGATATATTTATTTACTTACATTTCAAATGATATTCCCTTCCCCGGTTTCCTGTCCATATGCACCCCCTCCTCTCCCCCTCCCCATATGGGTATTCCCCCATCTATTCCCCTTACTGCTCCCACCATATTCCCTTCCACTGGGTGTTCAACCTTGGTAGGACCAAGGGCTTTCCCTTGCCCTGGTGCCCCAACAAGACTATTGTCTGCTACATATGCAGTTGGAGCCCTGGGTCAGTCCATGTATAGTCTTTCGGTAGTAGTTTAGTCCCTGGAAGCTCTGGTTGGTTGGCATTGTTATTTTTATGGTGTTGCAAGCTCCTTCAACTCCTTCAATATTTCTTCTAAATCTCCCCAAGGGGGTCCTGTTCTCAGGTTGCTGCTAGCATTGACCTCTGTATTGGACATGCTCTGGATGTGTCTCTCAGGAGAGATCTATATCTGGTCCCGTTCAGCATGCATTTTCTATTTTCATCAAATTTATCTAGTTTTTTTTTGGCTGAATACATGTGAGATGATTCACAGGTAGAGCAGGCTCTGAATAGCCACCTCCTTCAGTCTCTCTTCAAACATTGTCTCCATGTGCCCTCTTATGAATATTTTTTCTTCCCCTTTTAAGAAGGACTGAGGCATCCGCACTTTGGTCATCCTTTTTCTTGAGCTTCATGTGGTCTGTGGATTTTATCTTGGATAATTCAAGCTTTTAAGCTAATATCTACTTATCATTTAGTGCATACCATGTGTGTTTTCTTGTGACTGGGTTACCTCACTCAGGATGATATCTTCTAGTTCCATCCATTGTCCTATGAATTTCATAAAGTCATTGTTTTTTATAGCTGAGTAGTATTCCATTGTTTAGATTTACCACATTTTCTGTATCCATTCTTCTGTTGAAGGGCATCTGGGTTCTTTCCAGCTTCTGGCTATTATAAATAAGGCTGCTATGAACATAATGGAACATGTGTCTTTGTTGTATGTTGGGGCATCATTTGGGTATAAGCCCAGGAGAGGTATAGCTGGATCCTCAGGTAGTTCAATGTCCAATTTTCTGAGGGACCTCCAGACTGATTTCCAGAATGGTTTTACCAGTCTGCAATCCCACCAACAATGGAGGAGTGTTCCTCATTCTCCTCATCCTTGCCAGCATCTGTTGTCACCTGAGTTTTTGATCTCAGCCATTCTGACTGGTGTGAGGTAGAATCTCAGGGTTGTTTTGATTTGCATTTCCCTTATGACTAAAGATGTTGAACATTTCTTTAGGTGTTTCTCAGCCATTTGACATTCCTCTGTGAATTCTTTATTTAGCTCTGAACCCCATTTTTAATAGGGTTATTTGTCTCCCTGCAGTCTAACTTCTTGAGTTCTTTGTATATATTGAATATTATCACTCTATCAGATGTAGGATTGGTAAAGATCTTTTCATAATCTGTTGGTTGCTGGTTTGTCCTAATTAGAGTGTCTTTTTCCTTACAGAAGCTTTGCAGTTTAATGAGGTCCCATTTGTCCATTCTTGATCTTAGAACATAAGCCATTGATGTTTTGTTCAGGAATTTTTCCCCAGTGCCCATGTGTTTGAGACTCTTTCCCACTTTTTCTTCTATTAGTTTGAGTGTACCTCATTTTATGTGGAGGTCCTTGATCCACTTGGACTTAAGCTTTGTGATAAAAATGGGTTGATTTTCATTCCTGTACATGCTGACCTCCAGTTGAACCAGCAGCATTTGTTGAAAATTCTGTCTTTTTTGCACTGGAGTGTTTTCTCTTTTGTCAAAGATCAAGTGACCGTAGGTGTGTGGGTTCATTTCTGGGACTTCAACTGTATTCCTCAACAGATAGAGGGATAGATGATCTCTCCTATTTCTTTCTGAAGGCATTCAGATCTATGAGATCTCTTACCACTTCTTTCATGTCCCATAATTTGGGAATGGTGTGATTTCATTTTCATTAATTTCTAAAAAAGTTCTTAATTTCTTTCTTTTTTTCTTCCTTGAACAATTTATTACTGAGGAGAGCATTGTTCATTTTCATGTATATGTGGGCTTTCTGTTGTATTGTTGTTATCGAAGACCAGATGATCCATTGTGATCTGATAGGATGCATGGAATTATTTCAATTTCTTCTATCTGTTGAGGACTGTGTTGTTATATGGTCAATTTTGAAGAAGGTATCATGAGATGCTGAGAAGAAGGTATATTCTTTTGTTTTATGATGAAATGTTCTATAGATACCTGTTAAATTCACTTGGTTCATAACTTCTGTTAGTTTCTGTATGTCACTGTTTAATTTTTCTTTCCATGATCTGTCCATTGGCGAAAGTGGGATGGTGAACTCTACCACTATTATTGTGTGAGGTGCAATGTGTGATTTTTGCTTTAGTAAGATTTCTTTTATGAATGTAGATGTCCTTGCATTTGGAGCATAGATATTTAGGATCAAGAGTTCATCTTAGTGGATTTTTCCTTTGATGATGTGAAGTGTCCTTCTTTATATTTTATTGATAACTTTATTTGAAAGTCTTTTTTTTACATCAGAATGGCTACTCCAGCTTGTTTCTATTTGCTTAGGACTATTTGCTTGGAAAATTGTTTCCAGCCTTTTACTCTGAGGTAGTATCTGACTTTGCCTCAGAAGTGTGTTTTCTGTATGCAGCAAAATGCTGGGTCCTCTATACGTATCCAGTCTGTGAGTCTATGTCTTTTTATTGGGGAATTGAGTTCATTGATGTTAAGAGATATTAAGGAATAGTGATGGTTGTTTCCTGTTATTTTTGTTGTTAGAGTTGCAATTATGTTTGTGTGGCTCTCTACTTCGGGTTTGATTGCAAGGAGATTACGTTCTTGCTTTTTGTAATGTGTAGTTTCCCTCCTTGTGTTGGAATTTTCCATCTATTATCCTTTGCAGGACTAGATTTGTTGAAAGATATGGTGTAAATTTGGTTTTTTCATAGAATATCTTGGTTTCTCCATCTAAGTTATTTGAGATTTTTCCTGGATACGGTAGCCTGGGCTGCCATTTGTGTTCTCTTAGGGTCTGTACGACATTTGCCCTGGATCTTCTGGCTTTCCTAGTCTCTGGTGAGAAGTCTGGTGTGATTGTGATAGGTCTGCCTTTATATGTCACTTGACATTTTTCCCTTACTGCTTTTAATATTCTTTCTTTTGTGCATTTGTTGTTTTGAGTATTATATGATGGGAGGAGTTTCTTTTCTGGTTCAATCTCTTTGGAGTTCAGTAGACTTTCTGAACATTTATCAACACCTCTTTCTTTAACTTAGGGAAATTTTCTTCTGTAATTTTGTGGAAGATATTTACTGGTCATTTAAGGTGGGAGTTTTTCCACTCTTCTATACCTATTATCCTTAGGTTTGATCTTCTCGTTGTGTCCTGCATTTCCTGGATATTTTGTGTTAGGAGCTTTTTGTGTTTTACATTATCTTTGATGGTTGTGTCAATGTTTTCTATGGTATCTTCTGCCCCTGAGATTCTCTCTTCTATCTCTTGTATTCTGTTGGTGATACCTGCATGTATGACTCCTGATCTCTTTCCTAGGTTTTCTAAATCCTCGGTTCTACCTTTGTGCTTTCTTTATTGTTTCTATTTCCATTTTTAAATCCTGTATGGCTTTGTCCAATTCCTTCACCTGATTACTTGTGCTTTCCTGTAATTCTTTAAGATATTTTTGTGTTTCCTCTTTAAGGGCTTTTACTTGTTTACCTGTGTTGTCTTGTATTTCTTTAAGGTAGTTATTTATGTCCTTCTGAAAGTCCTCTATCATTATCATGAGATATGATTTTAAACCCAAATCTTGCTTTTCTGTGTGTTGGGATATCCAGTATTTTCCTTGGTGAGAGAACTGGGCTCTGATGATGCCAAATAGTCTTGGTTTCTGTTGCTTAGTTTCCTGTGCTTGCCTCACCATCAGGTTGTCTCTGGTGTTACCTTGTCTTGCTGTCTCTGACAATGGCTTGACCCTCCTGTAGTCCTGTGTGCCAGCACTCCTGAAGACCTGTTTTCTTTCAGCTGGATCTGGGAAACACAGAGCTGCTCCTGGGTTTGTGTGACCTGAAGCCTCCATGTGGCTCACTTGGAGAAGAACAGTTCGTCTTACCTGTGCTCTCAGGTGTGTCAGAGCTCCAGGGAACTGGCTTTCAGCTCTTGGCTTAGCAGAAACTGGAAGGGTCCTACCCTTAAGTGTTCCTAGGTTCCTGTGCCCAGAGGGCACAAATTGCACTAGGCAGTTCCCTCTTGGGTCAGGAATGTGGGCAGAAGTATTTGTCTCCTTTGAGCTCTCAGGAGTGTTTGCTTCGCAAACAAATCCACGGATTTGGTTACTGGAGCAGTGGGAGCAGTTCAACTCTGTGCATAGCACCTCTTTGAGGCTTTTCAAACAGCTGAAGAAAAGATAGCCATGTATAAATAAAATTTTACTTGTTTTTGCACCTGTGGTGCTCTACGTACAATGTGAATTACCTGGAAAACATATTGTTTACTCTCACATATAGATAATACAGTCCAAGATGCTAAGTTATCCTAGAATATCAGAGGCTTATGGATTTTTTTAATTTTTCCTCCTTGGGACTATTTGAGATCACTTTAACCTGGCAGCCAGAACAGTAATGTAAGCAGAACAATGAGTAATAAGCTCGTGAGAGTGGAAATTGAGCTGGTGTCACTATAGATAGAAGGAAAAAGGAGATAACAGAACTCTCATTTGAGAGAGCCTTAAGTTCCTTCTCTAGCAATCCTTTCATCTTATAGTAATCTTGAGAGATGCAGAATTACATAGAGCATAGCAGATTAATTGAAAAGTCCATTTCCCGGTGCAGTTTCTTTGGGGTTCTTATTCATGACAATGTGGTGACGTAGTAGTTTTTGAGTCATCAAATTGATGTAAGCTTCCTCTCACTCAAGTTTCTGTAATTGAACCTAATAAATTCTCTGGTTCACTCAGTTGTGTTTGTGCAGAATACTTATGTATATCGGTTCTAGGTGCCTCATCTGGAGTGAGTAGATACCTTCATATGTCACACAGAAAATGTTTAGGAAACATGAGCAAAACGACTTTCTCCTACATAAGGGTCTTCTCTCTAGTCTCCAGATGAATGTATTCTCAAAAGTTTGATGAGATTTATTTTTCACACATTTGCATATTATTCCAAGTATTCTACAAAAAGTGTTTACTCTCTGGTCTTCTCAGCAATGTTATCAGTGTTCTATAGACCATCATGAATATGCTAAATAATGGTGAGGAAATAATGCTGTCTTTGAAATAGGCATTGTTTTAGTTTGGGTTTCTATTAGTGCCATAAAGCACCCTGACCAAAAAGCAAGTTTGGGTAGAAAGGGTTTATTCAGCTTTTATTTTCTTATTGCTGTTTATCACTAAAAATTTAGGACATGAACTGAAGCAGGGCAAGAACATGGAGGTAGGAACTGATGCAGAGTCCATGAAGGATTACTGCTTACTGGTTTGCTTACTATGATTTACTCAGCCTCCTTTTCATAGAACTCGTGTCACCATCCACAATGGATTGGGCTCTTCTCCACCATTCACTAATTAAGAAAATGCCTTACAACTATAACATACAGAGAAATTTTCCCAGTTGAAGTTCCCTCCTTTCAAATAACACTAGTTTGTGTGTCAATGTAAAAAAAAGACTAGTCAGAACAGATGTGTTTGTTTGTATGTACATATGTAAGTATGCATGTATGTATATGTGTGTATGTATGTGTGTATGTATGTATTTATGTATGTATTAGACAAATGCTATCTATGTCTATATGCATGTACACATCCAGGCATATAATGAAGGTGAACTCATTGTGATCCCCAAAATTCAATTTATTATTAGTATTCTCTGATTATTGAATTACAATAATGCCTTCACTCAACTTAAAACTTACATCAAGTAAAATTAGCAGTTTTCTCGTATTACAGTAAGTGGTCTGTACCCAGAATGGAAGCTATGCAGACTTTATTTGATAAAATCTACCAATGTGCAGTAACATTCTCCAAGACTTCCTATACTGTTTATTGAAAAATTAAGAAATGTAAATGATCTATTAGAAGAGACAATTAATGCCAAATGTGACTGCACATGTCTGTAATTCCAGACTTCAGTAGGCAAAGGCAAAAATATTGTTAAAAGTCTCAGACAAATGTGATATAATAGAATGTTCTAAAATATGCAGGATAATATTGTAAGACTCTGCCACCAAAGGCAATAAATAAATAAACATGAACCAAAAGGATTACACATCTTGTTTGATTAATGATGTCATGTTATTATGCCATTTCCCTTAGTGTGTATATTGCATGGAGGTTAAGGAATTAAGGAATCCTCGCTTAGCTCAGTAGTCAGGATTTCAAAATACATTTCTGTCATCTATAGAAGAAATCGATCCTGCTTGTTACTCAGAAGAAAGAGTGAATGCTAATACATTTTTAATCAGACTAATAGAATAAAATTATGTGATATATGTTCAGGAATTTAGATTATATCACTCTCCACATATACTTTTCAAGGAATATTCAACCATATTATATAAGGCATCATAGGAATTAGACTAGAATAAGTAGGAAGTGGCTAATATACTAAAATATTGGTCATTCTGCACAAAATAGTCCATGTCTTCATTTTAGAAGAACTTAAATTATACTGGGACCTTTCATGCAGGAGGAAGACATTGGTCTTTGGACTAAGCTCTTCGTACTAAGAAAATTGTCCTGGACATTCAACCTTAAAATATCTACATTACTTCACTTCTGGAACTTTTACGTTTGGGGGTTTTTACTTCCAAGTGAGGGACATTTCAGTCATGGGATTTTGCCAGGTTATTATAGAGTTGTAGACTATGCATAATGCTGTGATATTCCCATCTCCTTTGAAGAGATCTGTTCTCCAAAAAGGGTGAAAACATGAAAAATGATGCTCATTTGCCTGGGAATAACTGGTAGCATTTCCCAGATATACATATAGGCACTGTCCTAGTTTTCCTTTTGTTGCTGTGATAAACACCAAAACACTCTTTGGGGAGGATTTATTTGATTTACAGGTCACACACAGTCCATCACTGAGGGAAGCTGCAGCATGAACTGAAGGCAAGAAACTTGGAAGCAGGAACCAAAGTAGAGACTAATTATGAAGAATGCTGCTTTGTTTTGTAGCTTAGTACCTGTGGCTTTCCCTGCTAGCTGTCTTATACAACCCATGATCATTTGCCTAGAAAATGCAAGACCTATAATGGGCTGAGTATTCTCATAATCAATTAAGAAAATGCTCCCCACATGCCCCTAGGCCATTCTGATTAAGGAAATTCCTCACTTACATTTCACCTTTTCAGGTAACTCTAGTTCGTATGATGCTGGTATAAATTAACCATCATAGTTTCTGGTATATATTCATACAATTCAAAATATATGTGTTTATAAAGTAATCCTGTAGAGTGCATATTGCTACTGACATTCTTCATTCTGATAATAAATAGCAAACCAGTATTAAGAAGCATAGTGACAAAAGTATCAGACCTTTATAAATCATGGTCTGCATCATGCCACTAGACAGCTTCTATTTTGCAATCAGAATGGAAAATGAATGAAAGCATCTGAGATTCCATTATAATACCAAGACTGTATGTAATCCTTGGCAATTGGGGTTCATTCCAGCAAACTTGCAGAAAGTGATATCCATGAAAATCCTAGAGGAATGCTTCTTATAACATATAGTCATGAAGCGAATTGAAACAGCATAAGAAAGTGGTACAAAGATGTTTCTACCAGTTTCTTTCATTGAGGTATTTCTTTTTTGACTCAGACATTGGGCAAGTAAGCAATCTTGAGCTTACAACTCTTGAATATCTTCATTGTTGCAGAAAAATTTGAAAGGCCATGACCATTGTGCAGTGTCATGTGACTCAGTGACTGTGACTGATTGTTGAAGTACAGCTTCTTTTTATTTTGGGTAAATGTTAGATCTGCTGAATGGCTAACTGAGCATCAGAATAATTCAAATACTTGGCTGAAGTTGGGATGGTATCATACATTGACTTCTCTTTCTGACCAATGCTGCTTAATTCTTTTATCATAACTGTTAATTCAGGGTCACTCTAATTTAAATTATTTGTTTTGGAAATGTCACAAACATATACAACACACACACACACACACACACACACACACACACACACGTGATAGACACAGAGAGAGGTGGGGCAGAGGGAGCAAGGATTGAGTTTTAATTATAACCCTGTCTCATTAATCTTATTATATATATATATATATATATATATATATATATTTCTACCTTCAGTGTGACTCTTCTTCATCCCTAAATATTTCTACTTTTCACTTTTATTACTTACTGATTTTAATTAGAGGGGCATACATGAGTAAGGGTGTGTAATTATTTACTAGGGAGTATACAATATACTTGTGACACAATTACTGAAAGAAAAACATAAATCTTTTCCACAAGTAACCATTATTGCCAGTAGCTCCTTATCTGAAATGGGTCCACTTTCTCATCTGAACTGAAATGCTGATGGATTAAATGCTCTACATTCATGATGCAATTGTCTAGTCATCTGTATAAGACAGTGTTACATGGAATTTATCTAATTCTTGTAGCTCTCACATCGTTCTAAGCATTCTCTCCCATTATTGTTCTCTGAGAGTTGAGGTGACATGATATTGATGATTCATTAAAAGCTGAGCTCTCAACAGTCACTTCTAAGAACTTTCACCGGTTAAAAATCACTGCATTAACTGCTTCCCACGATTGAAAAAAAAGCTTCACTGAGGAAAGTTGAAAGCAGCACTAATGTATGCATAGAGACATAAAAATTTAGGATATAGTTGGGCAATGTGACTGTTCCAGTTTGCTTTCTGTGGTTGTGGTAAAGACCATGACCAAAAGAAACTTGGAGAGGAAAGCACTAGGCCTTCTCACAATAATCGTTAGGAAATTACCCAGAGACTTGCCTACAAGCCAATGTGATGGAACCATTTTCTCAGTTGAGTTTCCCTTTTCTAATATGCCTCCTCTAGCCTGTGTCAACTTGACAAAGAAACAACCAACCAAACAAACATAATTGTCTGATTGCCAAATTGATACATACAAATATATCATTTTTTAACTAATAAACAATAATCTTTCTTTTTTATTGCTGAGACAATTACATTAATAGTACAATATAACATACAACCTAACATTGAAGTCACAAAACAAAATTATCTTTAAATGTTCAGACTCTTTAAAATATTCAACGTCCCCAGAGAGGTGGCTCTGAGGTTAAGAGTACTGGATATATTTCCAAAGGATCTGCATCCCATTTACAACACCTACAAAGCAGCTCAATCTTTTCTAACTACAACCCCAGAGTCTATGGTGCATCTTCCGGCCTCTGTGGACACAAGATATGAATATGGACAAGACACACATACACAGAAAATGAATAAGGAAGAAAACAAAATAAAAACATCAACCCATCTTTTTAAAAGTCTAAAGTCTTTCAACTGTGGATCCCTTAAAATAAAAAAAAATAAGTAGTTTATATAGTTTACATTCTTCACATGGAACAATTACAGTTAAAAGCTCTAAAGTCCAAATGCAGCAGTATAAATAGCTCAATGTCTTATGTATGGTATCTATTCATGATCTTCTAGGATACAAAGGGATTGTATGGCTTTGCCATCTGCAATACACCCAACTTGCTTAGTAGGCACAGGGAAGCTTAACTAAATACCTGTCACTATCCTTTGTGCTCATATTCCAGTCCTCGTACCTTTAAAATGTTGGGGTCTTCAGTGAACCTGAGGGTGCACCTTCACTAGTTACAGTCCTTTCTTCTGAAACTCCAACCAGCTACATGATGTCATGCCAAGGCCTTTTCCCATGATCTCTCTACTCCTGGGTTTTCCAGGCAGCTAAATTCTAGGGCCCAACTTGACCTCTCATGATGCCCATGACATGGCTAATCTCCAAAACCCTTCAGTCCTGAAGCTCTCACATCGCCAAGCCCACTAACATGATTTAGTGACTTACACCTTACCCATTTTGGCTGCCAGCATGAGATGCTGCCTCAATACCCACTATCTGCGGTCATAACTGTACCTGCATACCCTGAGCAAACACTTCATAGATTCGACTTCACTGATACTGGTTAGTAACAATTGATTATTCTGCCACAGATGACAAGAAACCTCATTTTTAATTGAAAATTTAAATATATTATAAAATGTTCTGGATTTAGTTTTTCCTTCTTTATGACACTTTAATATGAGGTTTCCACCATCTGATTTGCTCTCAGCATCTGTATGTCCCAAACACTCACAGAAGAGCTCATTCATCTTTTATCACTAATAGCTTTTTCAGCAGTTCTAAACATTTGCACCGTCTTTCCCAAAATATTCCTGTGCTTCTTCTTTAGTACCAATTTACTTTCTGATTTTCTTACTGTTCATGTGTTAAAGGGCATGAATGACTTAGAGCAAATTGGGGAGGGATGAATTTGTTTGAATTATATGTCCTAATCATAGTCCATCACTGAGAGAAGACAAGGCAGGGGCTCAAGCAGAACAGGGACATGGGGAAGGAACTGGCATAGAGGTCATGGAGGAATCTGCTTGCTGGCTGGTCTCAGTTGCTAGCTCAGCCTGCTTTCTTACACAACTCAGGACCTTCTGCCCATAGGTGGCACCATCATTAATCAAGGAAATGTCTCATGGATTTTCCTACAGGCCATTATATCTGATAGAAATATTTTCTCAATTGGGGCTCCCTCTTACAAATGTCTCTAGCTTATGTCAAGTTGACAGAAAGTATAAAAAATAAACTAACCAGTGTAGTATACAAAGTATTGAACTTAGGATTTCACAGCTATGAGATTTGGAAGTTTTAGGATCAAGGAAGGAACACTTTCCTGTGAAATAGCCTCAAAAAAAAAATCATAAAGCTGTTAATTATCCCCATAATAGTCATTCCACTGTCGTATCCATAGGCACAGCTTTTCTGGCATGTCAGTACTGTTGCACACAGGCTAGACTGCTGGGTAAAACCATTGACTTTTATCTTCAAGCTGCCTACATCGTTCCTTCTGGTACTATGATAGCTACCCAGCAGGGAGGAAGCTCCAAGCTCATTTATAGTTTGATTTCTCTATGTCCTGAAACCAAAACATGTGGTGTCTTCAGCAATAAGTTATTATTATCTAGTTCTTATTGGCAAATGTCTTTGTTTCTTTCCTTGCTGTGATAAAATAGTCAAACAAAAGAAACTTATGGGAAAAAAAGGATTCTTTCACTTTACATTTCAAGGAACAAGCCATCAATGTTAGGAAAGTCAAGAAATGTGAAGTGGCTGGTGATATAACATCTGTAATTGTGGAGCAGAGAATAATAAATGTATGTTGCTTACTTTTGCTTTATTATTCACCATATACAGCATCTGCATTTTCCTACTTCAATTAGTGCATTTAAGAGACTCTCCCACAGGGATGTTCAAATCCTAAACAGATTGATTGTGGATTCTATCGAGTTGACAACTAACAGTAACCGTCACCGCAAACGTGGCATTAGACCATAGTATTTTGGAGGCAGGGGAATATATCTTTAAAATGGAAAACAATGTTTTTATTTATCCTTGAATGTATTATTTTTCACTAGAGGATATTTACCTTACCAAAGCCTATACTCATAGAGAAAACTCCCTTTCTCTTTTGTAGTGGCTAACAATTACCTTTTATTCCCCCAAGCTGTTGGGGGGGTAGGGGTGTTTCTCTCTCTGCATGTTGATATATATATATATATATATATATATATGTGTGTGTGTGTGTGTGTGTGTGTGTGTGTGTATGTGTGTGTGTGTGTGTGTGTATGTGTGTGTGTTTGTGTGTGTACATATATATATATATGATTTCCAGATTTCAATCCCAGGAATTGAAGTATGTTTTTCTATACACCCATTAAAATTTTGGCATTTTGCATTCTAGAATTGGAGCAAAAAAAAAAAACTAGCACTTTCAAACTTTCCACATCTCTGCTTTCAAATCCTTGGCTAAAACTATTCTATCATTCACTCTATGTGTTTGCAAATATTTTATCAAATAGTGATCCACTAACAATAGATAGTTTTCCTTTTTTGAAAATTATTTCATAAATGCTATTTGTTACTTTTGCACTAAATCTACTATACCTATTTTAAATTCCAATAATAAAGCTACACAGAGTTGGACTTTAAGTAACATTTTAATGGTATCATTATATAGTTTATTTATCATTTTCTTGTTGCCACAAATTTAGCTTTCCAGATTTTTTTCTATATTAAAAGATACTATGATGGACATTAAAAAATTGCTTTTGCGGGAGAGATGGCTCACTGGTTAAGAGCACTGACTGCTCTTCCAGAGGTCCTGAGTTCAATCCCCAGCAACCACATGGTTGCTCACAACCATCTGGAAAAGGATCCGGCACCCTCTTCTGGTGTGTCTGAAGACAGAGATGGTGCACTCATATACATTAAATAAAATTAAAAAAAAATGCTTTTGTAGTTTTACCACTTTTATTCTAGTTTAGTGTTTTACATTTGTTCACATGTGCCTATAAATATTTGCTTACTCATTGTTCTATTACCATAACCAAAGTAACTCTTATAAAAGAAAGCATTTAATTAAATATTTATATATAGTATAAAAGGCTTAGTCCATTATCACCAAGACTGGGGACATGACCATAGGAACTAAAGACCTGGTGCTGGAGAACTAAGACATTTACATCCTTATTCTTAGGCCTAGAGGGAGAAGCTGGAACTGGTGTGGGCTGTTTGAAATGTCAGAGCATTCAGCTCCTTTAGAAAGGCTACATTTCCTCCAACAGGGTTTCACTTTCTAATCCTTCTTATATAGTGCCACACTTGATGACTGGGCATGTAAGGGCCTGTTGCTGCCATTTTGATTCAAATCACCACATACACAAATATGATGTTAACTTATCGCCATTATATTTATATATTTTCAGAGCTTTTAGATGCCATTTTCACTCTATTTATAAGATTTATTTCATGAATAGAAATTTCAGTTTTAATAATCACATTTCAAATATTTTATATTGTGTTTAAAGATTGAATCTTTTTTAAATTTTTTTCCATCTTTATTAAATTGGGTATTTTTTATTTACATTCCAAATGTTATTCTCTTTCCTGGTTTCCAGGCCAACATCCCCCTAACCCCTCCCCCTCCCCTTCTATGTGGGTGTTCTCCTCCCCATCCTCCACCCATTACCGCCCTCCCTCCCAACAAAATCTGCTTAGCCCAAACCCATCACCCTTTTTGATTTTTTTATTAGATATATTTATTTAATTACATTTCAAATGTTATTTTTTCCTGGTTTCTGTCCATAAGCCCCCATCCCCTCTCCCTCCCTCCCTATATGGGTGTCTCCCCTTCCACCCCTTACTGTCCCCTCTGACATTCCTCTGCACTGGGGATCCAACCTTGGCAGAAACAAGGTCTTCCCCTTCCACTGTTGCCCCATGGCTCAGCGGTTAAAGGTTAGGCTCACAACCAAAAATCCACTTTCTTACACATTGAAACAACATATAAAACATATAAGACATATAAAGCAGACAAAATTACAATTTTGTCTGAAAATGTTGAATATGGATAAAACTATATATCTACTTATGGAGAAATTTTTAGATAAGATGCATTGTATTCATCATGTGACATATTGAAAATATATGTAAAGGAACATGACCATAATCCCATGTATTGAAACATAAAGTAATAGCTTGGCTGTTTTAAATTGGCCTTTAAAATAGTCTTTTGTATGTATAGGCCACAAGTGCTAGATCAATACATTCATATATTTGTTTAGGTTTCCATGATTTGAAATAAAACTAATAACATTAGAGGAAAGAATTTTCAGCAATAGGATCATTTTTATACACCACTATATTTTTAAATTTCTATAATAATGATGAAGACAACTTATGCTTTCCAACAATTATACTTTTGTCTTATGACTCTATGAATAATGCATGCTATTTTTTTAAAAAGCCAACATTACATAAATACATCTAAGAAAAAATAATCTGAAATTTTACCACATTAACTCTATTAAGTACCTACCCATGTACATGATATTAACTAAACAGAAAAGTGATGTCTTTAATTTTTAGTAAGTACATAAAAAACAGTCTGTTAATTTAGTGGGCAATTCATAGGTAATATATAATAGGCTATGAGGATTTCATCTTTTACATGTCATTATTTTTATATGTATTACTTAGTTACCCTTATTATTGCATTTCTCTGTGATTTGCTAAATAAAGTTAGATTTAAATTGTGGGGAGCGGGTGTGGCGGCAGTCCCAAGATAGCACCCGGGACTGCAGCTAAGTCTCATGACTAGCACCTGACTTCCTCACACACCTGAAACTAGCCACGTCCATTGTGAGAGCTGCGCAGATGCACCATGACGCAAGATCAGGCCATGTGACGTGCACCTATGAACTGAGATTAGGCAGTCTGGACTGAGGAGGCAGAGTTGAGGGAGGATATAAGGGAGTGTGCTCGGGGGCTGGGAGTGAGAGGAGGGAGAGAAAGAAAGAAAAGAAAGATTCCTGCTCGCATGCTGTAAGGTTCCTGAATAAACTGCTTTGAGAAGAACACTGTGTTGTCGCTGTTTTGTGTGGGTCAGAAACAGAAGCGACATTAAATATCTTTACTGAGAACATTTGCAAATTTTACAATGTAGTAAAATTGAATATTTTATTATGATATATGTATTAATTCTTAAGAACTTCATACAATGGATTTACATTTTGTTCACATCTACTCCTTCCCAAATTTCTTCAGACACTACTTCTACTTCTGCCACTCTCATCCCCACTCAATTTGTGACCAATTTTTGAAATGTACATCACTGAGTCCATAATTGATTTGTGCTTCTTATATATGCCTGAGTGTGGGATTATCCACTGGAGCATGGTTGACTTATCCAGTGCCATACCCTTAAAGACAAATGACTTTCCCTTCTTAAGAGACATCAAGCGTCAATATCTCCTCAATCAAGGATGGATACTCAGGAGGCCCTCTCCACTTAATATTAGAAGGTTACCTGGTTTGTTCTTGTAAAGGTCACACCAGCTGCCATGAGTTAATGAGGATAGTCGTCCAGAAGACACTCTTTCACACTTGTCTTCCAGATCTCTGACACTTTCATTCTTTCTGTGCCCCCTTCCGTGATAGTCCTTGAGAATTTTGTGATACAGATGTCCTATTTGTTGGTGAACAAGTCACAAACATTCTCTGCACTTTTATCAAGTTGCGAATTTCCACATTAAGCAGCATCTACTGCACAAATAATTCCCTTATGATATGTGAAAAGAGCACTAATTTATGGATAGAGAAACAGATTTGAGGGCAGTCTGATATTATGTTCATTTAGCAGAATATTTGCAATAGAGTCACTTAGTGGGATGACTTTGCATCCTTCCCATGTTTTCTTGACCATCTTTTCAGTAGCAGGTATTTATTTATTCCTGTAGATAAGTCCTGAAATCCAACCAGAGAGTGGCTACTATTGATACAATATTTATGCCACTATTATAGTCCTGGGTAATACCTTACCCTGCTGAACAGTTCACAGGGTTCATAACTATAGAAGATTGTTCATAAAATTTTCCCCACAACAGTCTACATGACAAGATCTGGTAATAGAAAACGTACATAACAAGAAGGAAGCTTCCTGGTTAGTACCAACTTAAGTTCACCATATTCTGGGAGCAGTGTGTGATGTCTTCATCAGTAAGGTATTGTCATTTAAGAATTGAATGTCTAATTTCACATTTTCAGCTGATGGTGTTTATGTATGAATAGTCATTTCTGTTTAATGAAGTTTATTAATATTAACCTTTTTTTGGTCTGAGTATGGAGATGAAATCATCATTTTGAGCATATGCACATTTCCATTGAGTTCCTCTTTAAGATGCATTTATATTGTTTTTATTTTTAGCTATGATAGAAGATATTCTGATTTCCTTCCCATATTGAATACATTGATAATTAGAATTATCATTATTAAAATTATCATTAAATTGATAGATATGATAGTGTCATGCCATGTTTATTTTATGTAAAGTTCTCCATGGAAAGTGAAAAACTGGATATATATATATATATATTTATATATTCTCCTTCTAATAAAATTTCTGATAAGTTATTGCCTCCAATATTTGAGACTAAGAAAACAAAGATTTGAAATTGACCAAGTTGAGACTCAGATCTGTATGTCTGGGGGTACCAGGATTTATCACAGTATAAGTTTCAATAAAAATTATAGCAAGTTAGACATGACAATAGAATTGCCAATTCAGTTTGAGTATGAAGACAAAAACTAAGTTCAGAGATTAGGCCAGAGGGTTAAGAGAATTTTCCATTTGTGGGCATACCTTTATAATTTTCAGGAATTCATTTTAGTGCATTGGAGGGCTAATTAGTCAATCCATAATTTATTTTTCCTGTCTAATTTTTTAAAGATTTGTTTATTATGTGAGTATACTGTAGCTGTGTTCAGACAGACCTGAAGAGGGCATCTGATCCCATTACATATGTTTGTGAGCCACCATTTGGTTGCTGGAAATTGATTTCCGAACCTTTGGAAGAGCAGTCAGTGAGTGCTCTTATCAATGAGCCATCTCTAGCACCCTTTTTCCCCTTTTTAATTGAATATTTTTGTGTTTACATTTCAAATGTTATCCCCTTTCCCAGTTTCCCCCTCTCCCATTTCCCATCCTCCTGCTTCTATGAGGATGCCAACCCTCCCACACACCCTCTCCCACCTCACCACCCTGACATTTCCCTACACTGGGGAAATGAGCCTTCATAGGACCAAGGGCTTCTCCTCCTATTGATGACAGACAATTCCGTCCTCTGCTACATATGCAGCCAAAGCCATGGGTCCCTCCATGTGTACTCTTTGGTTGTGGTTTAGTCCCTAGGAGCTCTGGTGGCATCTGGTTAGTTGATGTTGTTCTTCCTATGGGTTGCAAAACTCTTCAGCTACTTCAGTCCTTTCTCTAACCCCTCCATTGAGGTCCCTACCCTTCGTCTGATAGTTGACTGCAAGCATCCTCATCTGTATCAGTAAGGCTCTGGCAAAGTCTCCCAGGAGACACTCATATCAGGCTCCAGTCAGGAAGCACTTCTTAGAATCAGCAGTAGTGACTGGGTGTGGTGCTTGCATATGAGATGGATCCCCAGGTGGGGCAGACTCTGGATGGCCTATCCTTCAGTCTCTGGTCCACACTTTGTCCCTGTATTTCCTTCCATGAGTTTTTTGTTCTCCCTTCTAAGAAGGACTGAAGTGTCCACATTTTGTTATTCTTTCTTCTTGAGCTTCATATGGTCTGTGAACTGTATCTTGGGTATTCCAAGATTTTGGGCTAAAATTTGCTTACCAGTGAGTGCATACCATGTATGTTCTTTTGGGACTGGGTAAAACAATCCATAAATTCTATTTACAGTTTATTTAGTCTACTGGTTCAAATGTTCCTTGGTTACAGAAAATAATTAAAGAATGCTTCACCAAATACCTGATAACTCTGTCTACAGTCAACACATAAAAGTATGTGTGTGTAAATGTAAGTAATTAAAAATTTTAAAAATGTGATATATATATGTATATATATATATATATATATATTCCATGTATCTGTTCAAAATGTCTGTATGTAGCTTTTCTCTATGCTAACCAAAGCTACCTTAAAGTATGAAAAGGGGAAATTTTTTATCTGAATGACAATCATTTTAATATTCACAGCAGAATAATTTTTAAACTGGGAGAGCTCTATGTAAAAAAGTATAAAAAGGTTACTAATCAGAAAAATAAATGAACAGATGAAAATATATAGTAAGAATATGAAAATAATGATGCTGATAAGATGTAAATGTAATTCATATTTAAAATTATAATTTGAGTAACCTTTATATACATGAACATAATAATTATAAAATTTATTTAGAATAAAAATTCATGTGGTTTCTCAAGAATATTTTGAGCAAGTATTTAAGAAAATATTTAAGATTTTACATTAACATTATTCTACATATGAGTAACAAAATTTGATAAGATTTCCATGGTGATAGAGTAGAATATCAGACAATAGAGTTTATAGACCTCAGAAATATTCCAGTACAAATTGAGATATGTAACATAATAAAAATAATGTCAGTAAAGTAGAAGGAAGGATTTTAATTTAGTAACTTATACTGCATCAAATCTAAATAAAAATGTATAATACCAATTGATAACTATGAAAATGAGTTTGTAAAAAGTATAAAAACAATAAAGAATTTATGGAAATATTAAAGGTAAATATAAGGTTGAGCATGTGTATCAAATAAAATATTACAGAAGATTAATATGCATTAAGTAATATATTTAGGATTTCTGATTGTACTGTCGTTACTCTTACTGCAGGTCTTTAAGATAATCATTACATTTTTTTTCCTGTTAAGAATAATTTTAGCTGGAATACACAAAGAAAATTATACAATTCATTTAATTCAAAATACATTTTAAAATTCAGCTCAGATTACTGCTTTGATCCCGAGGGATTTCTGGCAGTCCTTTTTCTTTCTTTTCTTTCTTTCTTTTTCTTTCCTTTTTTAAATTTGATTTTTTTTTTACTTATTTTTCAAATATTATTCCCTTTCCCAGTTTCGAACATACGATTTACCCCATCCCATCCCCCTACCCCTTCTTTAAGTGTGTTCCCCTTCCCCAACCTCCCCTACTTCCTGCCAGCACAACATTCCCCTATACTGGGGGTTCCATCCTTGGCAGGACCAAGGGCTTCTCCTTCTATTGGTACCGAACAAGGTCATCCTCTGCTACATATGTAGTTGAAGCTCTGAGTCAGTCCAGGTATAGTCTTTGGGTAGTGGTTTAGTCCTGGGAGCTCTGGTTGTTGGCATTGTTGTTCTTATGGCATTAAAAAAGCCCCTTCAGCTCTTTCAATCCTTTCTCTAATTCATCCAACAGGGATCCCATTCTCAGTTCAATGGTTTGCTGATAACATTCACCTCTCTATTTGTCATCTTCTGGCTGTGCCTCCCAGGAGACAACTATATCAGGTTGCTGTCTGCATACACTTCTTAGCTTCCTCAATCTTATCTAGTTTTGGTCGAGATATATATATATATATATATATATATATATATATATATATATATATATATATATGCAGTATCTCCAGGTGGGGCAGACTCTGAATGGCCATTCCTTCAGTCTCTGCTCTAAAATTTGCCCCCATATCCCCATCCTATGGATATTTTTGTTACCCCTTTTAAGAAGGAGTGAAGCATCTACACTTTGGTCATTCTTCTTCTTGAGCTTCATGTGGTCTGTGTATTATATCATGGGTAATTCGAGCTTTGGGACTAATGTCCACTTATCAGTGAGTGCATACCATATGTGTTTTTCTGTGATTGGGTTACTTCACTAAGGATGGTATTTTCAAGTTCCATCTATTTGCCTATGAATTTCATGAAGTCATTGTTTTTGATAGCTGAGTAGTACTCCATTGTGTAGATGTACCATATTTTCTGTATCCATTCCTCTGTTGAAGGACATCTGGCTTCCTTCAAGCTTCTGGCTATTATAAATAAGGCTGCGATGAACATAGTGGAGCACGTGTCTTTTTTATATGTTGGGGCATCTTTTGGGTATATGCCCAAGAGAGGTATAGCTGTGTCCCCAGGTAGTGCAATCCAATTTTCTGAGGAACCTCCAGACTGATTTCCAGAGTGGTTGCACCAGTCTGCAATCCCACCAACAATGGAGGAGTGTTCCTCTTGATCCACATCCTCTCCAATATCTGTTGTCACCTGTCTTTTTGATCTTAACCATTCTGACTTGTGTGAGGTGGAATGTCAGGTATGTTTTGATTTGCATTTCCCTTATGACTAAGGATGTTGAGCATTTCTTTAGGTGTGTTTCAGCCATTCTGCAATCCTCAGCTGAGAATTTGTGTTTAGCTTGGTACCCCATTTTTTAATAGGGTTATTTGGCTCTCTGAAGTTTAACTTCTTGAGTTCTTTATATTTTATCTTTATATTATATTTATCTTTATATTTTATTCTTTATAATATTTTGGATATTAGCCCTCTATCAGATGTAGGATGGGTAAAGATCTTTTTGGTTGCCAGTTTTGTTCTAATGACAGTGTGCTTTGCCTTACAGAAGCCTTGAACTTTTATGAGGTCCCATTTGTTGATTCTTGATCTTAGAGCATAAGCCATTGGTGTTTTGTTCAGGAAATTTTCCCCAGTGCCCATGTGATCAAGATTCTTTCCCACTTTTTCTTCTATCAGTTTGAATATATCTGGTTTGATGTGGAGGTACTTGATATTCTTGGACCTGAGCTTTGTACAGGGTGATAAGAATGGATTGATTTGCGTTCTTCTACATGCTGACCTTCAGTTGAACCAGCACTATTTGTAGAAAATGCTATCTTTCCATTAGATGGTTTTGGCTCCTTTGTCAAAAATCAAGTGACCTTAGGTGTGTGTGTTCATTTGTGGATCTTCAATTCTATTCCACTGATCTACCTGCTTGTTTCTGTACAAATACCACACATTTTTATCACTATTGCTCTGTAATACTGCTTGAGGTCAGGGAGGGTGCTTCCCATAGAAGTTCTTTAATTGTTGAGGATAGTTTTCACTACCCTGGGTTTTTTGTTATTCCAAATAAATTTGCAAATTGCTCTTTCTAATTCTATGAAGAATTGAGTTGGAATTTTGATGAGGGTTGCATTGAAATTGTAGATTGCTTTTGGCAAAATGGCCATTTTTACTATATTAATCCTGCCAGTCCATGAGCATGGGCGATCTTTCCATCTTTTGAGATCTTCTTCAAGAAAGAAAGATGGAAAGAAAAAAATTCTTTCTTCAGAGACTTCAAGTTCATTTCATAGAGATCTTTCACTTGCTTTGTTAGAGTCACACTGAGGTGTG
Organism: Rattus rattus; assembly: GCF_011064425.1. Taxonomy (NCBI): domain Eukaryota; kingdom Metazoa; phylum Chordata; class Mammalia; order Rodentia; family Muridae; genus Rattus; species Rattus rattus. The sequence continues at coordinate 122,393,220 of NC_046172.1, read as the reverse complement.
TTATGTTATGTGGGAATATGGTGAAGAGTGTTATTTTCCTGATTTCTTTCTCAACTTGTTTATCCTTTGAGCAGAGGAAGACTAATGATTTGTTTGAGTTAATTTTTTACCCAGCCACTTTTCTAATATTTTTTAAATCAGGCTTAGTAGTTCTCTGTTGGAACTTTTGGTGTCACTTATGGATACTATTGTATCATCTGTAGTGATATTTTTACTTCTTCCTTTCCAATTTGTATTCCTTTGACCTCCATTCATTGTCTGATTGCTCTGGCTAGACCTTCAATACTATAGTGAATAAGTGGGGAGAGAGTGGGCAGCCATGTCTAGTCCCTGATTTTAGTAATATTGCTTCAAGTTTCCATTTAGTTTAATGTTGGCTACTGGTTTACTGTATATTGCTTTTACTATTTTTAAGTATCAGCCTTGAATTCCCAATTTTTCCATGACTTTTTCCATGAAGAGGTATTGAGTTTTGTTAAATGCATTCTCAGAATCTAATGAAATGATAATTTGTTTTTTCCCTTTGAGTTTGTTTACATAGTAGATTGCATTCATCAGTTTCTGTACATTGAACCATCCTTCCATTCCAGGGATGAAGCCTTCTTAATCATGATGGATGATCATTTTGATGTGTTCTTGGATTTGGATTGTGAGAATTTTATTGAGTATTTTGATGTCTATATTCATAAGGGAAATTGTTCTGAAGTTCTTTCTTTATTGGGTCTTTGGGTGGTTTAAGTATAAGTATAATTGTGGCTTCATAGAAGGAACTGTGTAGTGCTCCTTCTGTTTCTATTTTGTGAAATAGTTTGGAGAGTATTGGTATGAGGTCTTCTATGAATGTCTAATAGAATTCTCTACTAAACACATCTGGTCCTGGGCTCTTTTTGATAATTGCTTCTATTTTTTTAGGAGTTATGGGGATGTTTATATTGTTTATCTGATCCTGATTTAACTTTGGTACCTTGTACCGAATGCTTAAATTACCCAAGATACAATCCACAGACCACATGTTGCTGAAGAAGAAAGAGGACCAAAGTGTGGATGCGTCAGTTCTTCTTAAAAGGGAGAACAAAAACATGCATAGGTGGGAATATGATGGCAAAGTTTGGAGCAGAGACTGAAGGAACTGCCACTCATGGGTATATAGCCCATTTACATATAGCCATCAAAACTAGATAAGATTGAAGAAGTTAAGTAGTGCATGCTGACAGGAACTGGATGTAGCTGTCCTCCAAGAGACACAACTGGAACATGTGAAATACAGAGGCAAATGCTAGTAGCAAACCACTGAACTGAGAATCAGAACCCCTTTGGAGGAATTAGAGAAAGGATTGAAAGAGCTGAAGGGGCTTGCAACCCCATAAGAACAACAATGCCAACCAACCAGAGATCCCAGGGACTAAACCACTAACCAAAGTCTCCAACTGCATATGTAGCAGAGGAAGATCTTGTTGGGCACCAATGGAAGGAGAAGCCCTTAGTCCTGCCAAGGCTGGACCCCCGAGGGTAACGAATTTCTGTCTGGCAGGTATGGGGGGAGATGGATAGGAGGGAAACACCCTAAAAAAGGGGAGAGGGATGGGATGGGGGCTTATGTCTAGGAAACCAGGAACAGGAATAACATTTGAATTGTAAATAAAAAAATCCAATTAAATATGGCCATTTTTTTCTCTGTTTTTCAAATAGTCCGAAATAATTATTCCACAGTATAATCTTTCCAATGGTATTTTTTTTTTTTAGTTTCCCAGGTAGATATTGTTGCTAAGATTGTAAATAGTGTCTCTTAGACCTTGAGTTCCTCGAGAAAATGGATGAGCAAATAACTGGTAACATGTGTTCTTAATTTGGCACAAACTTGTAAAATTACTGAATACAAAAGAAAAATACACAAAAAAGAAATGGATTAAGAGATCAACTAAACTGAGAAGGATATTGGATTTGTTTTTAGGAAGTCTATGTTAGCTGCTTAGTCATCAACGATCAGCAAAGATTTATCCTAATAGTCACTTAATATTTACTTCACTTTACAGAAAACAATAGAAGTACATCTTCAATAAAGCTCATCTTGAGTTATATCTACTGTGCTGTTCCTCATAAATAATTAGCTAGAAGGAAAAAATGCATTCAGATTCTCAAATGCTTCGTAGGTTTAAAAATATATCTTGCTTATTATGACTGGAAACCATTCAGAACCAAATAGATCAGTTTGAAAGCTAAGAAATTTAAAAAGCATTCACTCCAAGATAAGATCAGTCATAATGAATGTTAATTATTTATAAAGACAGCTGCATTACTTTTTATAAATATGTTTCAGCAATATGCTTAAAAATAAAATTAATTTAAAGCAAAGAAAAATCCAAATATTTAGTTATAATAAAGAAGCAAAAAAGCCAAATAATCAACTATGCTTAGGATTTACTGAATGTTTTCTAATAGATATTTGGCTAATGCTAGATCTAAAAGAAAAGAATAGTATTTCTCTTGTCAATGTAGTAATTTTAATTATTTGAAATTATTTTTGCTCTCTAATTGTTACTATATTTTATATCAGAAATAAATTAAATTAAATGATCTACTTTCAAAGTACTTTCCTAAATTACAATACTGGAATACTAGATATCTTCAAATGAATGCAGTGAAATTAAATATTCAGAATGCCTTTTCATATAATATTATTTTAATTTTATAAAATAATCAAACTTTAATCAGCAGTCTATCAGAGTGTTAATAAAATTAGAGATTTTGTTTTACTGCTTTGGTTAAATTTTTAAATTAATATACATTTAATATTGGCTTGCTATATGTCTCAGAAAATCCTGGATGAGACTCATGGTCATTGAACAGAAGAGATTCTGTGAGGAGAAAATGAGTATACTTAGTGTCCAACATAAAGCCCTTAGTAAATAAAAAAAGCACAGAGAGACATCATTATATACCAAATTAGATAAATTTACAGATGATTTGGGTTTTTATAATGATGAGGTTTGTTATACACTTAATAAGTAGGGATTAAAAGAATGGATGAACTAAAAGAATGGATGTGTTATGTTGAGAGGTAAAATGATTGAAGTGAACTTTAGTATACTAATGTACTTGGGAAGAAAAGATAAAACTGGCAAACCACCATTCCACACCATTCCACATAATTAAAAATTTTACTTGGTTATTCAAGTAGAACTCTTTCAATTTTCAGAGGAACAACCAGAATAATTTCCAGAGTGGTTGTGCAAGTTTGCAATACCACCAGTTATGGAGGAATGTTCATTTTTCTCCACATCCTTGCCAGCATATGCTACCACTTGAGTTTTGAATCTTGTTACTCTGATTGGTGTGAGGTGGATCTCAGGGTCATCTTAATTTGCATTTACCTGATCACTAAGGATGTTGAACATTTCTGTAAGTGCTTCTCACCCATTTGACATTCCTCTGTTGTGAATTCTCTGTTTACCTCTGTACTCCATTTTTAATTGGGTTATTTTTTGTAGAGACTAGCTTCTTTAGTATTTTATATAATTTGAATATTAGCCCTCTAACTAATGTAGGATTCTACCTGAAGACCCAGCTATACCACTCCTGGGCATATATCCAAATGATGCCGCATCATAGCAACAAGACACTCACATACTCATGTTCATAGCAGCTTTATAAGTAATAGCTGGAAACTAGAAACTGGAAACAACCTACATGTCTTTAAACTGAAGAATAGATACAAAAAACATGGTTTATTTACACAATAGAATACTATTCAACTATTAGAAGTGAGGATATCATGAATTTTGCAGGCAAATTGATAGAATTATAATATATAGAATTATAATATATATCATCCTGAATGAGGTAACTCAGACACAAAAGGATGTGCATGACAGGATGTCTGTCTTCTGAAAGGGTCTACCAGAAGCTGACTGAGACAGATGCAGATAATTAAACCCAACCACTGGACTGAAGTTAGGGGAAGGATTGAGGAACTCAAGAAGGATTGAGGAACTTATGGCATCTCCATAAGAAGAACAACAGTGCCAACTAACCTGGGACCCTGGGAGCTCTTAAAGTCAGAGCCACCAACCAAAGAGCAGTCACAGGCTGGTCCGAGGTATCTTGCTATATGCAGCATAGGGCTATCTTATCTGGCCTCAGTTCAAGAGGATGGGCCAAATCCTGTAGAGAATTTATGCTCCATCGGAAAGGGATTCCCACCAGGGAGATCCCAGTCTCAGAAGTGAAGAGGAGGGAAGATGAGGTGAAAAACTCTGGAAGGGGGGACCAGGAGACGGCAACATTTGGGATGTAATTAAATAAAATAATTAAGTTTTTTATTTGGATGATGAAATGCTAGGGATATTTGTAAATGCCAAGATGAAGAAGCTATATATGATTCTACAAAGGTTGAAGATTCATTTGGCATGCTCACAGAGCTATTTATGCTATAGTGCTTGAACATTAGGAAGAAGAAATTGACTGACAAAACCACCCACATTGACTGTAGCAATTAATGGAACAAAAGATAACATTCATATAAGAAAACATTCTGTCTTTGGTAGAGGTGTGTCAATGTTTCTTTATAATTATTCACATTTATTTTTAATCTTAAGTCCCTTTAAGAGTATGCTGCAAATATGAGAAATTTTTCTCTCTATTGCTTGCTCTTGCATTTAACTCTTGTTTTTAACATTAACATTCACTTTATTCTTGACCGTCCAATAGTAGTCAGCACTTATAAAATTTATGTATATGGGAAAGAGAAATAAGCTGAAAATTTCACATACATATAGGTGTTCATATCTGAACCCTTGGAAAATGTGTATATTTTAAGTTACAATATAATAGAAAAATAAGGGTGAGATGGAATTAATGTTGCCAACCAGTGATGTCTGTCGCATTGGATTATTAGAATAAGTCAAGTGCATTTATGAAGCTCAATAAATTTAAAACTTAAAGCAAAAAGAAAATAAGGAGAAAATAGGAATATTTTTTCAAAGAGGAAGAGTAATGTGGCTCTATGACATAGATTTAGAAACTGTGTGCCTAAAAATATTTTTTTCCATTTTTTCAGGTGTTTAGAATTTTAAAAGCAACCTGTTATTTTAGAAAACTAAATGGTAGTTTTAATAAAAAGATAATGTAAAACATCTCTGAGTTTCAAGATAAAAATGTAAGCCTATGTTCTTGTTAATACACATTTACTGTCTTGTTAGACATGTTAATTTGGAAATATTTTATGTAAAGTAGTATGTTGAGTACCTCTTGTCCACTCTCACACTTCAGAATTCAAATGCATGTGTTAGCTATATTAAACAAGATAATAGATGTTACAGTCTGATGTACTAGAAGAATGGTGTCTGTGTTAAAAACTATTGTTATGGCTCTTTTTGGTTATCAATTTGACTATATCTTGAAATAAAACCCTAAATGAAGGACATACCTGTGAGGGATTTGCTTGCTTGTTTGTTTTCTTTGAAATATGCTAGGTCCACTTGTACTTTGGATCTTTTAGGTAGGAAGACATGCCTTTAATCCGGTTGCCATGTTCAGACCTCTAGCTGCTCATGCTTCATAGGTCTCCATATATCATAACACAAGCTTTCTTTAGCAACTTGTGTATTTTGTTATTTTTCCTTTAGTCTTTTTGGATTAGAGCAATAAGTGCTATTTAAATATATACTAAAATAAATGTCTTATTAATGTTATTCAGAAATCACTGGAATTTTCATAGAACACCAATAATATATTTATTTACAAAGAAAGGTATGGAATAAAGAACTTGTTCTATTTTCACTAAATTCCAATCAATATTTCTCAATCACTTCTAAGAAATTGTATTAATATTGTTTCTATCAGTCAAAGAGAAATGTTAAATGTCCACTTGAAAAAAATAACCAGATAGTATAGAACGTTCTATTATCATTGTTTGCTTGCTAGTTGTTTTTTAATTGATATGCTACTATGAATTATTTATGATACCTGATTAATTGATATTGATATATAGGCTGCCAAAAGACTTTAGCTTTCCTCAGCATTCACTCTTTTACTGAATAACCCAAGATTTCACAAATGCATAATGTCTTAAAATATTTGTATTGGGGCATAGGTTCACTAACCTTAATGTGTCCAGTAATATACAAACTCATAATATACACCTACCTCTAAATTTCTTGCAATCAACGATCTTTTCAACATTTCTATTTTATTTTTACCTTTTCTCAAATGTAATATAGTTGGAATATCTGGTTAGTTTTTCATCAGCTTAATGTAAGGAGATTCATCCAGGAAGAGAGAGAATCAATTGAAAAATGCTTCCATAAGATGGCCCTGTAGGGCATTTCCTTATTAATTATTGATACAGCATGGCATACCTCACAGTGTATGATGCAATTCCTGGGCAGATGATTGTGCCAAGATGAATAAAAAAGGAAGAAAATACAGGTTTTCCAAGGCATTCAAAGTAAACCAATAAGCAGTATTGATCCATGATTTTTCTTTCAAACCCAGAATCTATTTCCCTTCCTATTCCACTTGAATTTCTCTCTTGTATTCTTTTAATGATCAACTTTGATTGGACTGAGTAAGCCATATAATTTTTTCCCAGCCAAACTTGCTTTTGTTTGTGATCTTTACCATAGCAAATGAAAGCAAAGACAATATTTAATTGTTATTAGTGATGAATTACAAGCTATATAATTTTGTTTTAATATTCATCAATTGAAATCAATTTAGTTGTGTTTAATTTTGAACATTAGAAGCATTTTCTCCAATAAGGTTTGAATGATGCACTGATCTATGGATAGATCAATATGTCTTTAAGAGTCATTTTATTCTTATATTCCTCTAGCATAATAATAATAATATTAATAATAGGATTTTCCCTGAAACTACGACAGACATATCTAGTCTCAGGTCTTGGGACAATTTAGCAATATCAGGTATGAGTTTCATCTTATAGAATGAGCATATACTACAAGAAAAAAATATTGTTTCCTGTGTTTGTTTGATTAGGAATGGCCTCGATATATTCATATGTTTGAATGCCTGGTCCACAGGGAGTGACATAACTGGAGACATGGACTTATTAGAATAGGTGTGATCTTATTGGAGATGATAAGTTAAGTTGCTGAGGTAGGTAGGCTTTGAGGTTTCAGAATCTCAGTCAAGATGTAGTATCTCTGTATTCTTCCTGCTGCCTATGAATCAATGTAAAAGTCTCAACTCCTTCCCCAGGACCATGGCTGCCTATATTTGGCCATGTTTCCTGCTATTGCAATAATGTGTTAAAATTCTGAATTGTAAGCCAACCCCAATTAAATGTCCTTTATAAGCATTGTGATAATATCTTTTTGTATGATATAAATTTTATATCTTATATATCTTTATATCAATATATATGTAGAGAGAAATAGAGATAGATAGATAGATAGATAGATAGATAGATAGATAGATAGATAGATAGATAGATAGATAGATAGATAAAATTAATACCTTGCAAACTACCTTTCAACACTATGAATGCTAGTCTGTAGGAGTGAAACTTCTAGTTGTATGCTAGATTGAGTTCTTGCATGTACAATAACACAAGTAAGTGTTGTCCTCAGAATTAGAGCCTTAACATTAGTTTCTAGAAAATATATCCATTTTTAATTTACTCATTTATTTTCTTGATGTTCAGTTTTTAGTGCGTTTTTGTATTCTTCATACTAACGTTCCATTCAGAGTATCTTGTCTTACATCAAGGTTCTTGATGCATTTAGAGTTGCTTGTGCTGGGTAATAAATATGAGTCTATTTTAGTTTTCAATGTTTAGCCATCTACACTAGCACTGTTGATTTTATCCATTATGTGTTTTAGATTCTTTGTCAAAAATCAGATGTATAGGTAAAATTACATATGGATCTTCAATTTGATTCAATCAATCAATGTGTCTATGAATATTAACACAGACACTCACAATGTGAATATGTATATTGAATGAGAAACTTTGGAACACTCAGTCCTAAATCAGATATCTTCCTCATACCCCTTTTCTCAATGCTTTATGTTCTTCACTTGGGTTTTTAAACATTGTTTTGTTTTGGTGTTGCTTGTCTTGTTCATTTTTTATGTTAACCTTGGTTTTAATATTTTTTCTGGTGCTTGTTATTTGTGAGAGAAAGAGAGAGAAATGAGGTGGGCAGAGACAGACAGAGAGACAGAAAATGAATATGAAGTTGGATGTGTAAGGCTATGTGGAGAACCTGATAGGAGTTAGAGGAGTGGAGCATCATGATCAAACTATATTATGTGTAAATATAACATGTAAATATACAAAATGAATATTATCAAGAAACAGTGCAGGAAATACAGAAAGAATAAACATACTTATAAAAGAAAAAATGAAGGTTACAAATTAGAAACATTTTTCAGAAAGTCTTTCATGGAAGATGATTTCAACTCTTTTCAGTAAATATTAAGGACCATGAATAAGTAAAAATTTAGAACTATGTTTTCTTCATAAGAAACTGTGAAAGTATGTTAGAAAATCCCTACCTTGACAATGTCTTTTTTTGGGGGGGGGATGTAGGCATTTTCTTTTGTTTTCTTTTTTTTATTAACTTGAGTATTTCTTATTTACATTTAAGTGTTATTCCTTTCCCGGTTACCCGGGCAAACATCCCTAATCCCTCCCCTCCCTTCTTTATGGGTGTTCCCCCTCCCATCCTCCCCATTGCCGCCCTCCCCAACAATCCACGTTCACTGGGGGGTTCAGCCTTGACAATGTCTTAATGCTGTATTGCACAAACAAGATAATTTAAATTATTCTAAAATGTTTCATCGGTAAATTATATTTCAAATGTAATTTGACAACCAAGGGTTAATAAAATACCTCCTATGTTGTCTTCTAAATATTCTATTTTAGTTTACTTTATTTTATATAACATTTTTATTTACTTTTGAAACATACAAAGTCAATGTCTTGATAGATTTTTTTTTACCTTAGAAATTTGATGTGTAAGTTGTACTGTTACTTCATATTTCAAGAGTAGACTTTCAGCCTTGATGTGATAATGTGTGCTTGGTAGCTTCTTATACAGTTTTTGGATGATATACCTGGGAGGACAGTTTTTTCCTGAGTGGAAGTTAGAGAGTTCTGGAAGCATGGAAAGTGGGGGAAAGAGAATGAGTGGAGGGGAGGAAGGAGAAACTGCAGTCGTGATATACCTATGAGACAAGAATAAAATAAGGTTAATTAAAAAAAAGACTAGACTTTCTTAAGTGTATTACTACCTTTGCTAATTTACAGAAATTTTTATACTGTCTAATTCTATGGTCTTTGTTTTATATTGCTGATATTTTTCTAACTATACTTGTAATTGACTGCACTATTTATATTTTTTTAAATATTATATTTATTTACATTTCAAATGTCCCATTTCCTGGTCTCCCCTCCACAAACCACGCACCTGATCTGGCTCTCCTTTGCTTGTAAGAGGGTGGACCCCCACGAACCCATTCCCACCTCACCCTTCTAGCATCCCCCTTCTCAGGGGCATCAAGCCTCCACATGACCAAACGCCTCCCTTTTGATGTCAGATAAGGCCATCCTCTATTACACATGTACTGGGAGCCATGGACCAGCCCATATATGCTCTTTCATTGGTGGCTTAGTCCCTGGGAGCTCTGATGGGTCCTATTAGTTAATATTGTTGTTCTTCCAATGGGGTTGCAATCCTCTTCAGATCCTTCAGTCCTTTGCTTAACTCGTCTATGAGGTCCCTGGGCTCAGTCCAATGGTTCGCTTTGAATATCTGCTTCTGTCTTAGGTGCTGGCAGAGTCTCTCAGAGGACAGCCATACTAGGATCCTATCTGCATAAACATCTTGGCATCAGCAATAGTGTTAGGCTTTGGTGTCTGAAGTTGGAATGTATCACACAGTGCTGTGGTCTCTGAGTCTCTGCTCCATTTTTGTCCCTGCATTTTCTTTAGACAGGGACAATTGTGGATTAAAATTGAAAACTTAAATAATATTTTATTTCAATATTGAAATATTAACTTTTTTACATTTCTCAAAATTTTATCTTTGACAAACTAAGATGTATTGTTTAGTTCATTTTATTATCTTTCATATATCATTCATTGATTGATTTCTATCATTTTCAGAGTTTCAAAGGCCAAAATAAGTTTTTATATGTTGGATGACTCTTGTATCCCAGTGCTTTCTGCTATTGTTATAGGAGGAGTTTTAAAAAGTTCAATTAGATACAGTTGAGTTCTCTGTAGCTGAAGTTCATCCTAATTGTTTCTCTATGGATATGCCAACATTTGATAGAATGGTACTAATGTTTCCAAGTATTCTACTGGATATTTCATTTCTTCTCTTTTAGTTCTGTCCTTTGTTTTGCTTTGTTTTGTTTTTGTTTTGCATTACATACTTTGATTCTTGACAGCTAGAGTACATAGATCTTCTGTCATTTCTTATGTTTTTATGTTCAATTATAAGACAATTTTAGGTTTTTACCTGAAGGTACATATTACTAAGAACTGCCAAGTTTCTCAATTTGTAATGACAATATTTTCTAAATTTTCTTTGAAATTAATAGCTAATACAGTTTTAATTTTTATTAGTATATTGTGTCTATACCTCCATTTACAAATAAACTAATCACTCTATCTAAAGAGAATTACTTAAACATGGGTTTTATTTTTATATAAACTCCGGTACTCTCAGATGAATGTAATAAGATAAAAATCCCAGATTCTCAGACACACATATGTTTGAAATTTTAATATATTATTAATATGATGTCTCAGAATACTGGTTGCAAAGAAACATTTTTTTTAGATAAAGTTACTGGAAAACTTACTATCTTTAGTTTTTTCAGAGGTTTATTATCATTTTATAATTATCATACACATAAATAGATTTCATTATCATTAGTGTGTGTGTGTGTGTGTGTGTGTGTGTGTGTGTGTGTGTAATAAAAAGTTTTATAGTTTACTGGGTTCCTGCTAGATAGATGTGTTTCCACAGGAACAAAGCTATTTCTGTAACACATCATGCTGAAACATTTTGTTTCTAAATGAGAATTACAATAGCTGTTTCACTCTAATCCATCAAAATTTTGAGAATTTTAGATTATTCATGTACAAATGGAGATGAAAAAATTAAATGGTCACTTTTAATGTATCTTTTTACATACCAACCATAATTATTGTCTTGGACACTTAGGGCTGAATAGACCCACCATTACTACCTCATCCTGAACTTCAATCCATAGACGAAACTTATTTCATGGACTATCATCTAGTGACATTGTAGATTTTAATGAAAAACTATATATTAGTACAAATCTTAGGAAAAACAAGGCGTGAGTTTTCAGAACATTCTTCTTCACACTTCAGAGTATGTATACAAGGTCATTAAAATTAGGATGCTGGGGACATATTAACACTCTCATATTTATCACAATATTGTTAAAAGTAGCTAATAATATAAGGAAACAGTATATTGTTGGCCATGATATAAAAACATAAATGATATTATTTGTAGGAAATCTTCAGCCTTCCAAAATTAAAGTAGCCTTATAGCATGACATAGATAAAATTTAAGGATACAATTACAAGTAAAGTAAGTTGAAATATCCTCAAGATTACTACACTGTAGAGAAATTTTAATCCAGCAACATGTCTGCTATGACAAGGGATCACTATAAAGATATGATCTGACAGAATGCAGACATACCTTGGATTACAATACTGTTTGGGTCCAATATAGACATGCAGTTAGTGCACACCTTTAATCCCTAACAATGAAGGCAAGGTTGGTTTATAGAAAGAAACAGCTACATTTCAAAGTGACATCTAATTGAGGGGCAGACAAAGTGATGAATCAGGAGAAAGATTTGACAGGTGACTCAGGTATAAGATACACACAACCCCCATGGAAATAGCACAGGAAAGAGAGGCTACTTAAAAGCAGAGAGAGAGAGAGAGAGAGAGAGAGAGAGAGAGAGAGAGAGAGAGAGAGAGAGAGAATAAGTAGAATAAGTAGAGGTATGTAGCTATGGTGTGTATGTATGTCAATTTTACCAGGACAGTTGTATTGAAGTTGCAGAGAGAAAGAACAAGCTAGATGTAGGTAAAAGCAGAATGAACCAAAGAATGAGAAGGAGCCTAACTTCCGGAATTCATTTGAGTCCAAGAAAAACAATTGATTCAGAAGATGAGAAAAGTCTGTAGTAATCAGTCAGCTAGGGGAATAGTTCAGGAAGAGGTAGTAATGGTGGGTGTATTCAAAAGTAAGTCTCTAAGACAAAAATTATATTTGGTGTATAAAAGATACATTTAAGATGAGCTGTGGTTCAATGGTCAAGAGAACTGGTTGTTTTTCCTATAGGACTTCAGTTAAATTTCTAGCACCCACGTGGTGGATTATAATTATTCATAACTACCATTCCAGGGCATCTGATGCTCTAGTCTGGCCTTCATGGGTATCAGGCATGCAAATGATTTATAGATACATGTGCATGGAGAAATCCTATACGTATAAAATAAATAAAATAATGTATTTCCTCTTATGATTACATAAAACTTATAAAAATCTGCACTTCAGCAACCACTATAAATGTTGGAAAATAGAAAAATACTGTCTCCTAAAATTTATCAATGTAAACTCTTTGAAGAAATAGATCATTAAATGTCCATTCTATGAAGAACAAATATGTACCAATTGTGAGAATAAGTTACATTGTAATTTCAAGCAAATATATAAACTCAAATTGGAAAATGAATGAAGTTTTAAAATCTATTTGGAACAAAAATTTTGGTCAGCATAATAGCAAATGAAGTTAGAAGTGTTTGGCTAGAAATCAATAGAACTATTTTCTGTATAAATTTGTATTTAATGCTATATAAAAACAGAAATACTATGCTTAACTAAGTAATTATATAGCAAACATTTGGAAGCTCAGTAAATATTAGGGTTAACAGTTTATGGTATTATAAAACATAAAAATGTGAAGTTCCTATCTTGTGGATAAAATTTTTTTCCCAATAAGTGTGTCCATTCTTCATCACTTTCTTACAAGTGACATAATATTGCTTCCATATTCAACTAGTTCTTATGGTAAAACATAACAAATATTAAGATTTTTTGGAATATTAATTATATGGATTAATAAAACAAATAAAATCTCAATATACTTTGAGCTCAGATACTGCTTTATTAACGTGATTTTTTATCAACTTCTCTAGTTGTATCAATTAATTATCCTTTGAAATAAAAATAATGTCCTCATCTTCAATAACATGGACTTGTATTTAATGCTACAAATAAATGGAATAATAGAGTGGACAGTATATTTCTTAGCTTCTATTAGTGATGTTTGAGATATGTTCATGCTATTCTCCTTTAATATATGTAATATGTTCTTGTTGTATATCATCCTGTTCTGTGAAACTTGACAAAATATTAATCTTGATCCTTTTCTCTTTTTAAATTAGAACAAAAAGCAATATGATTTTTAATATAGGCTTTATGCACACTATATTTGTTGCATATGTGGTAAATGTTCTGTAATTTTAGAGACTATCTACATCTGCTCTCTCATGTGGGTATATGTCTATGTCCTTGTTAGTTTTTCTACCATCTAATTATTATTTTGAATTTGATAATGATAAAAATTTGTATAGAAACTAGCCTCACTTATGTTTTATGAAAATTGACTTGCTTCTGGTTCAAATATAACTTGATTCAAATTTCTTTGCAGTTATTTTGAAAATATATCTCAATTTTTAATTTATTAAAACATTTTGAATATTCTACTTTAGTTATGGAGCTTTGCTTAAATTAAAGCACAGTGCCATCACAATTTCTTCATGCTCACTATAAACATTGTCATAACAAGAAAAGTAGTCTAAAAAGAGGACATAACCTAAATTATGATGCGATTCTTAGTAATTGCTTCTATCCTTCACTGTTCCTCAATCCCAGGCATCAATGAAGTGCTCTCTGTCAGCTTTTCATTTGAAATTTAGTTTTTTAAGAAATAAAATAGACATATCAATCCATAGTTTCAAAAAAAGTGAACTATCTTTTCTTTATAATGATAAAGCAATGAGATGGAAGGAATATCAGTCGACACACAGGAGAGTAGTGTAGCAAAATGAGTCAATTTACATTAATTAAAATTTATGCAAAACTCCATCCACTAGCATTAATATATGAATTCATTATGCTTAGAAATTGCAAGCTTACTAGTCTGGGTCATTGTCTGCATGTCAACCCTCTGTCAATTTTAAGTAAATAAATGTGTTTTTATAGATACCGCTGAATTTTACAAAAATTCAGTTATCACATTTTAAGTAAACTTTTAGTCAAACCAGAAATCAAAACCACTTTATCTGTTGTAAAGCTACTCAGAAAACCCTATGAACAGCACAAATTGATAATCACCACAGTCTTGAACATAATTAAATGGCTAATTATACATTTAAAAAGAGCAAAGCTATAATAAATTTTAACATAAAAGTTGGATGACTTCTTTGAGCACTTGGGTAGGTAAAAAGTTCCTAAATTTGTGAATAGTAATAGTGACAAAGCTAAATTCTTTTAGCCAAAATTTAAAATTTTCAGAGAGCAACATAATTAAGTGATTTATAAGACATATCCTAGAAGGGTCTTACACACACACACACACACACACACACACACACACACACACACACAAACACACAAATTGCTCTTGCAGAATACCATTTAAATGGTCCCTGAAATGATATATTGATTTAATCTAGTTTAATACTCACATTAATATAATTGTATGAAAATACTGTATAATACAACACTATCATATATATAATTTTGGTTTTAAATGTCGATTGATATATGTTTAAATGTAAAACATCCAAAGAGTAATAAATTCAGTAGGAAAACAGTTCTAATTTTGAGAATAGTTTAGATAAAATATATACAAGAACCCCTAGAGATGATCCAAATATTAACTATTAATCAAGGACATGTCAATAAATATCTTATTGTTTCCCTGCAGTCTAAGCAGTGCAATAATTTAAAAAACTTAACTATTCAAGTCATAAATACTTAAAATTGAG
Organism: Rattus rattus; assembly: GCF_011064425.1. Taxonomy (NCBI): domain Eukaryota; kingdom Metazoa; phylum Chordata; class Mammalia; order Rodentia; family Muridae; genus Rattus; species Rattus rattus. The sequence continues at coordinate 122,378,138 of NC_046172.1, read as the reverse complement.
ACCTCCATATATTTACATAGAAGTTGAAACTACACAATAAAATCTGAAATTAATTTGAAGTTTTTAAAAACTTAATAAAATTTGAAAATCCATGTCAAAATATGTTTGCACAGGGAAGTTGTATGTCCACTAATGTGGAAGATCCTTCCCCTAATGAATGAATATTTCAAGGAGCCAATCACTGGGCAAATAGGTGGGACTTCCAGGTAGGAGAGGGGAAGAGGGGAAATAGGAGACAGGAGACAGGATGGAAGACAAAATGTGAGGAGTGGAGGCTCAAGCTTCAAGCAGCAGATCTGCTATAGGAGGCTTCATAACTTAGTACGGCTTACAAATTAGGATGCTAGTTGCTGCATCCAGTGATTGTGTTACGTGTTGATTCTAAACTTTTTCGTGGCATTTTCCTTCACGTGGCTATTAGACTGGGTTCCAGAAAGAAAGGTACAGTGGCAAAGCATGGGTTTGCGAGAACTGTACCCCAACTAACCTGGGAATTTGGCAGCATAGGGCTGGTGTGGCAGTGACCTATCATGGAAAATTAGTGAACCGGGTGGAGAGATTTCAGAGCTCTGGGTCAAAGAGCCTGTCAGTATGAGAACAGGGTTGGCCCGTTTGCTGGGCTGATAAAAACCAATGTGCCTACAGGTGCCCTGCAGGCGGTAGAGTGGATTTTTTTTTTTTTAGTGTTTTCATGTTACACACTAAGATAAAAGTAAACAAATTTGGTTACCTTTGTAAACTTAAGCACACACAGCAAAAGAAGAAATCTTTTCCATATAACTACACTGGTGAATGTCAGAAATACACTGTGTGACAGAAGCTAGCCAGTGACAATATATACATATTTATTTAAGAAATTCTAGGAGATAAAAAATTAATGGCAGAAAACACATTAACAGTTGACAAAGTCTGGGGATACAGATTAAATTATATACCCCAATTGAAATTTCTCTGGAATGATCATATTTTGATTTTTACAAAGATATACAGTTTGAAAAACCTTAAAATATATGCTACCAGTCTATTTATTACAAGTAAGTTTTTTTAATATAAAAAAGTAAGAGTTGTATAAGAGACTTAGACAAATCATTAATTATTTTCTTATCACCTGAATAAATTTTCTGAGAGGAAACTGCTCAGTCTTTCCCAGTATATCTTTCTTAACAGCTGTTACATTTAAAAAGTATTAAAACAGACATGCCCTGAGAGGATATTTTTAATGTGTAGATGCTCTGCTATAATATCAAAATAGATTGCATAGAAAAATAAGGCACCATAGTTGTGTGTAGCTAAAGGGCTATTTCCTAACACTAAAGGCCATTTTCAAATGCCAGAGGCAGTTTTCAATGGCTTATGCTGTGAATTGGTTGTATAGTCACTCACTCCCTATTCAGAAAACAAGTTTCACTCATGTTCTATACCTGATGCAGCCTAAGAAAATAAAACTTGAGTTTTGCGGGTTTCATTTCTAATTGTTTTATTTCATAGAAGAAAGATGATTTTAATATTTAAAATAAAAAGTAATTAAAAACTAAAAATACTAGAAGCTCATGTTTAGAGAAAATATCCAAATTTGCTACACTTCTTTGAAATCATCTAGAGGAAATCTCTTGATTATTTACGGAATATATACTTAGACAATAGGAAGTCCTTCTGTGACTACATGAAGCTGCAGAAGAAGGACAATCAAAAGGCAGATGCTTCAGTCCTCCTTAGAAGGGGGAACAAAAATATTCATAGGAGGAAATACAGCGACAATTTGGAGCAGAGACTGAAGGAAAGGCCATCCAAAGACAACCCCAGCTGGGGACTCATCCCATATACAGAAACCAAATCCAAACACTGTTGCAGATACCAAGAAGTGCTTGCTGACAGGATCCTGATATAGCTGTCTCCTGAGAGGCACAGCCAGAGCACGACAAATATAGGGCAAGTGCAAGCCGCCAACAATTGAACAGGAAATGGCGTCCCCTCTGGAGGATTTAGAGAAAGGATTGAAGGAGCTGAAGGGGTTTGCAACAATACCAACCAGGGACCAAACCACCATCCAAAGAGTACACATGGACAGACCCATGGCTCCAGCTGCATATGTAGCAGAGAATGGCCTTGTTAGGTACCAATGGGAGGAGAAGCCCTTGGTCCTGCCAAGGCTCGGTGCCCCAGTGTAGGGGAAGGTCAAAGTGGGGAGGTGGGAAGGGGTAGGTGGATGGGTGCGGGAACACCCTCATAAAAGTAAGGGGAAGGGATGGGATAGGAGGCTTATGGATGGGAAACTGGGAAAGGTGATAATTTTTGGAATGTAAATTTAAAAAATCCAATAGAAAGAAAAAAGTCCTGCTGTAAGAGATGCACAATACCTACAATGCACATGCAATAACATCTTGTACCTCTCTTCAGACTCTGTTGTCTTAGTGGATATTAATTTTTCAGGAGGCAAATCCAGGTGGGTCTAATCACTTTGGTTACCAGATCCTAACTATAAAACTTATTTTTTTTCACCATGATGGAAGAATAACAAAAAATATCAATTAAATTTGCTCAGTTTTCTACATGGGGTGTTCTAGATTAGACTGTTTGTCAATCTTATTGCAGGACATATATAAATGCTGCATTCTCAGGGACTGAACCAGAAGAAATTGGTGAGAAGACCTCAGGAGTATCTACTTCAGATTTTGCTACCGTGTATTTTAGTTCGTTTTTTTTTTTAATTGATTTTAAGAGTTCTTAGAGGACTGTGATTGGGAATACAGTTATATATTGAAAATATCATTTAGTTTTTTACAAAATTAGTTTTTAGTATATGTTATAGAATATCTCCTGTAACTATGTACATGAACATATGTGAGTATGTACTTGTATGAAACAGTTTACAGATAAAACCTTGTCCATTAGAAAACCAATGTTCAGCATTCATTTATATGATCCTTATTAGTTAGCACGCTATACTATAAGTTTCTGTGATTATTTGATGTAAGATATTTCAGCACTTTCCATTTGAATCATAGGGACAAGTGGAATGACATTTTTTTTGATCTGCTTGAATAATATATACAGTCTTGAGACAGTAATGCCAATGCTCTGAGGAGGATTCATGGTCTATAGCCTTCTTTTTGGTTCAAGTCACAAAAAGATAGATATGGTATTACATTTGACTTAAAACTAATATTCAAAATATTTAAGAGATAACATAGAATTGAGGATTTTAAATACATATTATTTATAGGTGATTTATATAGAACATGTTTTTTTTCCTTAATATAAAGTAGCACTACTATATTGTCTCATGTGTAGTTAGGAAGGTATTTAGAAGATAGCATAGTATCTTTCTGCATTCTTCAGAGTAGTGTCCACACAGATGTCTGGAATTACTTGCTGCTGAAATGTGCTAGTCAAAAAGGAATGCATCCCCACTGGCCATTTCTCCATTAGACATTTAGAGACTTCTTTCAATGACATATATATTTTTCTAGTTATTTTTTGTAGTCAAAGAAAGAAATTTCTGTGTGGGTTCCTTAAAAAATATATATCATTCATTTTAAACTTTTAGGGAAGAGACCAAAATATCCTTTTTCATATAGTCACCATCAGTACTCAGTAATGGAAAATTAAATATTTGCTTTTAAAATGTATGCCTATTTTCTTTATAAATTCTGCAAAGGTCTTTTGGTTTGATCACTGAACACAGTAAAAATTAGAAACTCAAGACTTTTTTTTTAAACTCAAAACTTAAAGTATATAGATTTGATTTCTACAAAAGAGAAGAAAAGAACTATGACAAAGTTGAATTGATCAATTTCTTTGGGCAGGGAGTACTCCACTAACTACTTGACAACTAAGTGATCTTTCATTCCCATTTTGCAGAGTAGGGATGTAAAACTGGAACAGTTGGGGATTCTCTTCAGGGCTTATCCCGGGATCTGCTATCTAAGGTACTAACCTACATTGTTGTTTTACTTCCTTAGTCAAGCACACTCGCAAAGCCCTGGCATAGAAGTCTTGCTTCAACGGTTTTCAAGTACCCTCCCTACTCTTTTCAGAACCATTAATTGCCTGAACCCCAACAACCTAGAGTGTCTGAAAGGGATTGTGTTCCTACATGACCCTGAGTAATGTCATAGATACTCCCAGCAAGGTACCACTTTCTTTTGGTGAGTTAATTATGCTGGACTAGTTTGGAAAATTGGGCTCTGGTTACAGATTTATTCTGACTTTAGCTTGCCTTGCTGAAGTTCTAATTAACTCTTTTCACTCCCCTTCTTTTACTGCTGTGGTCTGTGTATGAAACTATCTTGTTCAAAAAAAATGTCTTAAAGGTTGAAGCCTTTGCCCCTGACACAAGCCATATTCAGAGATATGGTTGAGGAAGATGAGTGGATCATGAGGATATTGGTGGATTAATGTATCATGAATTCAAAATTTGATTATTGGAATGTTGTAGATCTGTGGGAAGACATGACCTGTTCAAAAAAAGTCTCTCAGGCATGTCACGTCAGAATTTATCTATATCTTTCCATGGCCCTACCCTGTTACTGCCCTCTCCTTCGGGGTTGCCATGAGATAAATAGATCCTTCGTCTACATGCTCCGCCATTAGACTCTTTTTGTCTCACCTCAGGCTCACAATAGCAGAGTCAACTTACCAGTGATTAAAAGTCTGAAACTATTAGTCAAAATAAATCTCTCCTCTTGAGTGTTGGACATAGTGATGGAAATTTTCCATGCCTTGATAGCATGTTATAACCTCTGTGTCACTAATTGCTTCCTGGAAGTTCTGAGCCAACTAGTATGATTTTTTTCATCATCATAGATTTTTTTTCTTACTTTAGCATATTAACTTTCTTATAGTAACCAGAAGTGTAGCCAGTCATGAACTGTGGTAGGATCAATGATGCAGAGATAGTTAAGAAGAAAAGAACAGTAGCCTACCAAGAACTTGTTTGATGAATTAAAAAAGGAAGCCCATCCTATGGGCAAGAACCAATCACTGACACTAATAATGATGCTCAGTTATGCTTGCAAACAGAATGCTAGCATAACTGTCTGCTGAGAGGCTCTACTCAGCAGCTAACTGAACCAGATGTGAAGATGCACAGACAAACATTAAGTGGAGCTTGGGGAGTCTTATGGAAGAGTCAAGGGGTAGGGTTGAGGGTCCTAATGAAGACAGGTACTCAACAGGAAGAGCAACAGAGTCAACTAACCTGGACTTTTGAGGCTCCCAGAGATTGAACCACCAGCTAAAGAAGCAAACATAGACTGTACCTAGGTTCCCCTACACATATGTAACAGGTGTGCACCTTGTTCTTCATGCGGATCCCCCAAAAGTGAAGTGGGTTTTCCCTGAACTTGTTGCCTGCCTGTGGATCCTTGTTCCCATAACTTGGCTAACTTGTCTGGCCTCAGTGGGAGAAGATGGGCCTAGTCCTGCAGTGATTGATATGACTACTCACATGCACGCATGCGTGTGCCTCTTTCTCTCTGTCTCTCTGTGTGTTTCTCTCTCTGTCTATGTCTCTGTGCCTCTGTGTCTCTGTGTCTGTCTGCTTCTCTCTCTCTCTCTCATGTGTGTGTGATTCTGAGGGAGAGCTTCCTATTCTCAGAGTAGAAGGGAAGGAGAAAATAGAGAGAGAGAGAGAGAGAGAGAGAGAGAGAGAGAGAGAGAGAGAGAGAGAGGCAACTAAGCAAATTAAATAGGTTGTTAGAAGTGGTTAGGGAGCATCATTCAGAGGATGTGACACTTTTAACGAGTTAAAGATTAAATATAGTTTATTTAAATGAGCAAACTGGATGAGGATATTTTAGATGAGATAAAGCAAACATATGCAGACCCAGGCAGGAGTATGTTTAAATCTGTAATGCTGGAAGATAAAATATTGAGAATAGCTGGGGAGACAGGCAGATACAAAGATGTAAGAAATCTTATGTTTTATGTGCAGGTGTTGTGATTTCACACACTCACATAATCAACTATTTTCTAACCTTATCATTTGCCCAGGAACATGGAACATTTATTTCTGGAGCAGTCCTTCCAGTTCCAGTCCTGACTTACTGTCGTTCCTTCATTTCCCATCAAATTTGGGGTACTGGCTCTCCTATTACATACATTCATCATTGTTACTTAGAATGCTAAATGGTACAGCAAAAAGTCTAACTATCCAGAAAAAAAATTAGACAATTTTCACAAGTTCTTAACATTGGAAAATTCTCTCCACATTACTTACATGAAAAAAGAATAAATGAATAAACTTTAAAAAGCCATATGCTCCAAAAGGTAATTTTAACAAATCGAGTCGCAGAATTTCTGAACATTTTGTTTGCATCAACGTATGTACGTGTGGATATTAATTTCCTGAATAGAAGGGAAAACATACATATTTTCCAAGTTTCAAATAAAACTGGCAACCTTTCTAGTTGAGTTTGTGTATAGTTGTAAAGTGGAAGAAAGCCTGAAATTCCACACACACAGATCACAAAGAACATAAGACACAACTTATTCTTTGGAACTACCTCATCTCACTGATACTTCAGAGTAAATTCAGCTGCCATTGCACTTAGAAGCTAATGACTGCATGGCTGTCAAAATAAAAAATGGAAATGAAATAGAATGGGGTCAATAAAGTGATTAGAATTAATGTAACTTCATTTTTTATCTGAAGCAACAATTCCTTGGTATTTTAGAGCAGCAGGCATTTCAGAAAATATTGCATTGGAAAGAAGAAATGTGGGGAGATATTCTTTCACTCTCCCTTTTCCTTTTACTTATTCACTTTTCATCCTGCTCACTGTCCCCTTCCAGTCACCCCCTCCCACACTCCCTTGCCTATTTCCCCTTCCCTTCTCTAAGCATGTGTGAGTCTCCTGGGTATCCCCCCACCCCTGGCACTTCAAGTCTTCTCAAGGCTAGGCATTTCCTCTCCCACTGAGACCAGACAAGGCAGCCAGCCCAACTAGTACAATATATCCCATATCCAGATCCTGGCTCCAGTTGAACCCAAATGAAGTTCCAGCTACACATCTGATACATATGTGAGGGAAGGCCTAGGTTCAGCCTGTGAGTGATATTCTTTAGTTGATGATCCAAAGTCTGGGAGCCAAAAGGTATTCAAGTTTATTGACTCTGTTGGTCTTCCTGTGGAGTTCCTGTTCATTTTGGGGCCTGTAATCCTTCCTCTTATTCTTCCTTAAGAGTCCACAATCTCCATCCACTGGCTGTCGTTGTCTGTATCTATCTGAGTCAGCTGTTGAGTGGAGCCTGTCAGAGGACAACATGTTCCTGTCTGCAAGTATAACAGAGTATCATTAAAAGTATTAGGACTGGAGCTTGCCCATGGATTGGATCTTAAGTTGGGCTAGTTATTGGTTGGTCATTTCCTCTGTCTCTGCTCCATTCCCCATACCTGCATTGTAGACAGGATAAATTTTGGGTTGAACATAATGTGGTTGTTTCGTTGTTTCTATTACTCCACTGGGATTCCTATCTGATTACAGGGGGTGGCCTCTTCAGGTACCACAGCCCTAATGTACTGAGTCACATCTAAGATCACCACAATTGATTCTGGGGTATCTCCTTCATCCCAGATCTTTTTTCTTATTGTGGAGATGCCCCACCACACCACTTCCTCATCCCAGTCAGTTACAGTTACATGTCCTGGTCTGCCCCACAACTGACCCCAAATCCCCTGTTCTCATCCTTATTCCCCCTCCCTCTCAGTACTCTTCCTCTACCTGCCACTTATTATTATTTTATTCCCCATTCTAAGAGACATTCAAACTTTCTGACATGGGCCCTCATTCTTGTTTAGCTTCTTTGGACCTTTAGAATGTAGCATAGTACCTGTATTTTATTTTATGGCTAATATCCACTTATAAATGAATATATACCATGCATGTCCTTTTGGGACTAGGTTACCTCACTCAGGATAATATTTTCATATCCCACCTATTTCCCTGCAAAATTAATGGTGTCTTTGTTTTTAGTATTTGAATCATATTCTATTATATAAGTGTATCACATTTTCTTTATCCATTCTTCAGTTGAGGGACGTCTCGGTTGTTTCCAGTTTCTGACTATTACTAATAAATCTGCTATGAGCAGAGTTGATCAAGTATCTATGTGGGATGGTAGAGGATCTTTCAGGTATGTGCCCAGGAGCCGGGTCTTGAGGTAGAACTATTCCCAGTTTTCTGAGAAACCACCAGATTGATTTCCAAAGGGGTTGTACAAGCTTATATTCTCATCAGCAGTGGAGGAAAGCTCAGCAAAGCAGCTGAATACAAAATTAACTCAGGGAAGGGACTTTCTTTGATACTGTACTTATATGACTCTCAAGTTAAGTGTGGTAGTTTTACAGGCCATGTAATGGATTTAAAGCATATTACATTTATTATAACATTTATTTAGTGGGGGAGATGTATATACAAAAAGAATCATGTGAAAGAACAATTTTCCTTGACTGAGTTAGTTCAAGGAATCAAACTCAGGTCATTGTGCTTGGTAGAAAATGTCTTTACCTAGTAAGTCATTTAACTGGAAATACTATGACATTTCCAAGAGAAAAAAAAAACCTCCTAAGTATTGATGCTCTTTTTATATACAGAAACCATCTGATTTTCATAAACTCAAATTTAGCTCATATCTTTAGAGTTAGTTCTTGCCTACCTGTAGAAACCTGTGGACTTGACAAGTGGTAATAGGAAGATTGCTGCCTTAAATAGAAGCTATAAGAACTGAACATCCTTGTCATGTTTCTGTCTTAGAAGTGAAGCTTTCCTCTGTTCCCTACTAAGTATAATAAAAACTGTAGTTGATGCTTGCTTTCATTCTGCACTTGATTTATTGAATGCTGTTATAATAAAATGTATTGAAAGATATGAAAGATATTAAAGTCCAGTGACTTTTTGACTCTACAAAAAGAGTATCAAGTATTTTATCGTTAGATTCTATTTGTATAGTTTGCTACATTTATTGTTCTGTATGTATCATAGCATCCTTTTATCTCAGGAACAAATCTATTTTATCATAATAAGTGATATTTTCAATATTTTTTAAAATTAGTCTTGCTGGAAAATAGGTGACTGTACTACAAACTATGTGCATCTAGGATATCAGGCTTTATTTGTATTTTCTCAGAAAGTTCTTATATTGAATTTTGTTTCAGAATAATGCCAACCATCTTTATTGCTACATATTTCCACATATTTCCTCTCTGCCAATACTCCCAATGTTCATCATAAGATAGCACAGAAGTAAACACACTACTTAGCCCAGGCAGGATGCTGAAGAAAAGGGATTGTCATCCTTTTTGCTTGGAGAAAAGCATAATCACATTCTGTCTCTCTTTATATGCTATATGTTCAGTAAGATAGCTCAATCTCTTTCTCAAGTCACATAGACTCTGTGTGTGTGTGTGTGTGTGTGTGTGTCTGTGTGTCTGTGTGTCTGTCTGTCTGTCTGTCTGTCTATGGGGGGTTGGAATACACGCAGATGGGTGCTATTTTGACTTTATTAAAAAGAAAACACTATAGTTGGGTGCTATTCCACAGATCCAGGACATTTTAAATGATGTGACTTCAAAATATGTAGGATAATGAAGAGGAAGGATAGACAGGCTGTCTCTCCATTACAAGAAATTGTTGGTGTATCCTTTAAGTGTTCTGAAAATGCCTCATCATTAGATCATTAGATATAGATGTAGGTCATTCTGTATCTTTCCTTCATTGACTTGCTCACCACCACAATTTGTAGAACTTAGGTGTTGCTGTAAAAATAAAAAAGTGGCAGAACTGATTTCTGCTTGGATCCACAGGAGTCCAGTGCTCCAGCTGTTTCTCTGACAGCTGCTTTCACAAACGGTGCCCTTGGCGGTTTGTTACCACACCTGACACACACCCTGCATTCTGCTGGCTGTTCTAGCATGGCACCAAGCAACACTAGCCCTAGGCATTCTATAGCCTAGCATAGCTTCCAGAACTGAAACAGGTTGTCTTTCTGTCTACCCAGAACTTTGCTCACAACACCTGTAGCCGTGTAAAATCAAAGCTCTAGAAACTTATAGTTTAACAATTAGATTTATATGTTAAATTCTCAATGTACAATACACCCACAGAATAAATTCACTGCTAATTAATAAATATAGAAACCGCCCACCTAGACAAGATAAAATTGACCTAGACCACCTGGATGGGAATCATCATCCTCTGTCTCCATCTTCTTTTTCACTCCTCCTCCTCTCCTCCCCCTCCCCCCTCCCTCCTCCCCTCCCCTCCCCCCCCCTCCTCCTCCTCCTCCTCCTCCTCCTCCTCCTCCTCCTCCTCCTCCTCCTCCTCTTCTTCTCTCCTTCAGAAACTTTTCTACACCTACCCTTCCTTCTCATCCAATGATAGGCTTTGCTTTATCCTGGACCTGCCTTGCTGCACAAAGGCATTGTCCTACACTTAGGTATAGATAACCCTAGCAAAGAGTACTTATTAAATTTTAGAAAATATGTTGAAATTTTAATAATTAAAACAAAAAGTAATTAAGGTATTTTGTAAATTAATACTTAATAAATTATAAATGCATAACTAAAGACAATAGTAAAATACCTTGTAATATTGAATCCATATGTTGTATAACCATATGTTGTATATCCTGTATTTATTTATACAAGTATATGTTAGTTAATGCTCTGTAAGAGAAATTTTCATATTAGTGGCGGTATTTAATTGTTTTCAGCAGAAGAGAGCTTACTATTTGCACATATGTTACTCTTACATGTTATAAACATTTATGCAGTATACATTGACACTGCTTTGTTTTTTCTATAATAGATGTTGAACTCAGGACCTTTTAATGCAAAGTAATTAATTTTAGTTTGCATTACATTTTAGCTTTCTTTTAAAATTAAGAATGGAAGTGTAATGTGAAGCTTGGAGTGGGATAAGGTTACTCTAAATCACCCAGATTAGTCTGAATATGTATTTTTCTATTTCAGTACATCTGCTATTTCAGGACTTAAAACTAGAGCCTGACTATAAAATTAAATGAGTTAAACATGTGTCCTGTTGTCTGAGAATGTGTGTTCTTACATGGAGACAGATATTAATCAGATAATAATAAAAATGCACATTTATAGAAAATAGGATGGAATAAGATAATTATGTAAATACATGAGATAACAAAATTATATTATTTTCAAAGCTATACTCTGTGTAAGTTTGTAATTGTCCCACATGTTTCCTATTTTTTGTTTGTATCTCAGCTTTCTAGTGGTTAATACAAGAAAGAAGTATGAATGGCTACCTGATTCATTTCCAAGGAAAGAAAAACTATCCTTTGTAGAAGTGAAACAAAATTTATAAATGGCCTTGAAATGAGAAGACTCAATAATATCAACATTATTTCTATTCTAAATGTGTCTACATATAGTCACCTGCAATTGCATTCATATCTAAACTATCCTGATGTTTCTGTTTTAGTCTCTCAGTGATTGCTGTGTGAAATCTGATGTATATTATTCTAATTTCATTTTTTTTACTGGTTTCATACTCTGAACACAGCAAGCCAACATTCAGTGCTTCATTAGTGAACTGCTACATTAATTAGATTTCTACTGAAAATTTATAATTTAATCTTACAACCTAATGATCTTATTCTTATAACAGTCTGGATAAGTACCCCTACTAAGGCACCCACAGTTGACAGGAGTCAGATACAGCTATCTCTGGAGAGGCAAAGTCAGAGCATGTCAAATTCAAAGGCCAGTGCTAGTAGCAAACCATTGAACTGAGAATGGAATCCCCATTGGAGGAATTAGAGAAAGGACTGAAAGAGCTAAAGGGTTTTGCAACCCCATAAGAACAACAATGCCAACCACCCAGAGCTTCCAGGGACTAAACCACCATCCAAAGAGTACACATGGACTGAACCATGGCTCCAACTGCATATGTATCAGAGGATGGCCTTGTTGGGCACCAATGGAAGGAGAAGCCCTTGGTCCTGCTAAAGCTGGACACCCCAATGTAGGGGAATGTTGGGGGTGTGTGGGAAGGTTGGGTGGATGGGGAGGGGAACACCATTATAGAAGAAGGGGAGAGGGATGGTATAGTGGACTTATGTCCAGGAAACTGGGAAAGGTAATAACATTTGAAATGTATAAAAAAAAAATCCAATAAAAGAAAAAAACTCACAAACTCTCAGAAAGGAGAGAGGAAAAATCAGTATTATTTAATATAAATATTAACTGAATATATATTTATGTATATATACTATAATAATATGAGAATAGTTTTATAATAAGATTGCAAGGACTTTATAAGTGTAAATATAGAAAATATTTTTGCATTTTTATCCATGGATCAAGTAATTTCTGTGAAACTTGATTTTTTATATTATTATGTTACTTTTTATTATTTAATTTTTCTTATTACTATCTCACTGTCAAATTTGTTAGCTTTCAATTGGATACATACATGTATACTATATATATGAAACCATATTTTCACCAAGGAACACTAAACAAAGAAAGGTATTTTTTGAACAAGAAATATATTAACCATATTCGTTTGCTAAATAATAGAGTTATATCGATAAGCTTTCTAATTTTAGTTGTTCAAACCCTAATTACCGGTCAATATCTGGAATAAATAATATATTTATCTATATATTTTCATGATGTAATAAAGGAGAACTCTGGATATTCAAAAAAAAAGACACCTACAGATATTTCCTCCTATCTCAATGATACTGAAGGTAAAATTTACAAGAATTTTTACAATATATAAAAGAATAAGGACACTATTGACTGTATTAATTAGCACTTACATTTACAACAGTAAGGAAAGTATTAATTAGCATGTACTATTAAACAGACTTCACTATCCACTTTGAGGATACTATGAAATTCGATTTTAATATTACATTGAGAAATAGGAAATTATTCTTGACTCTATTCTTAGAAAAAGAAGAGTGATCTCTCTCTCTCTCTCTCTCTCTCTGTGTGTGTGTGTGTGTGTGTGTATGTGTGTGTGTATGTGTATGTACAAAATGTAGCATCTAGTCTATGATGTAGCTAACTAACTTGAGTCAAACTCATACCATCAAAAGATTCTCTTTGTTGACTCTCATAGTTCACTTGTCTATGCTTATTTTTATATGAGGTATGAATTTGAAATTTGTTTTTCAACTACTATTATTCAAACAATTTATCCTTCATTCTTTTTTACAATTAATAATTATTGAATATGTCAAATGAGGAAATGATATGTTATTTGTTAAGAATATGGTAATGAGAGGATATGGAGGCAAAGTTTAGAGCAGAGACTGAAGAAACAGCCATTCAGAGCCTGCCCCATATGTGGCTCCTATATATACAGTCACCAAAACTAGGTAAGATTGATGAAGCTAAAAAATGCATACTGAAAGGGACCAGATATAGATCTCTCCTGAGAGACACATCCAGAGCACGTCCAATACAGAGGTCAATGCTAGCACCAAACCACTGAACTGAGAATAAGACCCCCTTGGAGGGAATTAGAGGAAGCACTGAAAGAGTTGAAGGAGCTTGCAACCCCATAAAAACAGCAATGCCAACCAACCAGAGCTTCCAGGGACTAAACCAATACCCAAAGACTATACATGGAGTGACCCAGGGTTCCAACTGAGTAAGTAGCAGAGAATAGCCTTGTTGGGGCACCAGTGGAAGGGGAAGCCCTTGGTCCTGCCAAGGTTGAACCCCCAGTGCAGGGAAATTTGGGGGGGGGAGTAAGGGAGTGAATGAGGAGGAACAACCGTATGAGGGAGGGGGAAGGGATAGAGGATTATGGAAAGGAAATCAGGAAAGGAATAACATTTGAAAAGTAAATAAAAAATATATCTAACAAGGTCATATATATATATATATATATATATATATATATATATATATATACAGAGAGAGAGAGAGAGAGAGAGAGAGAGAGAGGGAGAGAGAGAGAGAGAGAGTCAGACATGTTTTATTAAGTTGTGGACTGTCATATGTTCTGTGAGGGTTAGTATACTTAGGATAATTCAACTGAATCTGTGAGGCTAAGGGATAAGATTTGAAGAACATATAGTAATTAAATTAAATGGAGTATGTTGTATTTATAAAAAGGTGATGGCTGAAGCATTTTTAAACCAAGAGAAACAATATATTATAAATCTTTGTAACTATAAGTAGTGTGAATAGTGAAGAAGTAAAATTACAATTGTATCACCTAGAATGAGCAGTCAATGAAGGAGACAGTATAATATGGAAAGATATGGAAAATAGAGAATTCACAGCTTCTTCTAGGAGAGGAACTGCAGAAGTATGTATTTTTACGCACTTTAACTATTCATTTTATGAACTTTTTGAATTTTACATATGTCTGTAATACATTTCCCTCATAATCACCCCTGCTCTCCAACTTCCTCTCAACTCTTTGGGATCAAACGTGATACAGTCGAAATCTAAAGTTTATATAGTAAAAATGGCCATTTTATGAAAAGCAATCTACAGATTCAATGAAATCCCCATCAAAATACCAATGCAATTCCTCGGAGAGTTAGACAGAACAGTTTCCAAATTCATCTGGAATAACAAAAAACCCAGGATAGCTAAAACTATCCTCAACAATAAAAGGACTTCCAGGGGAATCACTATCCCTGAACTCAAGCAGTATTACAGAGCAATAGTGATAAAAACTGCATGGTATTGGTACAGAGACAGACAGATAGACCAATGGAATAGAATTGAAGACCCAGAAATGAACCCACACACCTATGGTCACTTGATTTTTGACAAAGGAGCCAAATCCATCCAATGGAAAAAAGATAGCATTTTCAGCAAATGGTGCTGGTTCAACTGGAGGTCAACATGTAGAAGAATGCAGATCGATCCATGCTTATCACCCTGTACAAAGCTTAAGTCCAAGTGGATCAAGGACCTCCACATCAAACCAGACACACTCAAACTAATAGAAGAAAAACTAGGGAAGCATCTGGAACACTTGGGCACTGGAAAAAATTTCCTGAAAAAAAAAAAACAATGGCTTATGCTCTAAGATCAAGAATCGACAAATGGGATCTCATAAAACTGCAAAGCTTCTGTAAGGCAAAGGACACTGTGGTTAGGACAAAACGGCAACCAAGAGATTGGGAAAAGATCTTTACCAATCCTTCAACTGACAGAGGGCTTATATCCAAAATATACAAAGAACTCAAGAAGTTAGACCGCAGGGAGACAAATAACCCTATTATAAAATGGGGTTCAGAGCTAAATAAAGAATTCACAGCTGAGGAATGCCGAATGGCTGAGAAACACCTAAAGAAGTGTTCAACATCTTTAGTCATAAGGGAAATGCAAATCAAAACAACCCTGAGATTTCACCTCACACCAGTGAGAATGGCTAAGATAAAAAACTCAAGTGACAGCAAATGCTGGCGAGGATGTGGAGAAAGAGGAACACTCCTCCATTGTTGGTGGGATTGCAGAATGGTACAACCATTCTGGAAATCAGTCTGGAGATTCCTCAGAAAATTGGACATTGAACTACCTGAGGACCCAGCTATACCTCTCTTGGGCATATACCCAAAAGATGCCCCAACATATAAAAAAGACACATGCTCCACTATGTTCATAGTAGCCTTATTTATAATAGCCAGAAGCTGGAAAGAGCCCAGAAGCCCTTCAACAGAGGAATGGATACAGAAAATGTGCTACATCTACACAATGGAATACTACTCAGCTATCAAAAACAATGACTTTATGAAATTCATAGGCAAATGGATGGAACTGGAAAATATCATCCTGAGTGAGGTAACCCAATCACAGAAAGACACACATGGTATGCACTCATTGATAAGTGGCTATTAGCCCAAATGCTTGAATTACCCTAGATGCACAGAACACATGAAACTCAAGACGGATGATCAAAATGTGAATGCTTCACTTCTTTAAAAGGGGAACAAGAATACCGTTGGCAGGGAATAGAGAGGCAAAGATTAAAACAGAGACAGAAGGAATACCCTTTCAGAGCCTGGCCCACATGTGGCCCATACATATACAGCCATCCAATTAGACAAGATGATGAAGCAAAGAAGTGCAGGCCGACAGGAACCAGATGTAGATCTCTCCTGAGAGACACAGCCAGAATACAGCAAATACAGAGGCGAATGCCAGCAGTAAACCACTGAACTGAGAACGGGACCCCTGTTGAAGGAATCAGAGAAAGGACTGGAAGAGCTTGAAGGGGATCTAGACCCCATATGAACAACAATGCCAACCAACCAGAGCTTCCAGGGACTAAGCCACTACCCAAAGGCTATACATGGACTGACCCTGGGCTCCAACCTCATAGGTAGCAATGAATAGCCTAGTAAGGGCACCAGTGGAAGGGCAAGCCCTTGGTCCTGCCAAGACTGAACCCCCAGTGAACGTGATTGTTGGGGGGAGGGCGGCAATGTGGGGGAGGACGGGGAGGGTAACACCCATAAAGAAGGGGAGGGGGAGGGGTTAGGGGATGTTTGCCCAGAAACCGGAAGGGAATAACAATCAGAAATGTAAAGAAGAAATACTCAAATAAAGATGAAAAAAAAAAAAGAAATCTAAAGATTCATGGTTCACTCAGGAACATTATCCCTTTATTTATTTTCATGCTTCCTTTTTCAGAACAACTTTTACGAAGTGTTTTGTTTGTAAAAGTTTCCTTTCCAACTTGTAAGCCAACATAATATATTTTAGAATACACATTACCTGTTTAAATACATTCAAATCATAGAGACACACTGTCACTCCGTAAATTAATTAGATATCTGATGAAGTTGATTTCTAGAATTTCAGTGCATACCCAAATGGAATAGAATGAATTTTCCTTATGATTATTTTTTAAATAATTTAGATAATCAATTCATCATTTTATTAAACTATACAGAAGAGATAGAATAGCTATATTTAAAAACTAAAACATAGTAAGTTTATGGCAATTTGTGAAAGCACATCAAAAATAAAACAAAAATATATATCCATAATTTATTTAGTAATATTTATATGTTTTGAAGGGTAACATATAAAAATAACATTCAGTTCATGAACTGGCACATAATGACATAAAACAGGATATGAAAGATACTTAGAGCTTTTGTTGTAAATACTTACTAATTTTGCTCAATTATTTTTGAGTTATAATTATACTTTCATTTAAAAGCTACTAAAATGCTATTGCACTAGAATATGTAACTTATTCATGAGAAAACAATGTGCCTTTTGAAATATTGAGTTTGGAAATAATCCTTTCTGTCATTATTACTGCAATCTCTATAATAACATGTATACATATAATAATGTGTATGTATAGGGTGTGTTTCCTCATAGCACTTTCAACATATATTTTATAAAATCTCATGTAATGACAGATTTCTGGAAAATGGATTCTCATGGTAAGAGATATACTGAGATCACCTGTGAAGCAGTGAGATGTGCTGGACAATCATTTCTGTTGTAGTGCAGTTAGGTTGCAACTTGAAATGTGAGAAGTATAAAAGCTCCAGTAAGCCATCTTAGTATGAATACTTTTGCTCTAGAAGTAAATGTTCTTTAAACAACCTCATCTCATCACTGTAATAACCATTGCTCATTATGCTGAAGTAATCTTCTGAAGATTTTAAGAGTACGAACACTGAGATTTGAATGCAAGGAATAGAACTTTTATTTTTATCAAGTCATTGACCTGTAACATGAAATAAACTACTTTTCCTCACTAAGCTTCAATATCCACATCCATATTTAAATAAAGGCCAGGTTGTCTACCTCCATTTTATGATGATGTTGTATTAAATAAATGTTCAAAATGTTTGGCAAGATATTTGAAATTGTACCCCGTTAAAAATTCACAATGATTATGCTTAATAAATTGTGTTATTGATCCTGGTTTTTACTAGCTGTGCCTCACAACAAGCTCAACCACTCATACTCAATAATAAAAGTAACAAAGTAAAATTAATATTGGAAAACAGAAAAAGATCAATTTTATCAATGTGGGCATGTTGGGAAGGTAAAAAAAGAGATTCAGCAAATTTACTACCTCCAAATAGTGGAAGGGATGTGAAGTGAGATTAAATTTTAAATAGAAATGTACAGATACACAGTCAAGATGTGGTCCTGTCCACCACTGACCCTTCGTTGTCTGGCATTCAGTCTCATTCAGTAGTGTTGCCTTCCAAGTGTATAGAACTATGTAGAATCTCTTTCTTAGAGAAAAGTTTCCTTTCTGGTCAGGGCCTCTTCCTTCTTCTAGAGTTTCCATTTCTCTGGGTTCCATAGCTTTCTTTCTCTGATTGTGAAGTTAAGAGACACAAGTATCTATTTAGAATATTTTCGTTTCTACCAGGCCTGTTAAAATAGGGTAAACATTCATATGTCCAAAACTTCAGAAATAAATGTAAGTTGTAGGTTATTTGTGTGTGTGTGTGTGTATGTGATATTTACATCTTTATCTAATAGAATTAAAATATATAGTAAATTAGTTACCATGTAGAAGCAGATCAACATGTTAACATATATCTCCTTCTTTGATAAAATCTAGAAGACTACTTACAAACAGAAGCTTTTTACTTTGTACACAGAAGAACACTGTTTAATTCAGTTATAGGAACTTTGAAAGTCTTTAATTACATGTTAACATATTATTTATTCTGTGTGTGATTGTGTGTGTGTGTGTATGTATGTATATGTGTGTGTGTGTGTGTTTCACATCATAGCATCTTATAAAAGTCAATGAAAAACTTGCTGATGTTTTTTCTCTTCTTCCAAAATATGGGTCCAGGGAGTCTAAATAATTAGGCTCAGCAGCAGGCACCAGTACATTGTGAAAGATCTCAATAGTCCACACATCATTTTTAACTGATATGGATGTCTCCTGAGAGGCACTGCCAGAACCTTTCTGATACAGATGAGGATGCTTGCAGCTAACCATCAGACTGAGCATGAGAACCCCAATGGAGGAATTAGAGAAAGGACTGAAGGAGCTGAAGGGGCTTGTAACCCCATAAGAACAATAATGTCAACCAACCAGAACTCTCAGGGACTAAGTCACTACCCAAAAACTATACGTGGATTGACCCATGGCTCCAACTGCATATGTAGCAGAGGATGGTTTTTTAGAAGGCACAAAGGAAGGGAAAGCGGTCTGTCAGCAGTTGGACCCAGCTACAGGGAATGTTGAGGATTGGGGAAGGAGTGGGGTGGATGGGGGGCATCCTTATAGAAGGAGGGATGAATAGGGGACTTATATGGGGCTTGCAGTTAATAACCATTTGAGTCAGGGACCCCAAGTGGAGGGTTGGGAAGGACTGAAGGGCTGGAAGGATTTACAACCCATAGCAAAAAAATGATAACAACCAACTAAATACCCTAAGACCTCCAAGAGACTAAACCAACAGCAAAAGTAAACATGGGGACACATGCCTTATTGTATATGTGTAGGGGATGGTATCTGGCATCAATGGAGGATACCTTAGGCCCTTTGTCCTACCTAAGAAAGCTCGTTTCCCCAGTGTAGGGAAATGCCAGATTATTGAGGCAGGAGTGGGTGGGTGTGGGGGCATCATCCTCATAGAAGGGAAGGTATGGGGAGGGAGCTGGGAAAGGGATAACAGTTGAAAAATACATAAAATATCATTAAAAGGAGATGAATTTGAACACGTATGCTCATGCAAACCTTTTATTGTAGTATGTCTCTACTAAAAAAAAAATGATGTTCAGTAATTAATTTTGCTGTTTTTATAAAACAAATACAAAAGCACATTTTGTTGTTTTTGCTTAAATATGTTTTAAGTTGTGACAAAGTATTTTCATATGCATATGAAATATTTATAATACACAAGTAAATAGAACCAAAGAGAAAATGATTTAAGTAATATGAATGATGCAAATAGGAAGATTGCTTCAAATTTTCATTTGAATTATCCTTTTGTAAAACATATAATTGTTCTTCATTTTGAAAATACTTTTAAACAATATATTCTGATCATGATTTCTCCATCTCTAACACATCTTCACACCTAACCCTCATAACACTCTCTATTATTCCCTCTTTTAAAAAATAAACAAAAGCCAATTAAAAAGTAGACAAAAGAAAACAAACAAATAAGTGAAAAAAAAAAAGGAAAAAAAACACACACACACACACACACACACACACACACACATAGGACAGAAATACATACACACACAAATACACAGACAAGTAAGATTAAAATATGCTTATATCAAAAATACCATTAAGTTTGTTTTGTGTTGTCCATCTACTGCTGGTCATAGTGTCTTCAGTAACTTTGATTTGTAAACCCATTAGATTTCAATGGAGAATATTACTTTTTCGTTTGCAAGTGTTTGTCAACTTGAGATAGCTTCTGAGTTAGGATTTCCACTTCCTTTCTCAGCACTGGGATGCCATGTGGCTCTGACTTGTGCAGGTCCTATGCATGCTCCCAGTTTCTTAGTTCATACATGCATTAATTCTGCTGTGTCTGGAAGGCATTGCTTCCTTGGGGTCTCACATCTCCACAGGATCCTATACTTATTTGTTCTGCCTTCTCTATCGCATAGTTCCTTAAGCCATGAGAGAAAGAATTTAATGGACACATCCCGTTTAAGATTGAATGTTCCAAGGTATTTCAGTCTGTGCTCATTGTCTAGCTGTGGGTCTGTTTATACATCCTCATCTCCTGTAGGGAAAAACTATGCTAGTGCTTTTAATGGTTATTCTTGGTTGTCAACAGGACCACACCTAGAATTAACTAATACAGAAGTAGCTGAGAAACCCATGAAATGATTTTTATGTAAATAATTAGAAGTGGAAAGACCTACTTTTAATCCTGTCCTTTTGAGGCAGCAAGATGTACCTTTAATTTAGATATTTTTCTTTCTTATAAATGGAAGCATTTAATTGGAGACTTGATTACAGTTTCAGAGGGTTAGTCCATTATCATAAATGGAGGATGGCAATAGACTGGCAGGCATAACGTCAGAGCAGTAGTTAAGACATTACATGTTGAAGCAACCATGAGGCAGAAAGAGAGGTAGTGGGCTTTTAAAACGTTAACACCTGATCCTAATGGCACACCTCCTAATTTTTCCAAATAGTTCCACTAACTTGGAAACATTCTCTCAAAGATATGTAGCCTATGGGAGCTATTCTCCTCAAAACTACCCTACTAATTATTAATAAAACTAGGGAAAGACAAATAAACTTTTTCTTTTTCTGTGATATAAATTCTTCTATTAAAGACATAACATTCCTTTTGTTCAGTAGTCTTCAGCCAACCCTCTTTAAGGTTAGAAATATGCTTTTTAGAATGGTACTTGCTCTTTGTCCTTATCATACCTATGATAAGATATCTGGCATTCAAATTCTTCATTTTATTCCAATAAATCTTATAATTATTCCCTGGGTAAAGGAGGAAATTTTCTCAACATTTTTTGTTGATTCTTTATGATATCACAATCCAATCCCTCCTAGTACTTTGTCTCTGTCTCCTTGTTATTTCTGCCCTCAGCAAAAAATTCAATTTGAGTTATTAATATATTTTATTGGGTGTGGTCGAACTTTCAATGGTTTGCCCACTAAATGGAGCTGAATTCTTTCCCAACCAAAGCACTGCTGGGACTCCTCTTCTATGGACCATAATACCCCAGTATTCTATCAATTTTAAGAGATATTTCATGGCTTCCTGTCTAGGCTGTTTTGTTTTTGTAGTGGGTGTGGGTGTGACTTGGGGTGAATGTAATGGGGTTGTCACAGAAGTCATCTACGTCCTTTTGTTTCTAAACTGTGAATTTTCAGTTATTGATATTAGTGATAAAGTAACTTATTTGCTCTTTATGTAACACAGTAGCATGGATTATGGGCTTCCACATAGTTTCTCATGTCAATACAGATCACAAACTGGGCTCCCATTTGCATTAGCGCTACCAACCCAATTTAGGCCCTCTGATGAGACTGGGAAGTTGAGAACATGGCTTCTGATGCAGCATAAACCATGGACATCCACAGGGCATTTGCTGGGCAACATGGGACATGGACATCAACTCAGACCAGGTCTTAGTAAAACCAGGGACACAGCCATGGCTCTCTGTGGTAGCATGGACCTGTGCATCACCATGGCCTTGGGTGGCAGTGCTGGCCACTCAGATTAGTGTGGCTAACAGCTGCATCATAGTTCATAAACTTCAATATGGCTTCAAGCTGCAGCATAGACCACATATATCCACATAGCTTTTGGTGGTAGCACAGGACATCAACAGAGACCCAGCTATAAAGGAACACAGAACAATACATTTCCCTCTACAGCACCATGGACCTGGACATCTCCATGGATCCAGGTGGCAGTGCAGGCCACCCATATCTACGTGGCCCCTGGTGACAGCTCAGCCCATTAACAAGAGTATGGTTTCAGATTACAGCAAAGACGCTGGACATCCACATGACCTCAGGTGGTAGCATGGACCACAAATATCAACACAGAGCCAGATTCAGTAGGACCACTAACTTTCCCTCCATCCCCCTCTGTGTATGTATGGGTGTATGTAAAAGAAACAAACGTTTCTCTTTCATTCTTAAGAGTTATTGATACCCCGATTTCATCATAAAGTGCATTATTAGAATAATTTGTTATATTGACACAAATTCTATGTGGGGATAGTTTGAATAATTTATTATCTTTTAAGGACATAACTCTCTTTTTGCCAATTATCTGTATTGGATTTAATGACTATAAATACAGATTAAAGTGTTGTGAAAATTGGATAAGAAGAGTTTCAATCAATTCTTAAAATCAAATTGTTTTTGAATGTGTAATAAGAGTATTATATAATTTTATTTGTAAATATTACCATCCAGAATACAAAACCAACTTCTTTTAGTTGAATTTAGGAACTACTTCTAGTATCATACTGCAGGCAAAGAAGGAAGTCTCGTCAAAAGTGTCCCTAATTCTGGTCTAACAGTGATAGCATGTTATATAGATTTGGGGGGACAGCTTATATATAGACACTCAATACATTTCTATTCAGTGATCTCCAGTATTCAGTCCTTGTGGTCTGATGGCATATGGTATTATACTCTTTTGTGTTACTAAATATACTTATTTGTGTTTATATTTTATCATCCTGATGTTTAAATCTTAATATATATGCAAAATATATTTCTTGGTGCTGAGTTAATTGCTCATTTGACAAAGTAGTTGCTGAACAAGCATAAGCCAAGAATGGTGGTTTGTGTATAATTTCAGCGTGGAAGGTTCAGAAAGAGGAAGATTAATGGGGCTGGCTTGACAGCCAGTCTAGCTAAAGGGTCAGCTGTAAGTCAACAAGAGACCTTATCTGAAAAGAAAGATAGACAGCTTCTGAGGACCTGCACTAAGTTATGATCTCTTGCCTCTCCATGCATGTGCACAGAAACATATTTCTTGCTCAGAGTAATGAGTCAATTAACTAAAAATGGAAATTGAGATACAATCCACAGTTCAGCAACTTGAGACAAGTTGAACACTTCTATTTTCCCAGCCAAATATATAGGCTCAGACACAATGGAAAGATACTGAGATTTTTTTTCTGAAGAACCTGTTAGCCACAGTACAAGAAGAAGATCCGTGAGCTTCAAAATGATAATGAAACTAAAACTCTTGATCTGTTCTCTTAGGATTTTGTCTTCAGTAATTGATCATTTCTTTGGTCTATTGATTTTCCCTTTAAAGATAAATTACTTTCTTTTTCTTTCCTTGTTACTGTGAATGAACAGTGGAATTCATCATTGTGAGCAATTCTTATTCCAATTTAATTTAGCTGTCATCCATAAACTTGGAATATTCCTGACTTAGAAATAAATAGCACCAGTGTTTGAAATCAATCTCTTACTACTTCTTGATTTTATCAAAGCCAATAACAAACTAAATGATTTAGACTTCAAATGGAAAAGCTGTATTTTATAAAAATATAAATGTGTTACTTATACCCAAGTAATACTTTGACAACAAGTGATATTTGAAGATTAAAATGAAATGAAAATCTACATAGACATCTCACCAGGAACATGCCTTTCTTAGCAGCATTAAGGTGGTCTCAATTTAGAAATAAATATGAAAAAAGTCTATTTGAACCTGTCAGTTGCATAAAAGCAATAAATTCTTAAATGTAATTTACTACATGTGATTAACAACTTGACACAAAATAATATATAATATTTGTATACCTATTCATTTTATGGAGAATGAAGAATTGCCTTTTCTTTTATTTTCCATAAAGATTATGATGGTTTATGTTCCCACCACTAGTGTGAACATCTTTTATTTTTTTCATACATTCAGGGGCATTTCATATTTTCTTTTTAATAATATTCCTAATGTATTCATCATATTTTACCATATCCATTGGGAATTTCTTTGTCTCCTTTTGAATAGAAGATATTTTCAGGTTCATTGGCTACATTTTCAGTTGTGTTATTTAGATTTTATTTTATACGTTTACTATTGAGTGATATGAAGTTCTTTATATATTATATATACTAAACACTTATGAGATTTATTCTGTAGATTGCCTTGTCATTTGTTTAATTCTAACTTTTTTGCACTAAGTAGAATAAGCAAACCTCTAAAAGAAGCAAATTGCAATTTTTCTTTTATATACGGGAAAAATAAAAACATATATAACATACAAACAGAAGAGAATTACTAGAATTTCTGAATTACCATGGAAAGAGACATGGAGAAAGTTGAGAGATACAGGCCAAAGTATTAGAAATAGAAGTTATATCATGGCAATAAGTAGAGATCTATGGTACAGAATAAAGACCTGCAGTTCATCACAAGGAGTAAAATAATCCTTGTGCTACTTAATTTTTGTAAACTTGAGATAAACTGGATCATTGAACGAAGGGCAATTGCCCCCATCAGATTAGTTTGTGGGCATGTGTATGGGATATTTTCTTGATTAGTACTTAACATGGCAGGGAACAGTTTACTGTGAGCAGGACAATTCTACATAGGTTGTCCTGAGATTTATAAGAAAGCAAGCCAAAAAGGAGTATTCCACAGTTCTTGATTAAGTCTCTGCCTTCAATGTCTGCCTTTAGTTCTTGCCTTGACTTTCCTCACTGATGAAATGTAACCTGGGAAATCAACCCTTTCTTCTTTAAGTTTTCTTTAGTCAATGTTTATTAACTACAACAGAAAGCCAACTAGAACACTGGTGCATCCAGCTTCTTACAGAGGTTTGGAAATAACGTTCTTTTTTGTTTGTAATGACTAATGACTGAACAATCTTAATAACCCTACCTTACTATATAGTTCCTTAAACATTAAATTAAATAGATATTAATATATTGTATAATGTTCTTTTTGTGTATGTTTCCTAGTATATACTTTCATATCTTTTATGCATTCATAGATACTTTTGTTTTCACACTGAAATAAGACACAATGTATGAGGATATATACATTATGGCTGTGTATAACTGCAGAAAAACTAGAATATACTTATCAAAACTATATGATAAGTATATGATAAAGTGATAAGACTTGATTTAAAACAACAACCTATATTTTACAAGTTGTTACAATTACTCAAAAATGCTGCATAATCTGACCCCTTTTCAAAATAATTTCCTGCAACTCTGCTTGATAATTCCACTGCATTCACACTGACCTCCTTGGTAGTCTTTTAAAACATCAATCAGAAAAGGAATAATGAAAATTTTACTCCTACTCCTACTCCTCTTCATCATCATCATCATCATCATCATCATCATCATCATCATCCTCATCCTCATCCTCATCATCATATCTTTTCTTTCTTTTAAGAACAGTAATCCTTAATGGGAGTTGGAATGGGATGTTTCTAAACAAGTATTTTTGCCCTCTGTCACACAAACCTATATCTGTGTGCAAAAAATATTATCAATTATAAAAATTAGCCTTCATTACTATTTTAGCATTTCTGGCATCACCTCAATGTGTGCATGTGTGTGCGTGTGTGTGTGCATGTGTGTGTGTGTGTTTTCTGTTTGTGGAAACTTGCTTTGCTTTTTCAAACAATGTGTTATTCATTTGTGCTCCTGAATGATGCATTTCTAAATCATCCTAGCGTTAAGCTGGGAATATGTAACTGCAAAGAAAATAATGAAAAATAATGATAAATTATTTTGGAAACTCCAACAGTGCAAAAATCTGTATAACATTCCATATTTACTTTCTTACTTTACAATGGCCGTGAATCTCTGAGTATGGGGTACAGACTCCCTGTGTTTGTCCAAAATGAAGGAAAGTTTTAGGATTGATTTGTTTTGTTTCAAAACAAAGTATGACTATGAATGTAGGGATGGCTGAATTCTTTGATCACCCTGTTTCTGTTTTCCAAGGGCTTGAATTGTCATGGAAAATCATACCCTATAATAATCAAGGCCAGACACCTGATCCAGTTTAGGTATAGAAGTTACTACATTTAATTTTGTATGTAGTCTCAACCTGAGCCAGCTATATAATCTCTTTGAAAAACACTGTTATAATTATCATTCAGGTATATCATGCCGGTTGAATATATTCAGATATAATTCATCCATTCAGATATAATACATGCAGATATAATAATTGGCTGAATAATATCAGTTGAGTCACACATATAATCATTCACTGATATTTGCATTAATTTAATATGGCAATAGGCACACATTTCAGTTTTGCCTGTGAGGCTATTTCCTTATTGACCACTACATATATGTATTTAAGTTCCTCCTAGTTTTCATCTGTTTCTCAAATTATATATATAACTTTAATTTTATTTATTTTCATTTATCTGTTCTTGAGATATTCATATGATTGTGTTAATACTACCCTTCACAGTCTCCTGAACATTGCTCTTCTTCTTTCTATATTGAATTCTGTACCCATTAAATAATAACTTCTCATTTCTGTTCACTCTGTCCTTTACCAATGACATTTTAAGTTTTGTATTTTTTTAACTTGATGATGTTAGCCATCTCTTATTAATAGAATCTTACCATATTGCCTGTATATGGTAAATGTATTTAATGTAAGGTAATGCCTTCAATGTCCATGAATGATGTGGTAAAAGTTAAAAGTTTCTTTCTGATAACTGAACAAGAATGTATTTTATGTACTTAGTCTCTGCTCAATTGCTACGAAGAGGCACCCTGGCAATTCTAATAAAAGAAATGTTTTAATTGGAAACTTGCCTACAATTTCAGAGGTTTAGTTCATATCAATATGGTACAGAAAATGGTAATACACATTACAGTTATGGTCTAAGAAAGTAGATGACATAGAAAGAGAATGGACCTGGCATAGGTTTAGAAATTGCAAATCTCATCCCAAGTATTATACTTCCTCAACAAGTTCACACCTCCTAATCCTTCCAATCCTTTCAAGGAATTGTAGTCTCTGGTGACTAAGAATTCATATATGAGCCTATAAGAGCCATTATTATTCAAGTAACCAAATCTGTATTTTGCATTTTATTTATCCATGTTTATCACTGGAAATGGTTTTTAAATAACTTTTGACCACTGTTTTTTAAACTTTCTAATTTTGAGATCCTTTAATACAGATTGTCGTATTATGAAGACACCAATATAAAATTATTTTTCTCTCAACTGTAAGCTTTATGCTATTAGGAATTTTAATGTAAATACTTTTGTGGACAGAAGTTTGCTATAGGAGCAGTGACCCACCAGTTGAGAACCACTATTTTGATCATTGTGAATATGCTGGCACAAACAAAAATGTAAAAGTAATTGAATATTTCTTTTCAATGTTTCAAATAAATATTTTAATTTGTTTTGAAGATTTTAGTGCTTTCTATAGTGACTAAATTATTTTATATTCATAACAAAAGTATGTAATGATCCTCATAGATTTCCAATATTCTTGTGTCTTTATTATGGTTTCTATTGCTATGATGAAATATAATGACCAAAGCAACTCAGAGAGGAAGAGATTTGTTTGGCGTGCACTTCCACATCACTGTTCATTATTGAAGGAAGTCAGGATAAGAACTAAAACAGGATAGGAAGTTAGAGGCTGCAGCTCATGCAGGACATGAAGGGGCACTGCTTAATAGATTGCTCATAATATCTTGCTCAGTTTGCTTTTTTGTAGAACCCAGGATCAAAGACCAGGTTTGACTCTACCCCCAAATGGACTGGGAATTTCTCATCAATGACTAATCAAAAAAATAGTCTACAGGTCGTCCTATAAACCAACTTTACTGAGGCATTTTCTCAAATGAGGTTTCCTCTTCTCCAGTGACTGTAGCTTGCTTCAAGTTGACATAAAACAAGCCAGTGTATATTAACTTATTTTTCCTACTTTTTAAAATTAGACATCCTAATAGTAATAAAGTAGTATCTCATTGTTATTTAGATTTGCAAATTATTGGTTATTAACAATATTAAATTATTTTCATGAGTTTCCTAGATATTTTGTATAATTTATTTGATAGACATGTATATTTGAAATCATTTTCCAATTTAATATTTTAATTAATTAATTAATTTTTGGACGGAGAATATTTACACCTGGTTTCTAAATCCATCTGGGCAGAATAGTAAGCACTTCCATGGGTTGGATTTGTTTTAGGATTCTCTTGCCTCAGTGTCAGTAGAGCTGAGGTTAACCAACTTGATTTGTATTTATTTGTTTCTTTCTTTGTTTACTTATTTATTTATTTTTATTGGACATTTTCTGTATTTACATTTCAAATGTTATACCCTTTCCACACTCTCCCATCCCCTCACTTCCCCCTCAGTACCCTAGCATTCCTCTACATTGGGGAAATGAGCCTTCACCAGGACCAAAAGTTCCTCCTATTGACGCCAGACAATGCCATCCTCTTCTACATATGCTGCTGGAGCCATGAGTCCCTCTATGTGTACTCTTGGGATGATGGTTTAGTCCCTGGGGGTTCTGGGAGGTTTGGTTCGTTGATTTTGTTCTTCCTAGGGGGTTGAAAACCCCTTCAGCTCCTTTAGTCCTTTCTCTACCTCATCCATTGGAGTCCTCATGCTCAGTCCGATGGTTAGCTGCAAACATTCTCATCTGTTTCAGTAAAGCTCTGGCAGAGCCCCTCAAGAGACATCTATATCAGGCTGTCAGGAAGTACTTTTTGGCATTAGCAATAGTGTGTGGGTTTAATGTCTATGTATAGGATAGATCTCCAGGTATGGCAGTCTCTAGATGGCCTTTCCTTCAGTCTTTGCTCCACATTTTGCCCCTTTATTTCCTCCCTTGAGTATTTTGTTCTCCCCTCTAAGAAGGACTGAAGCATCCACATTTTGGTCTTCCTTTTTCTTGAACTTCATATGGTCTGTGAATTGTTTCTTGGTTATTCCAAACTTGTGGGCTAATATCACCTTATCAAGGAGTACACACTATGTGTGTTCTTTAGGGAATAGGTTACCTCCCTCAGGATGATATTTTCTAGTTCCATCCACTTGCCTAAAAATTTCATTTAGTCATTGTGTTTAATAGCTAAATAGTACTCCACTGTGTACATGTACCACATTTCTGTATCCATTCTTCTGTTGAAGGACATCTGGGTTCTTTCCAGCTTCTGGTTATTATAAATAAGGCTGCTATGAACATAGTGGAGCACGTGTCTTTTTTATATGTTGGGGCATCTTTTGGGTATATGCCCAAGAGAGGTATAGCTGGGTCCTCAGGTAGTGGAATGTCCAACTTTCTGAGGAACCTCCAGGCTGATTTCCAGAGTGGTTGTACCAATGTGCAATCCCACCAAAAATGAAGGAGTGTTCCTCTTTCTCCACATCCTTACCAGCATCTGCCATCACCTGAGTTTTTGATTTTAGCCATTCTGACTGGTGTAAGGTGGAATCTCAGAGTTGTTTTGATTTGCATTTCCACGATGAGTAAGGATGTTGAACATTTTTTTTCTTTTTCTTTCTTTTTTTCTTTTTTGCTTCATTGTGTATTTCTTTTTTTGTATTTTAAAATAATTCTCTTTTTTTAATTGGATTCTTTTATTTACATTTCAAATGTTATTCCCTTTTCTGGTTTCCCGGACATAAGCCTCCTATCCCATCCCCTTCCCCTTCTTCTAAAAGAGTGTTCCCCTTCCCATCCACCCAACCTTCCAGGCTCTGCTCCCCCAACATTTCCCTACACTGGGAGTCCAACCTTGGAAGGACCAAGGGCTTCTTCTCCCATTTCTGCCCAACAAGGTCATCCTCTGCTACATATGCAGCTGGAGCCATGCTTCAGTTCATGTATAGTCTTTAGGTAGTGGTTTAGTCCCAGGGAATTCTGGTTGGTTGTCATTTTTCTTATGGGGTTGCAAGCCCCTTCAGCTCTTTCAATTCTTTTTCTAATTCCTCCAACAGAGGTCCCGTTCTTAGTTCAATGGTTTGCTACTAGCATTCACCTCTGTATTTGGCATGCTCTGGCTGTGTCTCTCAGGTGACATCTATATCAGGTTCCTGTCAGCATACACTTCTTAGCTACATCATTCTTATCTAGGTGCTTCTAGGCCATTCGGTATTCCTCAGTTGAGAATTCTTTGTTTTGCTACCAAATTTTGATAGGATTATTTGATTCTTTGTAGTCAAACTTGATGAGTTCTTTGTATATATTAGGTATTTATTAGCCCTCTATCAAATGTAAGATTGGTAAAGATCTTTTCCTAATCTGTTAGTTGCTGTTTTGTCCTATTGAGAGTGTCCTTTGCCTTACAGAAGCTTTGCGACTTTATGAGGTTCCATGTTTATGTGTTTGTGTCTATGTGAGTATATGCAGTGTGTGTGTGTGTAGGTACATGTGTGTGTGCATGCATGTGCGCATGTTTGTATGTGCTTGTGTGTGTATGTGTAAGTGTGTGTGTGTGTGTGTGTGTGTGTGTGTGTGTGTGAGTGTTTACTGTCAGAGGTCATAAAGGGTTTATTCTGAGAAGTGTGAGTTACATGAACTCGATACTGGGAACTGGACTTATGTCTCTGGAAGAGCAGCCAATGTTCAAATCTCTTAAGCCATGTATCCACCTCTTTCTTTTTCTTAATTTTGTGGTTTTGTTGTTGTTGATTTGTTGACTTATTTGCATATTCTGAATATCGTATCCTGCGTTAATATATAGATAAGTAATGATTTACTCATAATTCACTGCAGAAAACATTGTCTGTGTTGTTTATATTCATTAGAAATGGTGTCATAGTATATCTCATTACTATATTTGTTCACATATAAGGCATTTTAACACTAATCAAATAGTTTTAAATTTTTGAGATCAGGATATTTAACTAAATATTAGTTAACATTTTAAAAGCTTCCTATTTATTCATTCAAATAAACAACATCTCTGTGTATCAACAAGTATTTATCTCAGCTGGGGCTGCAGTGAGTGTAAGTAACAAACATAACAACCTGAAATTTATAGTCAATATCACTGAGAACAGCAATAAAATAAGAAAATCATATTAACATTTCCATTTAGCCATTATGCAGAGTCTATTAGATAAAAAGAAAATAGACAATTTTTTATTATTTATTTAATAAGTAAAGGATAAATCTAAGGCAAAAGCATGTCTCGAATTTCAGCCTCACCACTGGGAAATTTAAGTCATATTTGCTCATATTTACTTTAAAATTTTTTTTAAAATGTTTTCTAATTTTCTTACTGTATCCAGATAACGATGAACTAAGATAAAAATTTTCAACTAAATCTTCTGTAGACTTCCTTTCCAACTGTTTCAAGACCCTAAAAGAGAAGTTTCCCTCAATATCATGAAAACTCTATGAAAAATCACATGAAACCCTTGGGAAACGTGGAAATTCCCCTAGGTTATTGATTTTCTATTTTATTGTACTGACTATATTTCTTACAGTGCAGCAGTTTGTTTATTGTACTGAGGGAGGACTCAACCATCCCTACTGTGAGACTTAACAAGCTTGAGATTTCTAATATTTTCTAAACTGATAAAGGAGAAAACAACTTGAAGGTAACGTATCCACTACATTAATGAATGAGCAAAGAATAAATGCGAGACTGTGCAGTATGCTAAAAATGTACATTTTGTTTAGGGTACAAGAAATCTTCAAAATGCTGAGAATTTGAAAGAAATACATGTGTTTTGCAAAACAATAATGTATATGACAAAGTCTATGATATTAAGTAGAACTTTAACACTATTGCTATTTATGTGATTTATAACGAAGTGGTATCTGGAAATGTTCAAAAAAGTTTGATAGTTCTAATAATTTTCTAACTGACATAAATGTGTAATATATGAAATGTCAAATAAAGTTCAATTGAGTCACATTAAATTTTTAAAGATTTTTAATTGATTAAACCCAAGTTAATTAAGATTTAGATTTGACATTAAGAGAATATATGTAATAGATTTCCATATATTATATTTATATTTTATCAGTTCTTTATGAGTCTCATATCATGCACTCAAGTTCTGCATATTTATTTCCCCACCATTCCCTCATATCTGCCCTTTGCCCTTGTAACCTCTCCCATAAAATTAAAAACACACACACAAACAGCAAAAATAAAGTGTACAAAACATCCCATCGTGGAAGCTTTAAGTAAATACAAGTCCCACAAGATATGCCTCTGTGCACATATCTTCACTCGGCATATTGGGCCACGTACCTCATCTTAGCAACACAGCAGAAGTGACTTTGGTGGAAGGGGCAAAGATGATTCTCTAAGAGGGCTAAAGTACCGGATAGCTGGCCCAGCCACTCTTCTAAGGTGAGATGGCATAGCGCGAGACTGATGTCCTCCCTCTTCTACTCACACCACTAGAAGTAGATGAGAGAGCTTCCCCCTCCCCCCCACATTGGTTGTAGCACTTTGGAGAGCTGGGCACTGCATCTTGCCTAAATGATACAGTACAGCTGGCCTGATGGATGAGCCAGCTCCTAAGATGCAAGTGGGAGAGCAGGCTTAGCCCCTTACAGGCTGGAGAACTTGAGAGCCTGGGACCTGTGTTTTCATATGGATCACAGTGGAGCTGGCTCTGGAGGCTTGGATGCAGGTGAGCCTGTTCTGAAGGCATGTGATATATTTTGATTATGGTGGCCCTTCCCTTTCCTCCTCCCCATTTTCACCTCTCATTTAAATCTATCCCTTCTCTGTCATTAGAAAACAAATCAGCTTTTAATGATTCTCTGTTTTGCTTGTCCTCCAAGAGAGTGTCTACCCAGACAGCTGACTGAAACAGATGCAGCCATCCAATGCCAACATTGGAAGGATCTTGGATTCTCTTACTGAAGAATAGGAAGGATTGCAGGCCCTGGAGGGGATAGGACCTCCATAGGAAGACCAACAAAGTCAATTAACCTGCACTCTTGGGGACTCTCAGAGACTGCACCTCAGATCATACACAGGCTGGACCTTGGTAGCCCATATATATGTAGCAGATGGGCTGCTCAGTCTTCATGTGGGTCCTGAACAACTGGAGCTGGTGCTATCCTTAAATCTGTTGCCTGTCTGTGGAATCCATTTCCACAAGAGGACTGCTTTGCCTGGCCTCAGTGGAAGAAGGTGCTCCTAGCCTCCTAAAGACTTGTTTAGCTAGGGTAGGGGGATACACAGAAGTGCTCCACCCTTTCAAAGAAGAAGGGGATATGGGAGGGACTCTATGGGGTGGGGGTAGGAGACAGCACTTAGAATGTAAATAAATAAATAAGTAATAATAGCCAGAAGTTGGAAAGTACCCTGATCTCCTTTAATAAAGAAATGAATACAGAAAAAAATTCGTATATTTACACAATGGAGTACTACTAAGCTATTAAAAACAATGACCTCATGAAATTCTTAGGTAAACGGATGGAACTAGAAAATATACTGAGGGAGGTGACCTAATCACAAAAGAACACACAGAATATGCATTTACTGTTTAGTAGATATTAGCCCAAAAGCTCGGAATACCCAAAATACAATTTACAGACCACTTTAAACACAAGAAGAAGGAAGACCAAAATGTGGATGCTTCAGTCCTTAGAAGAGGAAACAAAATAGCCACGGGAGGAAATACGGAGACAAAGTGTGGAGCAGAGACTGAAGGAAAGGTCATCCAGAGACTGCCCCACCTCAGGATCCATCCCATATGCAGCCACCATACCCAGTCACTATTGTGATGCCAAGAAGTGCTTGCTGAAAGCTTGATATGGATATCTCCTGAGAGACTTCTTCCAGAGGCTTACTGATACAGATGAGGATGCTTGCAGCTAACCTTCGAACTGAGCACAGAGACAACAATGGAAAAGGTAGAGTAAGGATTAAGGAGCTGAAGGTGTTTGCAACCCCATAGAAAGAACAACAATATCACTAACCAGACCCCCCAGAGCTCCAAGGGACTAAACCACTAACAAAAGAGTACACGTGGAGTGACTCAAGGCTCCAGCGGCATACATAGTAGAGGATGGCCTTGTCAGGCATCAATGGGAGGTAAGGCCTTTTGACATGTGAAAGCTCCTTTCCCCAGTGAAGAAGAATGCCACAGCATGGAGCCTAGAGGCAGTGATTGAAGGGGAGGGGAATGGGATAGGAGAATTCTGGAGAAGAAACCTGGAAAGGGGATAACATTTGAAATGTAAATAAATAAAGAAAAATCCAATAAAAATATATACATATGAAATAAAAACGGAAAACAAATCAGCATAATGTTTTTAAAACAAAAGTTGGTACCAATAGAAATATCTTTATACCTGACTAAAAATATCTGTCAATGGAAATGAGGTAATACATATTTATACACACATACATACACACACACATACACACACACACACACACACACACACATACATGAAAAAGACAGCACTAAAATAATTTGTTTGCCTTTTCTGATTTTTTTGAAAAGTAATAATGGACTAATTTCAGAATGCAGTAGTTTAGGATGACCAGGCCAATTCTAAATCTATTTTATAAAATACTTTCATCCAAACAGTAGTGAGTAATTTGATTTCAGTTCTCTTTACAGCTCAAAATACTCTACCTGAAGCATAGATTTGGGTTGGCATATTTTACAAAACACAAACCCAAGATTTATCATACATAAATATGATTGTCCTAAAATTCTGATTTTCATTATGGGTTCACTACTATATGGGATAATATTTTTGATAATAAATTTGAGTTAAGTTTTTTGTTAGATATGGAAAATTACCAGGCAGTAGTAACCCATGATACAGGATGATATAGCTACTTGTAGTGAGAGCCGAATAAATAATAATTAGCAAGATATAAACTATAGTTCATATAAATTAATTTATTTTCTACAATCTATAGCCAAGGAATACTCAACATTCAGTAGAATGTGTTTTGATGTTAAAACAATACTTGGTCATTTGTTTGTATTAGGTATTTTATATCAATATACTTTTTCATAAGATAGTTCAGTATAGGATTAATTCAATATCATTAGTTACAAGTAAAATAAATGTCTAATATATGTGGATGCCATATATATATATACATATATATATACATTATTTAAAAAATGAGGAATGATTGATTTCTTAAACATATATACCTTTCTGTTTCTACTTTAGTATTTAATTTCTATTTCTTATATATTTTAAAACTTCCTGGATTTAGAGAGTTGTAGCAAACAAAGGCAAATGTGACAAATGTTTTTCATGGGATGGAATAGATAAGACCAACAAACAATATGTGTTCAATATAGGATAATTGTATGAAAAAATATTTATGTGTAGACTGCCTAATTTTTGTTATACTGCCAATGTGGACAAAAATCCAACATATAATGTAGAGAGAACAGAATATATTTCCTTGGCTTTAATTTCACTTCCATAGCTTTGATGAAGACAGATACCATCATGAATACTCATTATATACGAGAAGAGAAATGTGATGAGAACCTAATGCTATGAAGGGTTTCATAGGTGGAAGAAATATTAAATCAAGTCTTTCCAAATAGCTATATGGGTTAGGAATTGAATAAGTATGGTAATTTAAGAAAGGGAACATGTTAATCATTTGCTTGACGTTTTCCTCCATATTTCATTATAATTTGTGAAAATTGCTGCACTCCATTCCAGCTTTTCGTAGGAAGAACTTACAAGCAATTTCAAAACCAAATCACATTCTTGTTAAAGGGCTACCTCATATTATGCTAAATTAATCCTTTTTACTGTACTTCTTCATGGATATACAAACATTGATGTCAGCTGCAAATATTAAAGCTATTTTTTGATTCATAATATTTCATTTCCATAGTAGCAATAAAATAAAATAAATGAAAATGAAGTTTGATTTTTGAAAACTTAATATTTACTAACATCTCTGTAATATTAATTTTATTACCTAAAATGGGTATAACTACTCTTTTCTATGATAATATTATATGATAGAATATGTATTTGTGATAATAACCACTTATATCACTTGATATATGAGATCCTTTCTAATCTGGAAGATGTAATGTATCTAAATGTAGGTACCTTATAAGACAGAAACTATTCTCCAAATGGGAGAATTCCAGTCATTGTTTCTAAATGAAGTCTATAGGGAATGAGGTAAAATAAATTTGAGAAAAATAACAGACTTTCTTTTTATCTCTATGTGCTTTCTATTTCTAGAAATTCCAAAATATATTTCTTAATGTCTCTGAGACAGCTGTCTAGTTGATCAGGCTAACTCATGAAGCTGTAAAGAAGTCAATGTGGTCACAGCACATGGTTGGAGATGAGGAAGAGGTTCCAAGATGTTAAAACATCTGCTGCTTGGTTACTATGTGACGGCTCAATAGACAATGAAGTCCCATGAAAGGAATGGTTCTTGGGAAATGAACCAGAAACAGTCTAGCTTGATTACTCAGTCCAAAGTTGCACATAAAGAAGCAGAAGCTTTTCTAATCTTTGACTATGGTATAGAAGGAGTAGCAAGATTTATCCTTGAAGAGAATTTAAGAAGAAATATGATATGTCTCTGTGGCTCATCACAAGTTAAACAACTGCTAAATAATATATGGTGATGCTTCATATAACATCATTCTCAACCATTCCTTTTATTTGGGAACTGGGAAGAACTCACAAATAAAGTTGGGGCAACTAATCATGAAATTTAGTAGTAATGATGACAAAATTTGACTTTCACTGCAGTCATTCTAATACATTAGTTGGTAGGTTATGAAAACAAAATAAAGATGCTCAAGACATAAAAGTTAAATAAATTTATACTACTGCTTTAAATTTATAGAACTGTATATATCATAAGAATATAAAGGACATCGACCACATACACCTTGTAACATTTTGGAGTCTTATTTAAGGGAGCCACTGTTATTATTATTTTCTTAACTGACTTGTTCTTCTATAATTTCATACATATATAACGTTATTATAATTTCTATGATTTATAATTATAATTTTGTAAGGAAAACAAGCTCTGAAGCTGGCTATGTTACCATGCCTGTGAGTCTCCTACTTGGAATGTCGAATTAAGAAGACCAAAATTTTAAATCCACCCATAGTTACACAATTTATTTAAGACCAGCTTGAGATGCTTTGTCTTAAAACAAAATAAAATAATGGAATAGAAACTACCTTGAGATGATGCTTCTATTTATCAGTGATAAGAAACTGTGATGAATATCTTTTCACTTATATCTAATCCTCAGGATTATTATTTTGAAATTGGAGTCAGGACTATTTTTAGTTGTCTTCTAATGTTTATTTTCAGAATAGCAATTGGTCAATTGTTATCTTACCACTTTTACCCAAGAATAAGGTTTATCAGACACCTTGCCAAACTGTTACGTGGACATAAATGGTATATTGTTGTTTTAAAGAATATTTCTTTGTTTATTTATTTTATTTCCATAAGGCTTAAAATAAGGTAATACAGGAATGAGAGAATTTTAATATTGTCAAAATACATGATATACTTGAATGAAAATACTATAAAGCTGGGCCTCCTGCCATAGACCTACCCTTCAATCTATTTCAGAAAGTGAGGCAGGAAGATTATAATTCAAGGATTATTTGGGCTACAGAATTAGTTTAAGGACAAGCTTAGACACTTAGAGATAATGTCTCAAAATAGGAAGAAAAAGGAATACCAAGGATAAAATTCAAGGATAGAATGCTTGCCTTAGCCATGTGCAAAACCTTAATTTCAATGCACAAGAATGAAACATCACTTTGTTCAAAGAATATAGGTAATGAAAAAACATATATATATATATATACACACATATACACACACACATATATATATATTACCTGTGTTATTTTAGTTACTTTTCTTTCACTATGAGGAGACACCATGTCCGATGCAACTTATAAGAGGAAGCATTTAATTAGAAGATGCTTAAAGTTTCACAGCTTTATTCGATGAACATGACAGGCAGACAGGCATAACAGAAGAGCAGTAAATATGATCTCAAATCTGATCCACAAGTCACAGGCAGACAGAGAGAAACTAGGCCTGGTGTGGGCTTTTGAAACCTGAAAGCCCACCTCCAGTGACATACCTCCTCCAACAAGTCTGTACCTACTCCAACAATGCCTCAACTCCTAATCCTTCTCAAACAATTCCACTAATTGGAGACCAAACACCCCTATCGGAGTTTTGTGTTTTCAAACCACCATATGTACACAGACATGGTTGTACATGACTTCCGTCTGACCACTTAGAAGTCACAGGTAGATAGACCTTTATTATTTAATGAAAAACCTGGTCTACATAAAGCATTTAAGAACATCCATGGCTACATATATAGTGAGATCCTGTCTCAAATAAATAACCTGGAACTAAGAATTTTTACCAAGAAATGTTTGTTATCATTTATTGAGTGACTGACTAATATGTGCCAAATGCATGTGAAACTGTATTTGTCTGAGCTTTGTTTCTAATGATGTGATAAAACGTCATAACAAAAAACAATTTGGGAAGATGCTCCTTTTATCTTAAAACTCTCAGGTCACAGTGTGTCACTAAAGAAAGTCACAGCAGAAATTTGAGGTAGTAACTTGGACAGGGATTAAAGCAGGAACACGGAAAAACTCTTTATTAACTTGCTCCACATGGTTTGCACAGCCTGCTTTTTATAGTAAGAAAGACCACCTTGCCAGTGATGGAACTGTCCCCGTCAGGCAGGAACTGAAGCAGAAGCCATGGAGGAAGGTTGCTTACATACATTCTCAATGTGGCTTGTCCATCCTGTTTTGTTATACAATTTAGGACTAGCTGCCAGTGGGTGGCACTGCTCATATAAAGAGCTGGGCCCTTTCACATCAGTCAGTCAAGAAATATCCTTCAGACTTGCCTGCAAGCATTATTTTGGAGGCATTTTCTCAATTGGGGCATTTGCCATATAAATTTAGTTTGTAGGAAGTTAGCAAAGACTGATCATTATGGCACTGTACATATTCTCAACAATCCTTTTCACAGTCTTATAAAGAAAAATTACTCCTATCCCCATTTTGCAGATAAGTAAAATGAAGTCTCAGTGCTCACTCAAAAGCCCAGTAAATGAATCAGAATGTAGGCTGAGTCACTCTACCTTCAAAATAGTGATTCTCAATCTTCCTAATGCTGTGATCTTTTAGTACAGTTCCTGAGGTTTTTGGATCCCTGACCATAAAATTATTTGTGTTGCTATGTTATAACTAAAGTTTGCTTGTGTTAATTGTAATGTAAATATCTGTATTTTTCAATGGTCTTAAATGACCACTGTGAAAGGATCATTCAATCCCTTAAAGGAATTTCAACCCACAGGCTGAGAACTACTGATTTAGAAACATTAAGGTTAACTACTTTATAAAGAATAATGTAATATGTGTAATCAAACTTAGAAACATATTGAAAGTCTGAAGCAGTCAAAGCTCACTTGCTTTAGAGTCATCTAAGTGAAGAGTCGAGCAGGTGAATAGTGAGTCATTTATTGTTCAGACACATTCCTCATTCATCAGCATGTTAGTACCTATAGGGTCCATAGAGACTAGCGAAATTAATTTTCTCATATAAAATATCCTATATTTACATTTTATAGAGAGACTTCTTTAACAATTTCTTT
This sequence comes from Rattus rattus, assembly GCF_011064425.1. Classification (NCBI taxonomy): domain Eukaryota; kingdom Metazoa; phylum Chordata; class Mammalia; order Rodentia; family Muridae; genus Rattus; species Rattus rattus. The sequence continues at coordinate 122,338,083 of NC_046172.1, read as the reverse complement.
GAAAACAAATGAAATTTACAACTAATATTAAAAATTAAAATTTAAAAATGTAACAGGACATACACTTAACCAAATACTGTTATCATTTAGTTGAACAAAAAGAAAATACTAACTTCCATATAGCTCTGGGACAGTTCATAAATCCAGCTCATGTTGTATCTTGTTTCATATCAACAAATAAGACAGTAAAACTTATGGAAGGAAATGTTACTTTGTGGATAAGAAAACTGAGTCACTCTAATGCTAAGACACACATGTTCCAAGTAAAAGTCAGTCTGTGACAGAATTATGTAAGTATATGGGGGAGATGTGCATGCACACAGAGGACAAAAAGCAATATTTGGAGTGCTACACTTTCCACCTATTCCTTTGAAATATAGCCTGCCACTGAACTTGAACCTCACCTTGTTTTGGAGGGGAAGGTGAGTAGTCAGTGTGGTCAGCAAACCCCAAAATATCTTTCTGGTTTTGTGATCGCTTTACAACATCACTGGGCTAACACATTCCTGCAGTTATGCACAATTTTCCTCCATGTGCATGCTGGAGATTTGAACGCAGGTCCTCATGCTTGCTTAGCAAGTGTTCTTATCCACCAAACTATCTCCCTCAAAAGGTAGTTTTTTCATTTTAATTGCAGCCTCAACAATTTCCAAGTTTATTGCTTATAAAATACATTCAAACTCAAAATAGAAGTAATAAAATCTGTGCATTATTGCTATTGGGTTTTAAATATGGCCATAAGTGTAAAAACAAAAAATTACAAAGGACAAGCATACAGTTTTGCATAGATACCATAATCGCATTTTATGCTAAAACTCCCAGTTTATGAAAAACTTTCATTCTAAATGCTCACAGTATTTTCATAGTTTTTCTGGAAACAGAAGACCTATTTTCATCCATCCAATTGCTTATGTGGAAACAGAAGGACTATTTCCTTCTGAGCAATCTTATAAACATTTCTCAGATCCCTCCATTACCCTGACAATTCCATTAAGGCCATTATATAATTGCATGATGTTGTTTATCCAGTTTCAGGAGTCAAAGTTGAGAGTTGTAGTTAAGCAGCTGCCTGTGAATGGTAATAAAATTATTGATATTTCCAGAATATATGTTTGAATAAATAACTTGACATGTTATATTTTTAGGAGAGAAGTAGACAACAATAATAACAAAGCAAAAATAATAAATTGGATTGTTGATAATCAGTTGCTGATAGAAGACACTAAGTCGTGCGTAAACAAGCACTATTTTGTGGGAAAGAAGACTTGGACTTGGAAGTTCTCATCGATTCTCTCACCTGTACCCTCAGTATCTACACTGTGCATTATCTGAAGTATGCTCTTAATATTGAATTCATCAGAAATTTATCAAAAGTTCATATTATAGAATGCTTTTTCTAAGAAAATTATATAAACATACAGATTGTTACAAAAGAAGATACCAGGTCACAGGAATAAAACCTAGGAGCATAAAAAAATATTAGTTTGGTAGATATATCAAGGAACAAAGAAGCAAACTTACCTCTCTTCGAGGTTAGAAAGGAGAGACATCTAGCTGTCCTTTTCACCTACATTAGTGCTTCCTTCTGTGCCTGCAACACTAAACAGTAATTAGATCAAGGAGAGCTCTGTATGTCCTGCTAAGACATTTAGACAGTGTCCTGAAGGCCATGAAGTCACTAAAGGGTTTTAATTCACAGATGAACACTTACGTGTTAGTTTCAATTATTGCAGATTACTTTCCATGTGCACTTAATGTTGCTTCCAGGCAACTGAACAAAACACTGTAACCCTCAGCTTTTGCTTGTAAACATTTAGTATATTTTATCTTCTTCTGAAACAGGAACAGAAAGATAAACTTTGAGTTTATTAACATAAAATCTTTGGGGTGATGTTATAAAACTCAGTATTTATTAGCAAACCAGATACATTATTCTTAACAAGCTGGATACAGAATTCATTATGCTCATTGCCATTTTTCGAGGTCACCAGATATGAAGGCCTCTGGCAGCATTTCTAGTGGGCTAAACACTTTAATATATAATGCAAAAGCTTTTTATAGAGGAATGTAACTTTAGCTAGAGTGCCCACTCAGCAGTAAGGCATGCAGGCTTTTTCTCCTGTATTGAATCAAATTTGTTGACATGTTGCTCCTTAGAGTCCTTAAAGTCTGATGGCTTCCTAGATTTATTATAAACTCTGCTCAGAGGATCTTGAACTTCACAGAGCATATCTCTATGCTGCCCTTTCTCTAAAGTAGAGCTGCAATAACTTTATCTGCCTGGAAAGAATTGGCACTATGGAAATGAGACTACTTTTCTTGGCCAGTTAGAGGGCAATGGAAAGAGGTTTACATAGTCCAAACGCATTGATCCATTACTTAAACAATTTGGTTTCTTGCCTCTCAAGAGAATACAAATGTAAGAGGCTGAGCTGAAGCATTTGTGCAGTATAAAGTGCTATCTGTAAGTGGATAGCTATTCTTACTTCTCAGAAAAGGAAAGGTGACTTATTTGAAAACACATTTGTTTTTTTTTAAATTCTTTAGAATTCTTGCTTTCATAATTGATTGCTATTATTGCTGTTTAGATGCAGAGTCTTACTGTGAATCCCAGGAGGCCTAGAACTTTCTATTTAGATCAGGCAAGCCTCAAACTTCTGATGATCCTTCAGAGTTTGGAAGTTACAGTCATACATTATCTATCACGTATGTCCAAACTGCCAGCCTTCTAGGAAAAAGACCACTGCACAATCTGAATGTCTTCTAATATTTTATAACCATATTCAACAGTACCAAATATTACCATTATCAGTTCCTTGTATTACTGCTGAAATGTATTACTGCAAACTTTCTGTTTTTAGTAATTTAAGTCTATTACCCTTCAGTTCTATAGATAAGAAATAGGACCCAACTTCTCTAAATTCAGTTCTCCGTCAAGCTATCTCTTCCTTCCTTGAAGTTTGAGTGGTAATACTGTTTCATTTTCCTTACTATCATCTATAGACTGTTGACACATTGTCTCATACACCCTTTCTTTCTTAGCTAAAATCAATAGCATACCATTTTCATCTATCTCTGTCTCTGGATTCTGTTTAAATCATGTCTTCTCAGATTAAACTTTCTGATTTTATTTGATAAGGTTCCCACAGTTAAATTGCTAAATAAAAATGTAATCTTAGGATCTTCTGTTTTCTCTATCCCTAATACTTTATTTTGATGTCTCCCTCAACAAATAGTTTATATAAACTTAAGTGTAAAGATTTAATAGATTATCAAATCTGAGGGAAGTGTTGTGAGAAACATGAAATAGAAAAGAACTAAAGAAAGTGACCAAAGCTGTATGGAAACTTGATAAATTGTAAAAGAACATCAAGTCCATAATATCATTGTTATATATTTAAAGAAGTTTCTTTCAAACCCCTGTTTTTCAGACTTTTTCAGAATAATTCATTGAATTGATCAGCCTCACACATATTTATAAAGTCCTACTTGAATTTGATTTTTGGCATTTTGCCAATTGCTGTATTGAGACTTTTCTTTACTCTCAGGTACATATTCTTCTCAGATTTATTCTGTTTCATATCTCAGATCCATTTTAATCCCTAATATTTTAGATTCTCTTAATATTTCTCCCAAAACTACTCAGTCCATCCTTTATTTTTCTGTTGAATTATGTTCCCCATAAGCTGATTTTTTCAATATGTCAAAATTATTATGTTTCTCACTTTAGCAAACTCTAAGTTTCAGAAAAATGGAACTTCAAGTGTTTAAAATTTTGTCAGTATATATCTAAACCTCTGGGTTGTAATACATGGCTTGGGAGATGAACATATATTAACCAAATATTCACTAGGGGACTTACAGGACTGTTCTGTAGTGCTGTAAAGGACATTTGCTCCTTTGGCCTTCTGTTAACATCTGCTTTTTGTTGAAGGTACCATGCAAGCTTCCAAAGGAAGTAAACATTCAATTGCCTTATCACCCATGACAGCTATGGCACAATAACCGTAAGTGTACAGTAGTGGTATACATATTTTAGCAGTTACCAAATAGCTTCCATACTAGGCTTAAGTCTTACTAGATAAGAGGGTGTTTGTGTCTGGTAATGGGAACCTAGCTAACTGTTGAGTGCTTGTGAAATCATTTTTACTAGAATAACTCTAAAAACCACAAAATACTAAACATCTATAAAACCTAACAATAATCTATAAAAATATATATTCTTATACTGACAAATAAATGTCTTGATTCCCCATCAAGGCAAATTATTGTTGTAGCAGATGAAGATTATAGCAGAAAATCATAACCGTTTAAAATTCTGAGTTATAGCATCCAGTTTCAATGGGCACATCTACAAAAATATTCTGGGTATGTAAGGAAAGATCGTTGGGGAACAGAAATATTCTAAGTGCTAGAAGATCATGAAGCTTGCTGTGAAACAGTATTTCCTAGGAATTCCAGGATCTACATCCATAAAGTCTCACCAATGATATGAGCAGAACAAAGAAAACACCTATAGACATACCTAAGTTGACAGAGGAAAGACCATGAGGCCTCAGCTCTACAAACAGAACTAGAAGCAACTAATCATTGATGAGAGTGTGAGGGATAGTCTTCTCTAGGGAAGAGTATATCAACTGGTTATCCAATACTAGATGGTCAGCCCTGAAAATATACATAGTAGTAACATTATACAGATTGAACAGGTAATTTTTAGGAATATGTATGTCACATGCATATATGCACATACACATATATGCATATGAATACATTAATACAAAATGAGGCCATGAATTTGAAACCTAGGAAGCTACGTAGGAGGGCTTGGAATAAAGAAAGGGAAAGGGGAAAATCATGTAAATATAATTTCCTAAAAGAGAAAAAAATTTAAAACTCTCATAGGATGTATCACATGGGTTAATAAATGAAGGCAAAACTTACTGTATATCATTAATTTAATGCTTCCTTTTCTTGTTATCCAAAAAGGGGAGCATAACAATATAAGTTACCTTTTGTGTATCAAAGAATTTCATAAGTGCTTTCTTATACAATTTATGATTTTAATCATTTAAGTGAAATCAATGTCCATATGCTTATTTTACAGTGAGGAGGAAATTGCCCCTTTTTAAAATTTAAATAAAAATGTCCAATAAAAATTGTCATTTATATAAGATTATATCAGTCAATTTTAAAACTTTGACAGAATCTTGACCCATAATTAATTGATAGCCAAAGCTTTATATAAAAAGACTACCTGAATACATTGAATTGTAAGCGTTCATTTCAGAACTTTCTACCATATCTAATCATAAAAGGACAGAGGAAAACAGAAGTCTGCAACATGGTTCCAAAATCAGAATAGTTGACAAAGCATAAATCTACATATCATATGAATTCTCTGCAAAACTGTCCTGAGTCTCAGTTTAAAACTTCAAGAATGGGACTGAATTTTGTTCCAACCAGAACATAATTTTGTCATATAGCATAATACATTTAAGAATTTTTCATCACTGTGTATTACATACCTTCCAGTAATAGTATGTCTAGACTTGAGTAGACTTAGCAATTAGAAAGAAAATCTGACATGTTAAATTATACTAAATATATTATAGATTCCAAAAATATAATATAGGGAAGATATATAACATATTTAATATGCAATCATGGTCAAAGTGATATAAAAGTGTCCACAATATGTTGGGGAGGCGGCAATGTGGGTGGATAGGGAGGGGAGCACCCTTATAGAAGGGAGGGGGAGGGGTTAGGGGCTCATGGGCAAGAAACTGGGAAAGGAAATAACATTTGAAATGTAAATAAGAAATACTCAATTTAATAAAAATGGAAAAAAGAAGATATAAAAATGAATCTGTTCTTTCCCTTTCAAAATTGTTTCATATAGCAAATCTCCTTTCTCTGAGATTGTGGAGAGCCGCAATAACATTCGCCACCACAAGATGGCGCTGGCTTCCACTGCGCCCCACGTGGAAAGCCGGGATAGCATTCGCCATTACAAGATGGCGCTGGCTTCCGCCGTGCCAGCCCGACTTCCTTTCAGGAAGTTAACTGTGTGCGCATGTGCAAGAGTGTCTTCGTGCAGGGTTGGGGATTTAGCTCAGTGGTAGAGCGCTTGCCTAGCAAGCGCAAGGCCCTGGGTTCGGTCCCCAGCTCCAAAAAAAAAGGAAAAAAAAAGTGTCTTCGTGCCAGGTCTTTGCCCACTCCAGGGCGTGCCTATGAGATTTGGGTAAGCAACCAATCAGGTGTGGATGCGCCACGCTAGGGTGTATATAAGCCGCGCCATGCTGGCGCCCCGCGTCCCCTCTCTTTAAGATACAATAAACGTTTTTTGCAGAAGGATTCGTGTGTCCGCGCGTGCATTCTTTCTGGCGAGACGATAGCGCGGGACATGAGATAAAAGATTGATTCCAAATATCAAAATCATCACAAATTAAAAAATAACAAAATCCAAAGGAATAACATTTTTTCTTAGAAAAATTGCTTTTGCTTTTGCTTTTTTTAATGAAGACAAGGATAAAAGTACCAAAATTCTGTCAATTCAAGGAAGACCTCCACTCTCCAGCTACCTCTCATCCACCTCCATCAGATTCCTGAACCATGCAGGTAAGCTTTCCTTCCACCACCCAACTTTTCTGCTGACTAAGCCCTCTGGGCCAAGTCAAGTTGCCATCAGCAGCCTGCCATCCCAGGGAGAACTTCATTCTCCTACCACCTCTCCTCAACATCCATCAGACTCCTGAACTATATAGTTAAGCTTGCCTCCCCCCACCTATATTCCTTCCCCTTTTAGCCCTTTAAGTCAAGCCAAGCTGCCATTCTCCTGCCACCTCTACCCACCTTCATCATAAGAGGCTGCTGAGCCATACAAAACTTCAGATCCAGAGGCATGTAGCCCAACAGAGGCTTGCCATCCTGGTCTCCACCCCCCAGTACCTACTACATAAAGAGTATCTAGGGACAAAACCCATCCAGATGGCTAAATGCCTTTGTAAAACCATAATCAACAAGAGCCAAGCCAGTACAACACCTCTATAGCACAGCTAACCCAATGCAGCAAGCTCTGGCTATCCTAAAACAATTGAAACATAAGAAAGTGACTTTAAAACCAGTCTTATACAGATGATAGAAGCCTTTAAAAAGGAAATGAATAAATCCATTAAAGAAACACAGGAAAATACATTCAAACACATAGAGGTCTTTAAAGAGGAAACAAATAAATCTTTTTAAATCATAAAGAAAAATACAATTAAACCAGTGAAGAAATTAAATAAAACTCTGCAAGACATCTGAGTGGAAAGAGAAGCAAAGAAAAAAACACAAACTGAGGGAATCCTGGAAATGGAAAACCTAGGGAAGAGAAAAAAAAAAAAAAGATAGAAAAACTCCTAGCAAAACTAACCAAGAGACAGAGAAACATCCAAATAAACAAATCAGTAAAGAAAAAGGGAAATAGACTGATTTTTCTTATGAACAATGATGCAAAAATACTCAATAATATATTTGCAATCTGAATAGAGAAACACATCAAAAACATCATCCATCAAGATCAAGTAAGCTTCATCCCAGGTATGCAGGGATGTTTCAATACAGGAATTAAGAAACTAAAAGAAAAAAATCACACAATCATCCACTAGACACCGAAAAAAGCCTTTCGTTAAAACCAGCAACACTCCAGGTTAAAGATATTAACAGAATTAGGGACACAGGGCATGTACCAGCCACAATCAAAGCAATATTCAGCAAGCCAATAGCCAACATCAAACTAAATAGAGAGAAACTTAAGGAATTTCCACTAAAATCAAGGACAAGTCAAAGCTGCCTATTCTTTCCCTATCTACTCGGTATACTACTTGAAGTACTAGCTAGAGCAGTAAGAAAACTCAAGGAGATTAAGGGGATACGAATTGGAAAGGGAGAAGTCAACATATCTGAATTTGTAGATGATACGATAGTATACATAAGCAACCTGAAAAATTTTTATCAGCAAACAACTATAGCTCATAAACACTTTCGGCATAGTGGTTGGATATAAAATTAACTCAAAGATATCAATCAGTATGCATATGATAAACAGGAAGATAAAGAAATTAGGAAAATGACACCTTTTACAATAGCTACTAAAAACAAAAAAAAACATAAAAATATCTTGGAATAACTCTTAACTCAGCAAGAGAATGATAAATATGAAAAGAACATCAAGTCCCAGGAAGAAGAAATTGAAGAAGATATCAGAAAGATCTCCCATGCTCATGAATATGTAGGACTAACAGAGTGAAAATGCCCATTTAACCAACAGCAATCTAGAGATCAATGCAATCCCTATAAAAATTCCAACACAAGTTTTTATATACCTTAAAAGAGCAATTTCAACTACATATCGAAAAACAAAAACACAGAATAGCCAAAACAATCCTGAAACAATAAAAGAACTTTGGGAAGAAAAAGCTTTCCTGGACTCAAGCTGTACTACAGAGCAAATGTGTTAAAAATGCATTGTACTGAATCATAAAGAGACATGTTTATCAATGGAATCTAATTGAAGGTACAAAAAGAGACCCACACACCTACAGATACCTGATTGTTTTTATAAAGAAGACAAACCATTCAATATAAAAATGACAACATCTACAACAAATGATATTCAACTAACTGGACGTCTATATATAGTAGAGTGAACATAGATCCATACTCATCTTCCTACACAAAACTAAGTGGATCAAGGACCTCAACCAAAAACAGGTATACTAAATCTCATGGAAGAGAAAGTGACAAATAGCATGAAAACATTAGAATAGGAGACAATTTCCTGAACAGAACATTAGTGGCTCAGGCTCTAAAATCAACACTTGATAAATGAGTTCATTAAACTGCAAAGCTTCTGTAAGGCAAAGGATACTGTCCATAGATCAAATCATGAATCCAAAGGATCTTCATCAACTCCATATCTGACAGAAGGTTAGTATCTAAAATTATAAAGAACCCAAGAAGTTAGACACCAACATCCCAATTAATCGAGTTAAAAAAAATGGTATACAGAACTAAAGAGACGTCTCAACAGAAGAATCTTGAATAGTTGAGAAGTACTTAAAGAAGAACCAGGAAAGGGGATAACATTTGAAATGTAAATACATAAAATATTCGATAAAATAAAAGACGGAATTAGATTCCATTATTACAAAAAGAAGTGGTCAAAGTCCTTAGTTATCAGGGAAATGCAAATCAAAGCAACTGTGAATTTCCATTTTACAGCCATTAGAATGGCTAAGATAAAAAACACAGGCTTGTGAGGATGTGGAGCAAAAGGAACACTTCATCATTACTGATTGGAGTACAAACTTGAACAACCACTTTGCAAATAAATTTGGCATTTTTCTCAGAAAACTGGAAATAGTTCTACCACAAGACCCAACTATAACACTCCAGGTCATATACCTAGTAGATGTTCCACCATCTTGCAAAGAAAGACACTTGTTCAACTATGTTCACAGCAGTTTTCTTCTTTTTTTATTGGATTTTTTTATTTACATTTCAAATGTTTTCCCATCTCCTGGTTTTCCTTTCATAAACCCCCTATCCTATCCTCCCCTTTCTTCTATGAGGGTGTTTCCCACAACTACACAACCCTTCTCACCTCCCGGCCTTGGCATTACCCTACACTGGGGTTCCAGGCTTGGCAGGACCAAGGGCTTCTTCCCTCCCATTGATACCTATCAAGGCCTCTGTCCATGTGTACTCTTTGGGTAGTGGTTTAATCCCTGGGAGCTCTGGTTTATTGATATTGCTGCTTTTATGGGGGCTGCAAGCTCTCTCAGTCCTTTCTTTAATTCCTTCAATGGGGACCTTGTTCTCAGTTCAGTGGTTTGTTGCTAGCATTCACCTATGTATTTGCCATGCTCTGGCAGAGCCTTTCAGGAGACAGCTATATCAGGCTCCTGTCAGCATGTACTTCTTGACTCCATCAATATTGTCTGGATTTGGTGGCTGCATGTATATGGGCTGGATCCCGATGTGAGGCAGAATCTGAATGGCCTTTCCTTCAGTCCCTGTTCCAAATTTCGTCTCCATATTTCTTCCTATAAATATTTTTGTTCCTCTTTTTTTAGAAGGACTGAATCACCCACATTTTGGTGATCCTTCTTCTTGAGCTTCATGTGGTCTGTGGATTGTATCTTGGGTGATTTGAGCTTTTGGGCTAATATCTACTTATCAGTGAGTGCATACCATGTGTGTTTTTCTGTGATTGGTTTACCTCACTCAGGATGATATTTTCAAGTTCCATCCATTTGCCTATGAATTTCACAAAGTCATTGTTTTTGATAGCTGAATAATATTCCATTGTGTAGATGTACCACATTTTCTGTATCCATTCCTCTCTTGAAGGGCATCTGGGTTCTTTCCAGCTTTTGGCTACTATAAATAAGCTGCTATGAACATAGTGGAGCATGTGTCCTTGTTATATGGTTTCAACATCTTCCAGTGTGCCCTCTCCATATGATCTCTTTATAACATGATGTGGTGTGACACAGTTTAATCTTTTTAAGTATTTGTGAAAGACTACAATTTGAGTCAAACTCACTTACAAAATTATGAAAAGTAAGTGTATGTGTTAAAATGAATAACAAAGAAAATATAAATTGAGATAAAATTGGAAGCAATTAAATTGCATAACAGAATAGTATGCAGAATTGTCAAAGGTAAGTAAATATGTTTGCTTCTAGGTGGTCATGAAAACAGAACTAAGAGAGATTTACATGATCAAATCCTGAGATAATATTTAGAAGTTTCCCAGTGACATGTAACTGATGGCACTAAAGTCTGAAAAAAAAAAAACCTTTGTAGGACTGGTCACTTGCTGTCACTTGGAAAAGTCACTGATTTTGTGAGGAATATAGTTCTTTAAAGTATGCGGGGCTAGATTTCTTGTGTTTCCTACCACTGCATTGGAGGTCTAACCTTCAGAACACAACGAGTGTACAGCACTCATGTGGTTCAATAATAGGAATCAGACAGAGGCCAAAATAAATGTTTTCTACTTCTCCACCTCTAGATGCTGGCTTGATCCAAAGCCTGACTTTAGAATAGCTAAAGCTGTTACTTTAAATGCCAAACTCTACTCTTCTGAGTCTTGTAGTTGGTTTTGAAACATGTGGGGAAAAATATTTTAGAGTGTGGATTCCGCACTCTGATTTTTTAAACAGCACTGTAATTTTGTGTCTTAATGTTATAATATGATTTCATAAAATATTTTACAATTTACTTGATAACATCAGAGTTTTTAATTTTCTTTAAAGATGGAACATCATCTCAATTTTTTCCATAACCCCTCCCCCTCCCTTTCTATATGGGTGTTCCCCTCCCCATCCTCTCCCCATTACCACTTAAAGTATAGTTGTCAAAGCTACAATTTCAATGGTTCTTTTTCCTTGGTTTCTATAAAATAAGTCAAAATCACGTTACTTCGTATTTTCTATCATTAAATGTAACATAGTAAGAAAATACATGGAAAAGCTACTACAGAAATAATCAGAATCACACTTATCACAATGGCTGTGAACATTTTAATCATTTTCTTAAAAATTATCAAAATAAACATTGTAAAAAATATTTTTCTATTATCAATATGTTGTCACCTGTATTTGTGTATATATGTACATTATACTTTATTTTTTTATTTTTTTCTTTCTTTATTTCTTCATTGACCAGGTGATCATTCATTAGAGAGTTGTCCAATTTCCATGAGTTTGTCAGCTTCCTGTTTTTTTTTTCTGTTGTTGTAGAAATCCAGCTTTAATCCATGGTGGTCTGATAAGATACAGGGGGTTATTTTAATATTTTTTGAATCTGTTGAGATTTGTTTTGTGAACAAGTATGTGGTCAATTTTGGAAAAGGTTCCATGATGTGCTGAGAAGAAGAGATAGATAGATAGATAGATAGATAGATAGATAGATAGATAGATAGATAGATAGATAGATAGATAGATAGATGTTTGGGTGAAATGTTCTGGAGATATCTGTTAAGTCCATTTCATTCATACCTCTTTCAGTTTCATTATTTCTCAGTTTAGTTTCTGCCTGGATGACCTGTCCATTGGTAAGAGTGGGTTGTTGAAGTCTCTCACTACTAATGTGTGAAGTTGATTGTGTGATATAAGTTTTAGTAATGTTTCTTACAAATGTGGGTGCCTTTGCATTTGAGGCATACATGTTCAGAATTGGGATATCATGTGAGATATCATCTTAGGAGGTTTTATACTTTATTTTTAGAAGAGAATTATTTATTCATTTTATGTATGTGAGTACCCTTAGCTGTCTTCATACAAACCAGAAGAGGGAATCAGATCCCACTACAGAGGGTTGTGAGCAACCATGTCGCTGCTGGGAACTGAACTTCAGACCTCTTGAAGAGCAGCCAATATTCTTAAGTGCTAAGCCATTTCTCCAGCCCATACTTTTCACTTTCAAGGGAGAAGCTACCCCTCATCCTCATATATCAGAAAAAGTATTATGAACCCATTACTTCTTGAAAATAGGTAGATAAGAGAATATTTGTTTTTGTAATTCCTGTTATGTTTCTAGTAATTAATCTCAGCAATGTATGTACATTCTTAAATCATGGCAAAATCCCAAATATTAGTGAATCTAGTTCTTTCTGACAAGATTATTCTAGTTATAGAACATGACCTTCGGTAAAGTATTAAAAAATGCCATGTTTGCTTTTTGTATTTCTTCATATTATAACAGATTATTACAAATCATTTGCTTGCAACATTTATCTACAATCTCAAGATATGGTGGTTTAGAAATCCATACAGAATCTATATTCTGCTCTTGCTTTGGGACTCTCAAGGGGAAACACAAGGAATGTTAAGAAGAAAATCTGTGCTAGGAAACATCATATACAAGCATATATATTTAACTTCTCTAGATTTTGCTGAGTATATGTATGCTACATGTGACTTCTATGTATTGCATATGTATAATTTACATGTAATGCTCTGTTCAACTTAATTTTTTACTGAATCAAACATATTTTCTCTGAAATATGTGAAAGAGTATTCAGATAAGAAATCAAAATCACACCTATTCTACAGTTATAACTTAAGGGTTGTACTAGATTACCCTTACTCTACCTCTCTGTCTCTCTGTCTCTCTGTCTCTCTGTCTCTCTGTCTCTGTCTCTCTGTCTCTCTGTCTCTCTCTGTCTCTCTGTCTCTCTCTCTCTCTCTCTCTCTCTCTCTCTCTCTCTCTCTCTCTCTCTCTCTCTCTGCCTTACAGAAGCTTTGCAGTTTTATGAGGTCCCATTTGTTGATTCTTGACCTTAGAGCATAAGCCGTTTGTGTTCTGGTCAGGAAATTTTCCCGTGTCCAGGTATTCGAGGCTTTTCCCTACTTTTGCTTCCATTCTTAATCTGAATATATAAAGTAGAAAGACATACTCTAAACGTTGGGAACACCTTCTTGTTGGAGCCTCAAATAAAACTATATGGAAAAGGAAACATTATTTGTTTGTCTGCATTCTTAACATCATTTAGCATCTTAGAGCATTCCTTTACTTTTTGAAGTAGATTCCTTGGGTTTTCAATGTAGGTTCACAAAAAGAATGTCTCCAGAAATTCCCATGCACTGAACAGCTCACTATCACCAGATATGGACTGAAATATTTATCCTAATCGATCAAGTGGCTACTGGATTCTCAGCCTCTACAGTACGATCAACTATTGCTGACTTCTTGGACTATACCCTGTAAGCCAATCTAGTATTTTACACACACACACATGCAAACACACACATACAATACACACATTTTATATGCAGTACATATAATACATATTATTTAACTTTATATTTATATTTTATATAATAAATGTATTTACTAAAATTATATGTATATTACTTATGTATATGTGTGTATGTACATAGATCTGTGTTTGTGTGTGTGTGTATGTGTGTATGTGTGTATGTGTGTATGTGCATGCATGTGTACTGAAAAGAAGAGTACCAAAGAGGAGTAAATGGAAGTGTGTGGAATAAGGAGATATAAGATCTAAAATTAAATCATAATCTCAAAGATAAAATAAATTTTGAAATAGATCATCTCTAAAATCAAACATACTTTCAAAAAGTCATTTGATGTATAGTACATGGAAAATGCAAATCATTAATCATTAGGCTTATTTTCATTTTGATTACAAATAGTTGATGCATATTAGTTAATTATCCATAAATCTAGTATGAATTTCAACAGCTCTTTTCTGGTGGGCATAATCCTTTTAGCTGAATACTTGCATTAGAAACTGAAGGTAATCAAGCTCAAATTTTCTATATTGGAAATACATCAATAAATAGTATATTTTGCTTTATTCAGCAGAAGAATGGGAAAAGAGTATACATGTGTATGTAATATGTGACTGTATATGTGCTTAAAAATGTATTAATACACAAAAGATATTATATTATTTGCACCAACATTAGAAGAAGTGATGGAAATCTTACTAATTAAAATAAGCCAGACTTGGAAAAATAGTATATGAGTTTTTCAGTATGTCCCTATCTAGATTAGACATAGACCACACATATATAGGGCATTAAATAGAAATGGTATTATTTACAAGGAGGAAGCTATGTAACTAGGTGAGTGAGACAAGAAAAGAAACGAGAATAGGAATGAAGAATATGGTATACGTGTGTGAAAATGTCAAAAGGAAAAATAGTCAATGGGACGTAATGTTTACATAAATTTTAGTGATGTTTTAGTGACAAATTTTATTTTGACAACCATCAATGTGTCTTTGATATACTGGATATATAATATTTATTATTTTTAAACTTTAATTTGAGAATTACTTAAACATTCAGAAGTCCATACATAATTACAAACTTGATTTTAAAAATATACTTTACAAAACATGGCAGACTTAAAGTACTAATATATTAAATTATTCAGGCTCATTAATTTTAATTCACTTTCTTGTTGTAATATTAGTTCAACATGACACTATCGTGTGGAATTAATAATAATGTGCTGCTGAGCTAGAAATATGATAAAATATCTGATAGCATGTTTGGATTCATGCAGTCTTCCTAATCACGTATCTATTCTCTTTTAAAACTATGCCTTAGCTTTTAAGGCTTGGAATTTTTCAAAATTTCCACAGGAAATTTGATTCATAAAGTTTGATTCATAAAGTTTCCATACATTATTTATTAGCTTATTTATTCCAAAGACTAAGTTTGAAATAACTATTGGTCAAAAAGCCCTACTCTTCACTCACTATCATATGTATATGTATTTTATCTTCTGTGTTGTAAGTTTCTGAAAATGAGATCTTTAAAACAAAATGTCACAGATAATATAAAATATCTTGCAGTAACTCTAACCAAAGAAGTGAAAGACTTTTTTGATAAGAACTTCAAGTTTCTCAAGAAAGAAATTGAAGAAGATCTTAGAAAAAGGAGATATCTCCCATGCTCATGGATTGGCAGAATTAATATAGTAAAAATTGCCATCCTACCAAAGGCAACGCATAGATTCAATGCAATCTCCATTAAAGTCCCAACACAATTCTTCAAAGACTTGGGAAGAGCAATTCTCAAATTCATCTGGAAAGGCAAAAAACCTAGAATAGTGAAAACAATACTTAACAATCAAAGAATGGTTGGCTGAATCACCATCCCTGACCTCAAGCTCTACTACAGAGCAATAGTGATAAAAACTGCCTGGTAATGGTGTAGAGACAGACAGCTTGATCAATGGAATAGAATTGAATACCCGGAAACGAAACCACATACTTATGGATACTTGATCTTTGACAAAGAAGGGAAAAATATTCAATGAGAAAAAGAAAGGATCTTCAATAAATGGTGCTGGTCTAACTGGATGTCTGTGTGTAGAAAAATGAAAATAGACCCATATTTGTCACCATACACAAAGCTCAGGTCTAAGTAGATCAAGAACTTCAACTTAAAATTGGATACACTGAGTCTAATAGAAGAGAATGCGGGAAAGAGCCTTGAACTCATTGGCACAGGCAGAAATTTCCTAAACAGAACTCCATTGGCTTATGCTTTAAGATCATAATTTGATAAATAGGACCTCATGAAACTGGAAAGCTTCTTTAAGGCAAAGGACATAGTAAGACAAATTGGCATTCTACCGACTGGGGAAAACAATCATCACTAACCCCACATCAAAAAGAGGGCTAATATCCAAAATACTTAAAAAAAAACTCAAGAAACTTACTGCCAAAAAACCAAACAACACAATCAAAAAATGGGGTATTCACAATAGAGGAATCTCAAATTGCTGAGAAGCACCCAAAGAAACGTTCAAAGTCCTTAGTGATCAGAGAAATGCAAATCAAAACCCTGAGTTTCCACCTTATGCCAGTCAGAATTGCTAAAATCAAAAACTCAGGTGACAACACATGTTGTCGAAGATGCAGAGAAAGAGGAACACTCTTCCATTGCTGGTAGGATTTCAAACTGGTACAACCACTCTGGAAGTCAATTTGGATGTTTCTCAGAAAATTAGAAATATACCTACCGAAAGACCCAGAAATACCACTCTTGGGAATATACCCCAAAAGATGTCCTACCATGCCAAAGGGGCCCATATTCCATTATGTTCATAGAGGCCTTATTTGTGATAGCCAGAAGCTGGAAAAAACCCAGATGTCTCATGACAGAAGAATCAATACAGAAAATGTGGTTCATTTACACAATGGAATACTACTCATCTATTAAGAATGAGGACATCCTGAGTTTTGCAGGCAAAAGGATGAAAGTAGAAAATATCATGACTGAGGTAACTCAAACCAAAAAGGATACGCATGGTATGTTCTCTCAAAAAAGTGGATATTAGGCAAAAATAAATAAATAAATAAATAAATAAATAAATAAATAAATAAGTACAGAATACCCAAGATATAGTCCACAGGACACAAGAAGGTCAAGAAGCTGAAGGTCCCAAATGAGGACTCCTCAGTCCCACTTGGGAAGTATAAGCAACCACAATGGGGGCAGGGAGAGACAGGGGAGGGAAAGGAGATGGGGGTGGGAGGAAAGGGGAACATGATCTGGTATTGGGTCCTGAGTACCATGATCTGGTATTGAAGTCCTGAGCTCCAGCAGAAAGAATGGAAACAGGAGACCTGGGGAGGACAGAGGTTGGGACAACCCTCTAGATTGTACCAGAGACCTGGGAAGTGAGAGACTCTCAGGACTCAAAGGAATGAGCCTAGATGAAATACCCTACAGTGGGGAGAGGAAATTTATTAAATCCACCTCCAGCAGAAAGACAGGTCATCAAGTGAGGGATGGGGTTGCTGCTATCCCACAACCAAATCTCTGACCTATAATTCTTCCTGCCTGAAAGAAATTCAGGGAATAAAATGGAGAAAAGCCTGAAAAAGAGAAGGTCCAGCGACAGACCCAAAGTAGGATCCAGCTCAAGGGAAGGTCCCAAGATCTGACACCATTACTGAAACTATGGGGCGTTCACAAAAAAAGGACCTACCATGACTGCCCTCCAAAAGACCCAACAAGCAGCTGAAAGAGTCAGATGCAGATATGTACACCCAACCAAAGCACAGAAGCTGCTGGTTGAATAAGGGAAAGGGGGAGGAAACTGAGGAGGAGGGCAAACCTGTAGGAGGACCAGCCATCTCTACTAACCTGGACTCCTGAGATCTCTCAGACACTGGATCACCAACTAGGTAGCATATACCAACTGAGATGAGGCCTCCAACACATATGCAGCAGAGGACTCAGGCAACTGGGTTCAAAGAGGATGTACCTAACCCTCAAGAGCCTAGAAGCCCCAGGATATTTAGAGTCTAATGGGGTGGGTGGGGTGAGGACATCCTTGTGGAGACAGGAGCCTGAGTGTGGGGAACAAGGGGGGATATAAAATCTGGAGTGTAAAAATAAATAAATAAGTAAATAAATAAATAAATAAATAAATAAAATGTTTTGCCATTTATATGTTATCATTAATTTGTTTTAAACTGTAGTCATAGATAAAAGTCTTAATTTTATTATTTTCTTTGTAGTTATCTATGTCTCAACATATAAAATAATTAAATATTTTTGCATGTTCAGATGACTGAAAAGATAATAGCCATAACTAGAGAAGATCCTGCTTCAGTATCTGTCACTTTGACCATGGGTTTTGTTTACTAGGACATGTAGCTCATTGGTAGAGCACATGTTTTACAAGTATGGGGTCCTGAGTTTGATCTCTAAGACTTCTGAGTTTTGCTTTTCAGATTCTGTTTCTACACATGGTAACCCAAACTAAGTTCCAATTACACATAGATAATTATTGGATTGAAGTGCTCATCTGTGATTGACAAGTAAGCTACCCACGTTTTAACAAAGCTTAATGATAAGTCTGGTTCTGGGAGAAAATTGTTATCTTTGTGGGTAAGTGAAAAATGTTTGAGTCCATATACATATAAAATTCTCAACATAACTATAGATAATTAAAGTACCTCTTCATCTTTCTCAAGTCCTTCAGTACCATTCTATGAATATATATTTACTGGGTAGTCTCAGTTTAGAAAGAACAACAGTTAATTGGTTAAGGCAAAAAGTTATTTGGACCTGCTCCTCTTTTTCTTATTACACTCACTTATGTACTATGTATTTCCATCCATGAAAGCAATTGCTTGGAAGTTATTTATTTCTCCACCTAGCAAACTTTGGTATTTGGATGTGGTAGTCAGGACTGAACTATTTTTAAGTTGGTTAATCAAATACTTGTATTTGAAATAAATTAGCCATTAGGCTTTTCTTATGAATATTGAGTAAACTAACTGACCTACTCAAAAAGAAATGGGTGGTATAAGATTTTACTTCAAGCTTTTATCAAATGGCTAATATTTAATTAATAATCCTTCTATGAATATATAAAATTACATTTGTGTCAACCTACACAATACAGTTTTAGCCAGACAACTTCATACTGAATTTCTTGACATCAATAATAATAATAATTATAATAATAATAATAATGATAATAATAATAATGGTAATAATAATAACATTTAAAACTAACTGCAAATTCAGAAACAATAATAATAAAAATTTGTATGGAAGGAAAATACATAAAACAGAAAGACAAAGAGTAAATGTGGCATCTTCCTTCAGAAACATGCCTGGCACATAGCAGATAATACAAAATAGTTATTTACAACAGTTTACAACACATAGCCATACCTTATCTTGTTATTACATTATCTTAATGTTAGATGTGAATAATATAAATATATCAGTAATTTTGTTGCAGTTATAAAGTATTTAGGAAAAAATGATGATGAAACCACTATTTCAAAATACATATTTTCATCCAATGGGGATTTATATGACAGAAGGAAAATGGAAATTAGTTAGAGAAGTGATGGTTCAAAAATATAAAATATTTGCCATAGACAAAATGGAAATAAAGCAAGAAGAAATGCTATAGAACAGTGATTAGAGAATAAAATTATACAAAACACTCAATAAAATTCAAAATCTCTGCTGGGAAGTGGTGACACAGACATTTAATTCCAGAACTTGGAAGACAGTGACAGGTAAATCATTGTGAGTTCAAGGCCAGCCTGCTCTGCAGAGTGAGTTCCAGGACAGCCAGGGCTACACAGAGAAATTCTGTCTCAGAAAACATAAACAAACAAACTCAAAGATTCAATAAAACAAATCTAAACAGGAAATACATATACTAAGAACATTTCCCTTGGTGTTTGTTATTAGATTTCAGTTTTTTGTTTTTATATTATTTTTTCATCTGAGGCCTAAATCCCAAAGTTTGTGCTTGTTAACAAGTGCTCTAATTGCAAACATCAAAACAAATTTTTTCTATAATAAGTATTGTGAGAGTATTGTAAAACTCATCACCCTTCTTAAAACAATATAAAAATCACATGTCTGAAAAAATACTGATTTCTTATATAAGGCAATGTGACAATATAAGAGACAATATAAGAACATTGACAAGTTAAATAAATTCACTGGAGTCAAAGATACCTGATATAGCTACCCTGTGCCTTACAAATATACAAAGTATTACATTTTTAAAGTATCTTTAAAACATATTCTAAGGACAATTATTTTTCTAAGAGAACTTTTGAAAACCAACAAGAAAGAAATGTTGTTCTCTTTATTTTGTTGGACCAGTTTAACTTAGCATCACTTTACAGGAGCAATCTAAGGAAATTATGGAAGGGCTGGAGACATGGCTCAACAATTACGAGCACTTGTTTTACTAGGGTTCCCAGCAGCTATGTTTTGGCTAAGAATTGGAAGCAAGACTACGGTTAGAGCATCTGACACTTACTTCATGAAGACAAAAACAGTTATTTACACAAAGTAAAATAAATATATACAAACACTTGCCTTTACTAATTTTTAAGAATACAAAATAGAATATTTAATTCAACATGAATAAAATGAGTCATCATAATAAATGAATTTCTACCTCAGATTTTTGAGAATGTGTCCACAGTAGAAACTGAAAAAATTCAATACCTGAAATGAAATAAATATAGATTAAATGCTATGAATAATCTATGAATATAATACTTTATATTAGTTGTATTATTATTATTAATCTGTAACAAGTGGAATTTTGTATTATGATTAAGACCTATCATTTACAAGTTAAGGTCAGGTCAAATCGAAATTAGTACTGGATAAACATCAAGTTCAAGGTATGTGTCTTTGTTACACATTAGAGCACCTTTTGAGTATATACCCCGGAGTTGTGTAAGCTGAGTCCTCAGGTAGTACTTTGTCCAATTTTCAGAGGAACTGCCAGATCTGTTTCAAGAATGGTTGACCAGTTCGCAATCCCACCAAGGGAAGAGTGTTCCTCTTTCTCCACATACTTACCAGCATCTGCTGTCACCTGAGTTTTTTATCTTAGCCATTCTGACAGGTGTAAGGTGGACTCTCAGGGTTGTTTTGATTTTCATTTCCCTGATGACTAAGGATGTTGAACATTTTTTAGGTACTTCTCACCCATTCAATATTTGTCAGCTGAGAATTCTTTCTTTAGCTCTGTACTCCATTTTTAATAGGGTTATTTGGTTCTCTGGAGGCTAACTTCTTGAGTTCTTAGACATTAGCCATCTATCAGATGTAGGATTGGTAAAGATCTTTTCCCAATCTGTTGGTTGCCATTTTGTCCTAATGACAGTGTTCTTTGTCTTACTTGGATTACCCAAGATACAATCCACAAACCACATGAAACTCAAGATGAAGGATGACAAAAGTGTGGATGCTTCAGTCCTTCTTAGAAGGGGGAACAAAAATATTCATAGGAGGAAATATGGAGACAAAGTTTGGACCAGAGACTGAAGGAATGGCCATTCAGATCCTGCCCTACCTGGGGATCCAGCCCATATATATACAAATCACCATACTCAGAAAATATTGTTGATGCAAGAAGTGCATGCTGACAGGAGCCTGATATAGTTGTCTCTGAGAGGCTCAGTCAGAGCCTGACAGATACAGAGGCGGATGCTCACACTCAACCATTGAACCGATAACAGGAGTCACCATTGGAGGAGTTAGAGAGAGTATTGAAGGAGCTGAAGGGTTTGCAACCCCATAAGAACAACACCACCAACGAACCAGAGTGCCCAGTGACTAAGCAACCATCCAAAGTGTACACATGGATAGACCCATGGCTCCAGCCTCGTAGGTAGCAACAGATGGCCTTGTTGAGCACCAATGGGAGGAGAGCCCTTGGTCCTGCCAAGGTTGGACCCACCAGTATGGGGAATGTCAGGGTAGGGAGGCAGGTTGGGGTGGGTGGTTGGTGGGGAAAGGGAATAATATTTGAAATGTAAATAAAAAATATCCAATAAAAAAATAATATTAATAAATAAGGGACAAAATGAAATATTATATAAAATAATTATAAGTAATATAAATTGTTGTATATGTAGGTTAATTATATAAAATTTAAGAATATAATAATAAGAATTTAAACTTCTTTTATGTAAAATTCATGCATTTACTATTAATGCATATACCTTAAAACTGATTAAAATAGTCACCAGTAGTTACCATGCTAGTGTGAAATGAAGTAATCTCATGGATATCCATTCAAAAATGAAGATGTACAGATAATTTGTGGCTGCTGGGAGGAACAAATTAGACTTTCCTGAAGATAAGCCCCCTAACTGCTTATGCAATAAGAATCAAAACCAAACACTATACAGATGAATTTGAACAATATAAGTGGACTCAGCAGGTTGTATCTAAATATTCACATATATATATATATATCAATAATAATAGGAAACAAGACCATGACCAAAAAAAAAAAAACAAAACCTCCCACTAAATACATCAATACACTTACAATTAAATACATAAAAATATATTTTATAGAGAATTGCATAGGATTAACATATATTTAACAATTTTAAAAATATATAACTCAGTCTCAAAATTAAGAATTTTAACATATTCTCAGAAAATTCTATCATACTGATGTTAATCCCTTTAAAATTGATTTAGGATTACAATGTACTCACAACAGGACTGCAGATAGGATTAAATAGGGCTTAAAAAGCCAGTTTAATCAAGGAAAATGCTGAGAATAATTGATTTCTGAAGAAAATATACAAGTAGAGGAAGATTTTCATATTAATCACCAACATGTTACAAAGGGAATTTATTAAAATTATTCAAACTTTCACAAGCATAATTGAATCAGAGGAAATGGTAGGAAATTCAGAAACTGTTTCATCAATGGATAACATAAGTGTAACAGAATGGTATCAGAGTATTTTTTAACAATGTTATCATAACTTTAACCTTGGCAATTCTTCTGACTGGCTATGTGACTGACATGGGAGAAATAACTTACTATTTCTCATATCATTTCACTTAATATTAATAAATTTATATTAAAATAAATATAAATTTATGTTAAAATATACTGCATAAATTATTGTAACTATTTTAGCAGATAAACATATAATACTATGAACATAGGCTGCTAGTATATGACAGATATAGCAGTTGGAGTTTTAATAAATCTTCTACAAAAAATAAAGCGTACGTACACAGGTATGGTTATGTACACCCAAGCCTCTAGTACTCGAGAAATAAAGTTAGAAAGATAAGGATTTTCAGGTCATTCTTGGCTGCATGGTGACCTTGAAACCATTTTTGGGCAGGTAACAATAATTACAACAGAAGCCAACATTATAGCAAAAGTATGTTTTAATAAGTACAACAATTATGAAAAAATCAGAATAGAAATATATTTTCCAACCACTTAAAAGTAAAATGTTTATAAGCAGTACATACGTAGAAAGGGGAAATGGAAATAGAAATAGTAACAATTTGACATCAAGATAGAACTTTTCTCTAAGAGAAAAATAAAATCATTTGTCAGTTGTAATCAGTGAGGTGGAAAAATATGTGAAACATAGATACAGAGTAATGTTTAACATCCTTTGTGTAAAGAAATGGCTGAGAAGATGCAATTTACTGAAGAAACACACAAGGAAAGTGAGACTAGGGTTTTACACAGAAGATTTTTAATATAAAGAACATTTCTACAGTAAGATCAGAGATATACTATACTCATGTATGTTGTGAGAATTCTAAAAGTACAACAATTTCATGTGGGAGGATATGGCCAAAAATTAATTTTCTTCTAAACTAAAAATGGTCAAAAAATGTTTAAAACCAATCTGAAGAAGAATTTATAACACCACACAATAAACATGTATTCTTTATAAATAGGAATTGCATTCCCTATGTGCCACAAAGTTAAATATTAAAAATGTATATACAAATATAAAAATGATAAAACTGTGTTGTATCTCTTATGGAATGAATTGTGCCTTTCTATAGGAATTGCATAATTGAGCACCTAACCCCAGTATATCATTCAACTGGAGATAAGAACTTTAAAATGTAATTGTTTAAATGGTGCCATTAGGGTAGTCCCTAATGTAACATTAATATTATCCTGAGAAGAAGAATAAATGTGCATACACAGGCAGACCAGGAATGCATGCATGTTAAGAATATATGAGGACATATTGAAAAGTTGCCATCTGGATGCTGAGATGAGAGACCTTATTAAAAAAAACTTGTATTCATATTACAATAGATATCTAGCCTTCAGAACTGTGAGGAAATTATAGAATAATGCACTCTGTCTGTGGTATTTTCTTAATAGTGATCTTAGCAAATCAATACAACTACATAAATAAAATGTTGATATATATTGTGGTTTATGTTGGGAAAAGCTCAAACACTATACACAATCCTCATTCTTACAGTAGTAGTAGAATGTGACAGAATTAAAGGTGTGGAAACTAATAGTTGTCAAGTATGTCGTTTTACTTGTTGAGTTTGATATTGATTGTATAAAGTTGGTTTCCTAGAAATGAATATAGTGTATATTAAAAAAAACTAACAAACTTGATCTTGATGTCTTTATTTCTGTCTCACCATATGGTCTTGTCTGCAGGTGACTCTTTCTTTTGTTTTCTCTTTTATGTCATGAAAATATTGGTGGTTATTTACTAGAAGCATGACCAGACCAGATAGACGAAACTGCCATATCTTAAAATGTAGCCCTACACTCACCAAGAAGTACATTTATTTAAATCATAAAATGCCCAATTTCAGGTATATTGTGATATCAAGAGAAAATGAAGTAAAACCTATAACATATTTTTACATCAAAATGGCGTACATGAGGGGGTAGAAAGATAGTTCCACACAAAGACAAACTCATGAGTAAAAATTCAAATGATAAATTTTAAAGTAATGCAGAAAACATAACTATTAGCCAGGAGATAGAAGAAAATCTAAAACAGTTCTGATAGAGGGAGATGACCAGTTTTCAAGAACTTAATGAACCCAGTAAGGATTTCAAATTATGACATAGAAAATGTGAAGTTTGACTAAAATTATCTTCTTTTTTCCTTGCCTGAGATTGGGCATTTGTATACCAGGAATAACAGTCTCCGTCACCACAGAGAACTGGAGAGCAAATGAGCTAATATGCTTAATTGTGCTTACCATAATGTCTGATATAACACACAGTGCAAATTTTAGATTTATAAAAATACAATCATATGAATAAAATAAAGGATGTCAATGAGTATAACTATGAGGATGATTGTATTTGGAAATTATTCTGAGTCAAATGTGGCAGTGTTTCTGTTTGCGTGATGTTTAAAACTATCTGCAATTTCATTTGTGCTTTTCTAGATGCTTGGAATGCACTGAAACTTATAAAAAGACAGAGTCACTTCAGAGATTTAGAAAGTGTAAGAGGCAATAACTTTAAGGTTGTATTGAAATGATAAAACAACCAGAATTACCAAATACGGACTTTTTATTATAGAGCTCAGCTCAGTTCTGCAAAGCTCTTCGAAGATTTACAGAAGCCGTTTGAGGCACTGGAGCAATCTGAGTCCGGCTTAGAGAAAAGACCAGACAAAGCATTATGTATTGGGCCAGGAACTGACACTGGATTCGAAGTTATAAAACCAGCAATTTATTCTCTATATGGAGAAGAGAGAAAATGTATTTTAGCTCTACCAGGGACACTGAGGTGAAGTATATTGAATATGCAATGGGAAAAAATAGTTCAAATATCTCTGTTTCTTTAAAATATTGATGAGGGCTGGAGAAATAGAAAATGCAGATAAATATGTGTGATAAAGGGAATTGATGAGGAAAATATAATCCTTACAAAAAATTATTTGTAAAATGAATGAAAGAAAATATATTTTTTCATAAGGTCGGGGGCTATATTTGTTTTATTTTCCAATTAATTGCCTAATTCCCACTTCACACCTTTGTGGATTATCCACTTCAGAAGTAGACTCAGTGTGTTTATCACAAGATTCTAATAGGTGAAATGCATGGCCTTAGTTTTGCAATCACTCTTAACATTGGTCAGTTTTATCATCATTACTGAATATTTTATGCTATGCTTCCTAAACCTTTGAAGCTAATCGCTTACCAAGTGTTTCTGGATAAAATGAATCTACAGGAAGCTAATGCATTAATAGAAGAGCATGCACATTGGCACCTCAGCAGTTTGAGGAAATCAGGAGGAGGAATGGTGTAAACAAATGAATCCTGTTAAGATTACACTGAAGTCTGCATTTGAATCCACAGCTTTTATGTTGGCAAAGCCTCAGGCCATGTGAATTTCCTTCTTCAAAAGCACAGTTGTTTGAACCAGAAAATCCATTTTACAATTCATTTTTTTATTTTAGTTTTAGAAAAAGTTTTATTAAGCCTGAGAGCTTTCTAATAGACTTTACACGGTCTTCTAAGTAAAGAATCTCATTATGGGCACATAGGGAGAGTGTGACTTCTTTCCTTCTTAGTGTTCTGCACTTTATGTCTTTCTCTTTGTCTAATTGCTGCAGCTAAGATTTCAGCTCTATACTGAATAAAAGAATGGGCATGTTTATGAAGCTCCTGAATTTAGATCCAATGTTTTCCATTCGTCTCCATTTAATATAATGTCAGTTATAGGGTTTGTTATTTTGGTATATGCTCTACATATTCTTAAACTTTCCAGAACTTTTCCTTTATTAAAAATAAATTTTTCTCATACAATATATCCTGATAACAGTTTCCCCTTCCACTACTTTTCCCACTACCTCATCACATCTCTTACCATCCAGATCCACTACCTTTCTGTAACCCATTAGAAAACAAAGGGTAATAATAAAATAAAATAAAATAAAATTAATCCATTGTAATTGGAAAAATCAAACAAACAGAAAGAAAAGAGCCCAAAGGAATGTACAAGAGAGAGATGCTCGTTCATTTGGACACTCAGAGAACTCTTAAAAACAAAACACTAAACTGGAAGTCATAATATATATGCATAGGACTTGATGCAGTCCTGTGCAGGAGTGGTCCTTAACTTAAATCAGATAAGGATATCTGCATAAGATTAGGCCTATAAACATTGACAGAATGAAACTCATGAGGCAGGGAGATAGACTGAGCCTGGCATGGAATTTTGAAAACTTAAAACCCACTCCCAGTATCACATTCAACAGCAAGGCCAGACCGACTCCAACAAAGCCAAGCCTCCTAATCCTTCAAAAGTTTTCCTCAACTGGACACAATTTGTGTGAACATATGAGCCTATTGGGGCCATTCTTATTCAAACTCCAACTGTTTCGAACAAACCTAAAGGATTTATCATCCTACCTACTCAATTCATAATAGACAGAAATGGGAAATAACTTAGATGTCTGTCAACAAAAGAATACATAAAGAAAATGCGGCACATCTATGGATTGGAGAACTTACTCATCTGTTAAATAATGAAATTGTAAAATTTTCCATCAAACAAATGGAACTAGAAAGCATCATCCTGTTTGAGCAATCTCAGACCCAGAGGAAGAGATATGGTATGCACCTGTATGTGGATTTTAGCTATTAAGTCAAAAATAACCAAGGTACATTCTGTAGAGTCACAAAAGTTAGGTATACAGTAAGTAATTGGCAAGAACAGATTGGGAAAGGGATATGGGAAGCTGAAATAAGAGGTATCAAGTGGGGAAGTGGGAACAAGAGGAATGAGTGAATGAGTACAATGAAAGCCAGCTAAGATTGCAGACCATTTGAGGGGTAGTATGCAAACTTAATGCAGTAAAAGCTTCCTAAAGTACGTACATCTATAAAGGTAATCTTAGTGAAATTACTAAGTAATGGAGGAGACTATACACCTACTAGCCATCTTTTGTCACCAAACGAAGCTTCAAGTACTGGAACTAGATGACAATTAATTTGTTGGCCAAAGGCAACCCATAGGAATCTCTGAACAACACCAGCTTTTGCCATGACTATAAGTTGCTCTCTACAAACTTGCAATAAAGCATCACTTCTGAAGGCAATATTCACACAACCCATTGAAGAGGGAGAGTATGAGCTAGTGAATACATAGAAACTTCATCCTTAGATTTTAGTGTCTTCAGTATAGGAATATACTCTGCAAGCCACCAAAAGGGACAAGCAGGGTATGCTAATCCAATGGTCACACAAATCAAGTTTTATTTCATCTAAGTTCTATCTTCAAAATTTTAGCTGTAAATAAACACAAAGTAGAGATATACACCAAATATTTGTAGATAAATTTTATTAAAACAAAAAACAAGTTCATAAATTTTGATAATATCTATTTCCTTGACTTTTCTTTCTTTGTATGATATATGAATGAGTGATTAGGCCCTAATCAAGGGCCATATAGTAATCATTAATAAAAGATTCATATTTCTTAAGCTACTATTGAACATAGAAGAACACAATAGACATGGTAACATGGAAGGAGGATAATTTCATTTGTTCCAACCAATAGACAAAGTACTCCAAAATATTATGCCTGCTAGAAAGAGAATTAACCTCTCCCAGGGATGAGCCTCCTTATGGACAAGCCATTGATGATTACTCATTCTGAACATATATACAAACATATTGCAAAAACAGACTAAGGACATTATATTTATACATTTGTACATAAGATGCACATGCACATATGTCCATGTATAAAAATAATAATGGAAAATAGGATATCATTTTAAGAGAATTGGGAGGAGTTGGAGAGAGAGAGAATATGGAAGGGATCTAAGGGAGGAAAAGGAGAGAAACTGATGTAATTCTATTCTAATTAAAATATAATTTAAAAATGAAAAATGGAGGATAACCTAGGCTATGAATCATATCAGGATTTTGAAATTAGCACAAAATCATCTAGAAGAGAAAAGAAAAGATTTACTATTAATTCATAGATTAATTTGACTCTATTATTCGAGGTCATCTGTGAAACAAACACCAGTAAAGAATTGGTCATGTAAATGACTATTTTTTCCTATTTAAAAAAATAGTTATTTATAGTGTTTTAATTTTTGTTGAATATCTTTTTTTACATTTCAAAAGTTATCCCTTTTCCCGCCCATAAACCCCCTAAACCATCCCTCCTTTCTCTTCTTCTATGACGGTGTTTCCCCCAACTACCCACCCCTTCCACCCTTCCTGCCCTGATATTCTCCTACATTGGAGGGTCCAGCCTTGGCAGGACCAACGGCTTCTCCTCCTATTGGTGCCCAAGAAGGCCATCCTCTGCTACATATGCAGCTGGAGTCATGGGTCTCTGGTTGCTCATATAGTCCTTGGGAGCTCTGGTTAGTTGGTATTGTTGTTTTTATGGGGTTGCAAGCCCCTTCAACTCCTTCAATCCTTTCTCTAACTCCTTGGACGGGGATCCTGTTCTCAGATAAATGGTTGGCTGCTAGCATTTGCCTCTGTATCTGGCAAAGCCTCTCAAGAGACAGCTATATCAGGCTCCTGTCAACATATACTCCTTGGCATCTGCAATATTGTCTGGGTTTGGTGGCTCTATGTTTATGGGTTGAATCCCCAGGTGGGGCTGGCTCTGAATGGCTATTCCTTCAGTTCTGTTCCAAACTTTGTCTCCATGTCTCCTCCTATAAATATTTTTACTCCCCCTTTTAAGGACTGTTTAATCGTGTTTTACAATCCAGAATATATCCCCCTCCCAGTCAACCCTCTGATTGCTCCACATCCCATACCTTCTACCCCCATCTCCACAAGGATGTCTCCACCCCCTAACCCCCACCCCCCCAGACCTCTCCACTCCCTGGGGGACCCCTGTCTCTTGAGGTTTAGGTGCATATTCTCTAAGTCCAAACCTGGCAGTCCTCTCCTGTTGGGGGCCTCATATCAGCTGTTGTATGTTGCATGGTTGGGGTTCCAGTAATTAAGACTGCTGTTCCTCCTACAGGGTTGCCCTCCTCCTCAGCTTCTTCCAGCTTTTCCCTAATTCAACCACAGGGGTCAGCAGCTCCTGTCCATTGGTTGGGTGTAAATATCTGCATCTGATTCTTTCAGCTGCTTTTTGGGTATTTCTCAGGGAAGTCATGAGCACAACATAGCCTCAGAAATAGTGTCAGTCTCTGAGGCCACCCTGTGAGCTGGATCCCACTTTGGGCCTGTCACTGGATTTTTTTCCTTCAGGCTCTTCTCCATTTGCATCCCTGCATTTCTTTCAGACATGAAGGCATGGGTCGGAGTTTTGACTGTGGGTTACCAAGCCCATCCCTCACTTGATGCCCTGTCTTTCTGCTGGAGGTGTGTTCTACAAGTTCCTTCTCCCCACCATAGGGCTTTTCATCTATGGTCCTTCCCATTGAATTCTGAGAGTCTTTCACTGCCCAGGTTTCTGGTACATTCTAGAGAGTCCCCCCACCTACTACCTCCTGAGATTGCCTCTTTCCATTCATTCTGCTGGCCCTCAGGTATTCAGTACTTTTCCATCACCCAATACCTGATCATGTTCCCCCTCTTCTGTGCCCTTTCCCACCCAGTTTCCTCCCTCCATCCTCCCTCCTGTGATCGCTTTCCAGTTCCTCCCAAGTGAGACTGAGGCATGTTCACTTGGTCTCTTCAGCTTGTTAACTGTTTTGAGTTCTATGTACTGTATCCTGAATATTCAGTCCTTTTTTGGCTAGTATCCAATTAGTGAGCAAATACCATGCATGTCCTTTTGGGTCTGAATTACCTCACTCAGGATGATATTTCTACTTCCATCCATTTGTCTGCAAAATAGCTGAATAGTATTCCATTGTGTAAATGAGCCATATTTTCTGTATTCATTCTTCTGTTGTGGGACATCTGGGTTGTTTCTCACTTCTGGGTATTACAAACATATCTGCTAAGAATGTAATGGAGCACATCCCTGTGGCATGGTGGGGTATTTTCTGGGTATATGCCCGAGTGATATAGCTGGATTTTTAGGTAGATCTGTTTCTAATTTTCTGAGGAATATTCAGACTGATTTCAAGAGCAGATGTAACAGTTTGCAATCCCATCAGCGAAGGAGGAGTGTTCTTTCTTCTCTACATCCTCACCAACACATCCTGTCATCTGAGGTTTTGATCTTAGTCATTTTAACTGATGTATGGCAGAATCTCAGGGTCATTTTGGTTTGAATTTCCCTGATCACTAAAGACTTTGAACATTTCATTAAGTGATTCTCAGCCACTGGAGATTTGACTGTTTTGAATTCTCTCTTTAGTTCTATACGCTGTTTTTTTATTGGGTCCTTTGGTTATTCGGTGGATAAAATCTTGAGGACTTTATATATTTTGGATATAACCCTTGTAATGTGAGGTTAAGGAAAAATTTTTCCCAATCTGTAGGTTGTTGATTTGTCCTTTTGACTATGTCCTTTGCCTTACAGAAGCTTTTTAGTTTTATGAAGTCCCATTTATCAATTCTTGATCTTAGAGCATGAGCCATTGGGGTTCTATTAGAAAATTTGCCTCTGAATGGTTGGAACTGGAAAATATCATCCTGAGTGAGCTAACCCAATCACAGAAAGACATACATGGTATGCACTCATTGATAAGTGGCTATTAGCCCAAATGCTTGAATTACCCTAGATGCCTAGAACAAATGAAACTCAAGATGGATGATCAAAATGTGAATGCTTCACTCCTTCTTTAAAAGGGGAACAAGAATACCCTTGGCAGGGAAGAGAGAGGCAAAGATTAAAACAGAGACTGAAGGAACACCCATTCAGAGCCTGCCCCACATGTGGCCCATACATATACAGCCACCCAATTAGACAAGATCGATGAAGCAAAGAAGTGCAGACCGACAGGAGCCGGATGTAGATCGCTCCTGAGAGACACAGCCAGAATACAGGAAATACAGAGGCGAATGCCAGCAGCAAACCACTGAACTGAGAATAGGACCCCCGTTGAAGGAATCAGAGAAAGAACTGGAAGAGCTTGAAGGGGCTCGAGACCCCATATGTACAACAATGCCAAGCTACCAGAGCTTCCAGGGACTAAGTCACTACCTAAAGACTATACATGGACTGACCCTGGACTCTGACCTCATAGGTAGCAATGAATATCCTAGTAAGAGCACCAGTGGAAGGGGAAGCCCTGGGTCCTGCTAAGACTGAACCCCCAGTGAACCAGACTGTTGGGGGGAGGGCGGCAATGGGGAGGTGGGGAGGGAACACCCATAAGGAAGGGAGGGGGAGGGATGTTTGCCCGAAACCGAAAGGGAATATCACCAAATGTATATAAGAAATACCAAGTTATTAAAAAAAAAAGAAAAAAGAAAAGAAAATTTGCCTCCGTGCCATTGATTTCATGGCTCTTTCCCACTTTTTCTTCTATTAGGTTCAGTGTATCTGGTTTTATGTTAAGGTCCTTGATCCACTTGAACTTGAGCTTTTTGCAAGGTGACAAATATCAATATATTATCATTTTTCTACATATAGACTGCCAGTTAGACCAGCACCATTTATTGAAGATGCTTTTTTTTGTCCCATCGTATACATTTGGCTTTTTTGTCAAAGATCACATGTCCATAAGTGTGTGGTTTTAGTTCTGGGTCTTCAATACTATTCTATTGATCTACCTGCCTGTCTCTATACCAATACTATGCAGTTTTTATCACTATTGCTCTGTAGTAAAATTGAGGTCAATACTCCAAGAGATCTTCTATTGCTAGGAATTGTTTATACTATTCTGGGTGTTTTGCTTTTCCAGATGAATTTGAGAATTACTCTTTCCATGTCTTTAAAGAATTATGTTGGGATTTTGATGGGGGTTGCATTGAATCTGGAGATTGCCTTTGGGGGGGATGTCCCTTTCTATTATGTTAATTTTGTCCATCTATGAGCATGGGAGATCTCTCCATTTTCTGAGATCTTCAATTTCTCTCTTGAGAGACTTAAAGTTCTTGTCATACAGATCTTTCACTTGTTTTGGTTAGAGTTATTCCCAAGACGTTATATATTATTTTTGGCTATCATGAAGCAATTGTTTCCCTAATTTCTTTCTCAGCTTGTTTATCATTTGTATAAAGGAAGGCTACTGTTTTATTTGAGTTGATATTATATTTAGCCACTTTGCTCAAGTTATTCATCAGCTATACAAGTTCTCTGGTTGAATTTTTGGGTCAGTTATGTATACAGTAATATTATCTGCAAACATTGATACCTTTACTACTTCTTTGCCAATTTGTATCACCTTCATATCTTTTTGTTGATTTATATTTTTAGCTTGAACTTTGAGTACTATATTGAATAGATATTGGGGGAGTAGGCACTCTTGTCTTGTCCCTCATTTTAGTGGGATTGCTTCAATATCTCTCCATTTCATTTGATGTTGGCTGTTGGTTTGCAATAAATTGCTTTTATTATTTTTAAGTATGGGCCTTGAATTCTTGACCTCTCCACTACTTTTAACATGAGGGGCATTTGCATTTTGTCAAATGCTTTTTCAGCATCTACTGAGCTGATAATGTGATTCTTTTCTTTGAGTTTGTTTAGGTAGTGGATTTTCTTGAACTAACCTTGTATCCCTGGTATTAATCATACTTGATCATGGTGAATGACCGTTTTGATGTGTACTTGGATTTGTTTTGCAAGATTTTACTGAGTATTTTTGCATTAATTTTCATAAAAGTAATTGTTTTGAAGTTCTTGTGTGTGTGTGTGTGTGTGCGTGCACACGCTGCACACGCGTGTGTCCGTGTGTGGTTTAGGTATCAGAGTAATTGTGGCTTCATAAAATGAATTAGGTAATGTTCCTTTTGTTTTTATTTTATGGAATAGTTTGAGGAATATTGGTATTAGATGTATTTTTAAATGTCTGGTAGAATTCTGCACTAAGGCCATCTGGCCCTGAGCTTTATTTGATTGGGAGAATTGTAATGACTTCAATTTCTTTATGGGATATGGTCCTATTAGATTGTTTACTTACTCTTGATTTAACTTTGGTATGTGATATCAGTCTAGAAAATCATCCATTTCATCTAGATTTTCCAGTTTTGTTGAGTGTAAGTGTTGGTAGTAGGATCTGATTATGTTTTGAATTTCCTCAGTTTCTGTTGCTGTCTCCATTTTTATTCGTGATTTTGTTAATTTTGATACTGCCTCTGGGCAATTTATTTAGTTTGGCTACAGGTTTATCTATCTTGTTGATTCTCTAAAAAAAAAAAAAAAAAGCTTTTGCTTTTTTCTTCATTCTTGTATCATTCTTTTGTTACTATTTTGGTTAATTTCAGTCCTGATTTTGACTATTTCCTGCTTTCTACTCCTCTTGGGTTTGTGTTTGTGTGCTTCTTCTGTTTCTAGAGCTCTCATGTGTGCTGTTATGTTGCTAGTATAGGATCTCTCTAATTTCTTTGGCGGGGCACTTAGGGCTATAGATTATCCATTTAGCCCTACTTCCATTGTGTCCCATCAGTATGGTTATATTCTATCATCATTTTCATTGAATTCCAGGAAGTCTTTAATTTCTTTACTTCTTCCCTGACTAAATTATCATTGACTAGAGAGTTGATCAGTTTCCAGGTGTATATGGGCATTTTGTTGTCTTTGAAGCCTTAGGCCACAGTGATCTGATAGGATGCTTGGGATTATTTCAGTCTTCTTGTACTGTGTAAGGCCTGTTTTCCACCAAGTATGTGGTCAGTTTTGGAGAAGGTACCATGAGGTGCTGAGAAGAAGGTACATACTTTTGTTTTAGGTTGGCATGTTCTATACATATATCTGTTAAATCCAGTTTATTAGTTTCACTATGTCTCTCTTTAGTTTCTTTTTCCGTGATCTGTCCTTCATAGAAGTGGGGTGTTGAAGTGTCCCACTATTATTGTGTATGGCTCAATGTAGGCTTTGAGCTTTAGTACAGTTTCTTTTATGAATGTGGGTACCCTTGCATTTGGAGCATAGACATTCAGGATAGAGAGTTAATCTTGGTGGATTTTACTTTGATGAATATGAATTGCTCTTCCTTATTTTTTTGATAACTTTTGGTTGAAAGTCTATTTTATTCAATATTAGAATGGCTACTTCAGCTTGTTTCTTGGGACCATTTGCTTAGAAAACTCTTTTCCAGCCTTTTACTCTTAGGTAGTGTCTGTCTTTGTCACTGAGGTATGTTTCCTCTATGCAGCAACATGCTGGGTCCTCTTTACATATCGAGTCTGTTAGTCTATGTCTATTTGTGTGGAATTGAGTCAACTGATATTAAGAGATAGAAAAGAATAGTGATTGTTGTTTCCTGTTATTTTTTTTTTGTTAGACGTAGAATTATATTTGTGTGGCTCTTTTGGGTTTGTTGCAAGAAGATTACTTTCTTGCTTTTTCTAGGGTGTAGTTTCACTTTTTGTATTGTAGTTTTCCATCTAATATCCTCTGTAGGACTAGATTTGTGTAAAGATACTGTGTAAATTTGGTTTTGTCATGGGATATCTTGGTTTATCCATCTATGTTAATTTGAGAGCATTGTAGCCAAGGCTTTTGTGTTCTTTAGGTCTGTATAATATCTGCCCCACCAACTTCTGCTTTTTTACAGCATCTGTGAGAAGTCTTGTGTAATTCTGATTGTTCTGCCTTTTATATGTTACTTGACATTTTTCCTTACTGTTTTAAATATTTTTTTTTTGTTTTTGTGCATTTGGTGTTTTGACTATTATGACAGGAAGAATTTCTTTTCAAATAGTATTTGAGTTCTGTAGGCTTTTATATGTTTATGGGGAATCTTTTCTTTAGGTTAGGAAGTTTTCCATAATTTTGTTGAAGATTTTTACTGGTCCTTTATGTTGGGAATCTTCATTCTCTTCTATACCTATTATACTTAGGTTTGATCTTCTCATTGTGTCGTGGATTTCTTGGATGTTTTTGGTTAGGAGCTTTTTGCATTTCACATTATCTTTGATGGTTCTGTCAATGTTTTCTATTGTATCTTCTGCCCCTGAGATTCTCTCTTTTATTCTGTTGGTGATGCCTGTTTCTATGACTCCTGATCTCTTTCTTAGGTTTTCTATCGCCAGGGTTGTCTTCCTTTGTGCTTTCTTTAATTGTTTCATTTTCCATTTTTATATCCTGGATGGTTTTGTTCCATTCCTTCACCTTATTTATGAAGGAGTTATTTATGTCCTTCTTAATGTACTCTATCATCATAATGAGATAAGATTTTAAATCCAAATCTTGTTTTCCCAGTGTGTTGGGATATCCGGTATTTGCTTTGGTGAGAAAACTAGACTCTGATGATGCCAAGTAGTCTTTGTTTCTGTTGCTTTGGTTCCTGTGCTTGTCTCTTGCCATCTATTTGTCTCTGGTATTAGCTGGTCTTGCTGTCTCTGAAAGTGACTTGACCCTCCTGTAATCCTGTGTGTCAGCACTGCTACACACCTGCTTTCTCCCAGCAGGATCTGGGTACAGAGAGCTATTGCACTGGCTCAGCTCTGCGTGCTGGCAGAAATTGGAAGGATCCTGTCCCTGACTGCTCCTGGGTTCCTGTGTCCTGAGGGCTCTAGAGGGTTCCTTGGAGCAAAAGTGGTGGTCTTACATCTGCTCCCATGTTGGTCATCACTCCTTGTGACTGGCTTTCAGCTCTGGGCACAGGCAGAGATGGGAAGGGTTTTCTCCCTGACATTTACTAGGTTCCTGTGACCAGAGGGCTCTGAGCAGGTTCCTGTAGGGCCAGGAATGTGAGCAGAAATGGTGGTCTCCCCTGAGCTCTCAGGATTGTCTGCACTTCTGAGAGTCCAACTCTCTCCTCCATGGGATTTGGGTACAGAGAGTGTGGGACCGGTTCAGTGCTGGGCAAAGGCAGAAATTGGAATTGTTCAGTCCCAGACTGCACCTGGGTATTTGTTTCCTGAGGGCTACAGGCAGGTTCCTTATAGCAGAACTGTAGGTCTTACTCTATAAGTCACCCACTATTAGTTCAATGTAGACTTTGAGTTTTAGTAAAATTTCTTTATGAATGTATGTACCCTTGCATTTGGGGCATAGATATTCAGAACTGAGACTTGGATTTTTCCTTTGATGGATATGAAGTGTGTTCTTTTTTTGTTAACTTTTTTTGTAAGTCTATTCTATTGGATATTAGGATGGCAACTCCAGTTTGTGTCTTGGGACAGTTTGCTGGGAAGACTTTTTTCCAGTCTTTTACTCTGAGATAGTTGCTGTTTTTGTTATTGAGGTGTGTTTCTTCCACACAGCAAAATGCTGGATCCTGTTTGTATATTAAGTCAGCTAATGTCTTTTTTTAATAGGTGAGTTGAGTTCATTAATATTGAGAGATATTAAAGACAGATGATTGTTAGTTCCTGTTATCCTGTTATGTTTTTATACGTGGCATTATGAACATGTGGTTCTCTCCATTTGTCTTTGCAGGGAGATGATTTATATCTTGTCTTTACTTTGGTATAGACACCCTCCTTGTATTTGAATTTTCCATATAGAATCTTTCATAGGGAAGGATTGGTAGAAAGATACTGTTTGCATATGGTTTTGATTTGGAATATTTTGGATTTTCCATGTATGCCAATTGAGAGTTTTGATGGGAATAATGATCTGGGCTGACATTTGTGTTCTTTTAGAGTCTGCTTGACATCAGCATACAAATAAATTTGAAACATACTACTCACAGATAGAAATAAAAGACAGTATGTTAGAAAAAAATCGTTGAATTGCCTTTCATATCTAGACTTCATGAAGAAGCAGTGATGGACAAACTGTGTTGCTGTGTCTTAAATACTGAATGAATCTAAGATGAGAATCTTCAAGGTACATTCAGCTATCATAACATTGCTGAGTCTCACAAAGTCTGCTCTGCTTCCAAATTCCTGCTGTTTTTCATTAATGGCTAAGAATGGCTCAGACCAAAGAAATGCCATAATGAAGGTAATTTTATATTTCAAATTCAGCAACGATGGGTGAGGATCAACTTCATGTCGGAGTGCCCTCATGTATCCACAAGCTTGGTTTGGGTACCTCAGAATCTATTTTATACTCAACAGTCAGCTGAACAATTGCTCAAATAGTCACTACTATGTGTTACAAAGTCACTTCCCACCCTCTTGAAAATATGTACTTTGAATTATTAACCTCTAGTGTGATGGTATTAGGAGTAAAGCTTTTGAGAAGTAGTTGGCCTTAGATGGGGTCAGGAAATTTGAGCTCTCATACTGAATAAAACATCAGAGATTTTTCTGTTCTTATTATTTAAGGACATAGAAGGATAGGAATATTTGAAAGTCGGGAATGTAGTCCAAATTGGACACTCAATATCCCTGTATTTTTCATCTTTTTCTTAATTGAAAATAGATTATTTTCTCATACAGTATTTCTTGATTTTACTTTCCCTGCCCTCTACTACTTGAAGTTCTAAGCTCATCTCTCCTCACCTCCAGATCTTTCTTTCTGTTTCCAATTAGAAAGGAAGAGGGTTCTAAGAGGTAACGATGAAACCTTACAAATTAAATTATAAAAAGGTGAAGCAAAAACTACCATATTAAAGTGGAAGAAAGCAACCCAACAGCAAGAAGAGTCCTAATAACAGGAGCAAGAGTCAGATACTTACAATTTCTCACTCAGGAAGCCCATAGTAAGCTAATAAATCACCCTTTCTCACAGTCAGGAAACCCGTAATACTAAGCTAATTTATGCAGAGGACCTTGTACAGACCCACATAGACCCTGCGTTTGCTGCTTCAGTCTCTGTAGGCTCTTATTGTGTTGCTTAGTTGATTCAGAGAAACTTGTTTTCCTGGCATCACATATCCCCTCTAACTTTTCCAATCTTGATGGAATATCAGAAACAACCATCTGTTATTTAGACCATCACAGCATTTTATTACTGCAAAACAAGTACAGTGAGATATATGATACTCAGAGAGACAACATCAGTTGTACCCTAAAGGTGGTAACAATTTAGTACTGAAAGAATGTACTCTCAACAATAAAAAAAGAACATGAGAAAAGTGTATAAAATGATAAACAAGCCTTATGCAGTGGTGTTAGAGAGAGTTACAACGGGTTAAAATCAATTCATCTAGGTACTTTGAGATAAGGTTCAAAGAAAAAGATTCATTTAATTTCACTTTCAATGAAGAAGAATTTTTATAGGAGACAAAATATAGAAAGACACTAAGATGCAGTGAAGAGTATAATCAGATAAAAATAAAGACTTGGAATGTTTCAGAAAAATGAAAACAAAAACAATGCTAAGCCAGTTTTATGGAAGCTTAAAGGTTTTCTTTTTTGTTATGGAAAATAGTATAAAGATGTGAATTAAAGTTGGTCATAGCTGCTCATCCTTCCTTAAAGTACAAGTCTGTGATATATAAATATACGTGTGTGTGTGTGTGTGTGTGTGTGTGTGAATGTGTGCTCTTGCTTTATTTCTTCCTAGAAATTCTTGAAGATTTATTCAAAAAGGATTCTGTGCCTTGAAATGATTATACTTATATAGCAACATTTCTTTACTCCATGTAGTAGAAAATGTTTGAGATGAGACAGAAGAGAATAAAGGTACTGAAGACAAGAAAATCCCTCATTGCTGCACTGCAGAAGGCAAAGAATATGTCAAACTAAAGATGTTAACTGTCCCGCGCTACGTCTCGCCAGCAGGAACGACGCGGCACACACAGGATCCTTCTACAGAAAAAGCTTTACTGCGTCTTGAGAGGGAGAGCATAAGCTTACAATGCGGAGACGCCGAGTGAGGAATAACCGCCCTTATATAGGAAACTATCTCGCTTAGGACGGTACCTTCTGACTGGTCGCTAATTATGCCAGATGACGACTACAACGACGCGGTCCCTTCGTAGGGAAGTTACCAGGGCGTCATTATTGCCCCTTTTTACTAGGTGCGTTCTGCCAGATGCTGGTGCCATCTTGTAATGGATGTAAGGGACAGCCCGGACAGTTTTCACATCTGGAGGACAGCTCCTCGACAGCTCCTCACATCTGTGAGGACAGCCCGGACAGCTCCTCACATCTCCCCTTTTCTGTTTTTTAAGCAAACAGGGACACCCAGATATAGGAGGGCGAAGACAGAGGTCATATCCTCGTACAAAGTTGGTGAACCTGTACAAGAGAGATAATTTTAGGCTGTTGTTGGGACCCAGGGCACTCGGACCCGTCGCAGACTGCCATTTTTCGAGGGAGGGAAAATGGGGCAGAAACCTCATGTAATATGACATGCCTTCCAGGGAGCGATTTGGTAGAACTTCCCTGTGCGATGTTAAGCTGCCACCCTCATGGGCTGCCAAGCTGGACACTCTAATCCTGTGCAATGAACCGAGGTTCTAGGAGTGCAAGAGCTGTCCAGTCACACCTGTTGCTTGAGCATGGTCAACTAGATATCAGCTGACGCCCTTGTTCAAGGGCCAAGCCCCTGGGCAATCACTACTTTGTCCTTTTTCTTGTTTGAGATCTCAATTTGCAAAGCAAACCAGAGGAGTAACACTAATCCACAGCAGAGGATCACTCCAAAAAGTCCCACCCCACTCATTCCTTGAAATAAGAGACTGCTGAGGTGATCCAGGACGACAATCCTCCGTCAAAGACAGGTCCAGTCGGGTAGAATTTACTTGAATGATGGTCGCCTCAGCTCCCGGGTGTCTGTTCAAACTCCGAGGTCCAATTTGTAACAGATGCTGTGAAAGACTCTTAGACAGATTAGCAGCTCGGGTAAATTTGTCATATTATATGGAGGTGACAAAGGCCTGGGAGTTTTTGCTCATAGCCAAGTTGGGCTAGTTGCCATAGAATGTCTAATTGCCATCTATAATGCTAGTTGAAGTTATAAGGCCTCCTTTATATTGAGTATTGGCCGAGGCCTGTCTGTCCCGGAAAGCCACAGAGACGGTGGGTATTTATAAATCATTGATAGTTTGGGTTGTCTGTACTGAATTTGACAAGACCAATGCCTTAGGCAGTAATCGAGGCAGCTAATACTGCTGTCGAGTAATAATGCCAGCAATAATTGCAGAAGTATCAAAATCTCTTTTTTTCCTCTAAATAAGGTCATGGTCCCCTGGCATCAATAGGATCGGGCTAAAGCTTAGCCATGGTAACCACTGCGATATTTTATGAGTAGCTGTCCAGACAGAGGCAGCAGGTTTGATGTTCCCCATCCAGGAAAAATGACAACCGTCCCTTTTCTCCCTTCTCCAAGTAGATCACCATGGGCGTAAGTGCAGCTACCACTAACGCAATGTAAGGCCACCACCATAGAGAACTGTGGCATTAGCCACAATGTCCTCCTCACCAGTTCCCCCATGTGGCCTCCCTTAACCAAGCAGAAGATTGATTATATAACATAATGCAAGGGAGATCAAAAGATGTTTTGTTGAATATGCTAAAACAAAGGCTGCCCTTAAGGGAATAGTCCTATTTTCTTTTTAGTCGCTCAACCTGTGGATCCTTAGGTAAATAGGGCCAACCCAAATCCCTGTTAGTGGTACATCACCGCATCGGGAGTGGAAAGGTTGACATTATTCCCCATCGTGAGCTCGCCTCTGCAACCGCTGTTGGCATCCATGGAAGAAGAGTGAGGAGGTGCAGGGTCCCAGTCCTTCTTGATCACTTGCTGTGATGCTGAGTAAGTCGTCCTGGGATCCATATGGGATTTTCATTGTCCTGTGGGAAAAACACAGACCACTCCCTGGATCTTATTAAAAACAGGATCCGTGCTTTCCATTCATTTGTTAATACATCCTTCCATTTGACTAATTTTTGTCCCTTTGGCTCTGGAGTAATGTCGCCAGCCGCTGTTTGTCCAGCTTCATCAAGATTTAAAAATTTAAGGTAAAAAGGGCCAGAGCAGTGGCTACTCGGGGTGTTGGGGGGAGTTCATCATAACCCCTTTTTGTTTTATTAAATATGATTTGAGCATCCGATGAGCACGCCTTATGATTCCCTGTCCTTGAGGGTTGTAAGGCAGGCCCATCAGGTGGGTAACCTGCATCTGAGCAACAAAACTGACGGAATTTTTGAGATGTGTAGGCGGGGCCATTGTCAGTTTTTACACATTTTAGCTTTCCCTAAGCACTCCATGCTTCAAGGCAGTGCTGGAATGACATGTTGTTTTTTTCTCCTGTAAGTGGGGTGTATGTAGAATGCCAGAACATGTCTATAGATACATGCATATACTGTAATTTTCCAAAGTAGAATTTATGAGTCGCATCCATTTGCCAGATTTGTAATGGTTGTATTCCTCTCGGGTTGACCCCATGTGAGGAACTGGGAGGAACTGGCAGCACTGCTGGCATTGGGTGACTATATCACGTGGCTCTTTTTCTAGTTATAGAGAAGAAGCGTAAAGTTTCTGAGGTGACATGGAAATTGCCATGAAAGGCTTTAGCGGCCTCTAAAAGAGAGACCAGGGCTACAGTTATCATTTTGTGGCTTTGTCAGCCAAATCATTCTCTGAACTCATTAAATAGGAGTCCAGAATGGGCCCAGATATGAGTAATGTATACAGGAATTCCTTCATTTAATAGGATAATTTGGATTTTTTCGAAAACATCTGCCACCTTACTAGTGGTTTTAATTATAATCAATGTTTCAAGAATACTAAACAGCATTAACCACATAGGAGGAATCTGAAAAACAATATTTAGAGGAACCTGAATTTTCAATGACCTCCCATGACCACTAGGCATTCTACCACTTGGGGTGAGGTTTCAAAATATTGTCGGAGAATACTTGGGAGTTTACACATATGCTCCCACCCCTGTTTTTGACCCATCCAGATACAACCGCTATCCCCTCCCTTAATGGTCTGTGGGATGTGACGCCAGGGAAAAACAATAGGTTGTGATCTTGCAAAACACAATAGGGGTGTTTAGGATAATGATTATCTATCTTCCTGTAAAGGATGTGAGCAGCACTGCCCAATCATCAGAGGTAGCGTGGCCAGAGTTTGACCTGGTAGGGGGTATAGGGATAATCATGATTGGGGTGGAGTCCCAAAATGACAGATGGCAGCTTTTAGGCCCTTAATAGCCAGATGTGCTACTGCAGCTGGATACCAATCAACAATCTTCACAGGGAAGCATGTGGATGGATCCATAATAGTGGACCTTGCTGCATAAACTGCAGTGTGGTAAATCTTGGTATCTAGTACACAGAGTGAAAAGGTAGAGACCAATCAATGCTGCAATTGGGCCTGTTTTACGGGCATCTTCTACTTTTAGTAAGGCCTTGTTGCAGCGGAGTTAGCAACAGGGGAGGATGATGGCCGCCCCTTCCAATATTTTAAAGGAACAAAGGTTTTAATTCATGAAGGATTTTCAAAAATGGTCTCAACCAGTTGATATCTCCCAAGAGCTTGAAAGTCACAGAGTATGGAGGTGGTCTCACGGATTTCCAGTTTCTGGGGTATAATCTTATCAGGAAAATAATGGATCCTAGAAATGACCTGTGTCAGCAATTTGACCTTTCTGTGGTAGCAAATACAAGTCCCATTGTTTAAGGGTTTTTGTAATAAGGAATAGGCTTGTTTGAGTAATTCTAAGTCTTTATGACACATCAATATATCATCCATGTAATGGATTACCAGTAAATTTGGATAGGTCTCCTGACTGGTTTGAGGGCTTCCTGAACATATAACTGACACATCGTAGGGCTGTTGGCCATGCCCTGAGGTAGGACCTTCCACTGGTATCTTTTTTATCAGGTTCAGTATGATTAATTGATGGGACAGTAAAAGCAAACCTGGGGCCTATCTGGGGGTAAAGCAGAATAGAGAAAAAAACAATCCTTGATATCTATTATTACCAAATTCCAATCTTTTGTAGGGCCGAGAGTATAGGAAGGCCCCATTGAATGGGTCCAAGGATTCCATCTGATCGTTAGCACGGCCCTCAAGTCATGGAGTAGCCGCCATTTTCCCTGATTTTTTTCCTTATTAAAAAATTGTTTAACCAAATATATATCACAGGTATATTCATAGATGGTTGGTATGTTGCTTTATTACCATAGTTTGTGGAATTTTTTGAAGGATTTACAGCATCTCGTTTAATTTGAATTTATAATATTTTTCAGAATAGTGCTGACTCTTCAAATTTACTGTATCCATTTTAGATCATGCCTAATATGACATCAGATATCTTTCTTTGATATTTTTTGTCTGAATTGAAAAGGAATCAAATGAGTCAACAAATAGAAGTGTTCATGAGCATGTGATAATTGTGATATCTAGTCTTTAGGAAATTTCTTGATTTTTTTTGTCTGTTTAGCTCCATTCTATTTCCCACGTCTGTGTGCTGTATGTGTCCATGTTTTGGGAATATATGCCTTGACCTCAAATGTACAGAGGACAGAGGT
Organism: Rattus rattus; assembly: GCF_011064425.1. Lineage (NCBI taxonomy): Eukaryota > Metazoa > Chordata > Mammalia > Rodentia > Muridae > Rattus > Rattus rattus. Next base: position 122,293,879 of record NC_046172.1, on the reverse strand, counting down.
AGACAATATCTGTCTTTATCTACTACTTTATCTATTACTCTCCACATGTACCTTTCAAGGCTAGATCTTTCACTGAAACCAATACCCACTATTAAGCTATAGATGCTATCTAGGTAATTCTACAGATAAATCTGTCCCCTTCCTTCACCTGTGTGTGTGTTAGAATCATAGAAGACATAGTCTTCTATTTTATGTAAATGCAGGATATTTTTTTCATTAGTTTATATATTTATTTTCTTTATATCCCAATTACTGCCCCTTTCCTGGTCCCTCCCTCACACAGTCCCTAACCCCCCATTCTTCCATACCTTTTTCTCTGAGAGGGAGGAGGATCCCCTGTGTTTTCTCCCACCCTGGAACATCAAATCTCTGCAGGGTTAGGCACATCCTTTCCCACTGAGATCAGACATGGCAGGGCAGTTAGATAAATAGATTCTGCAGTCAGACAAGAGTTTTAGGAACAGCCCTGCTCCAGTTGTTGGGGGAAAACACATGAATACAAAGCTGCATATCTGTTAGAAATGTGCACAAGGCATAGGTTCAGCCCATATATGCTCCTTGTTTTGTGATTCAGTCTCTTAGAATCCTCAAGCAACCACATTGATTGTATTCCTCTGGAGTTCTGAACCTCTTAGGGACCTCAGTCCTTCCCCAGCTCTTCTATTAGATTCCTTAAGCTTCTTGTTTGGCTGCAGGTTTTTGCATCTGTTTCAGTCAACTGCTGGGAGGAGCCTCTCAGATGATAGTTATGCTCAGCTCCTGTCTGCAAACATAACAAATTAACATTAACAGTGTAAGGGATTGGTTCTTATTCATGGGATTTGTCTCAAGTTCGGTCAGTTATTGTTTGGCCATTTTCCCAATCTTTGCTCCATCTTTGTTGCTATATTTCTTGTTGACAGGATGAATTTTGTGTCAAAAGTTCTAGAGGTCCTATTTATTAATTGTTGATTTTAGATCCTGAGTCATTGGCATTCTGTTCATATAATTTTTTCCTATGCCAGTTTGTTCAAGGCTACTTCCCACTTTCTCTTCTTTTAGATTTAGTGTATCATGTTTTATATTTAGATCTTTGATCCACATTGACTTGAGTTTTATGCAGGGTGATAAATATGGATCTATTTTCATTCTTCTACATACAGACATCTAGTTCAACTGAAAGATCCCCGAAGGGAGACCCTTACTCAACTCTCGGGAAATCGCGGACCCCAGACACAGAGAGACCATCTTGGATATAATACACAAAGGTGAGGTTTATTATGGAGATCTGTTATGGAGATCTCTGGGCTGACATATCCCACGCAGGAGACAGAAGTGTCGAGCCCAAGTGGCTGGGAGAAGGGCTTTTTAAAGGAAGAAGTCACAAGCTCCAGGAGATGAGGGGATGTCAAAAGGAAATACCAAAAATGTCTCAAAGTCACAGGATTGTTCTTAAGACTCTAGGGTTTAAATGAGGGGAAAGGTCAAGCTCTCATTCTCCTGAGAACAGATCTTGATTGTTGTTTAGGGTAAATGTTTGTCAGAGTTGATGAGGCATCTGGTTAGGCTTAGGCCCGGTTTCCTGGAATACTCTCTGCAGGACACAATGGCTGGAGGGCACAATGGGGGCTTGAACAAATATCACAGGGGCAGAACAGAACCCATTACTCATTTACTCACGTCTGGTGATAAGTGAAGTGTCAGTGAGTCTGTACCAGTTCTCCTGCATTTTTAACAATCTGTCTTCCAGAGTCAGATCCTGTTGCTGAGTTTTGAGCTAATTTAAAACTCTATCTTTCACAACAACAGTCATTTATTGGAGATGCATTCTTTTTTCCATGGTTGCCTCTTTGTCAAAAATCAAATGTACATATGTATATGGATTTATTTCTGAAATTTTGAGTCAATTCCATTGACGAAGCTGTCTGATTCTACATCAACATAATTTAGCTTTTATCACTATTGTTCTGTAGTACAGTTTGAGATCAGGGATGGGTATATCTCCAGAAGTTCTTTTATTGTTCAGGACTGTTTTGGCTCTCCTGGGTTTTTTGTTTCGGCATATGAAATTGAGAATTGCTTTTTCAACGTATGGAAAGCAATGTGGTGGAATTTGATGGGAATTATATTGAATCCATAGATTTTTTTTGGTAAGATAGTAATTTTTGCTATTAATCCTAGCAATCCATGAGCATGGGAGATCTTTCTATCTGAGGATATCTTCTTCAATTTCTATTTTCAGAGACAAGAAGATTTTGTCATATATATTTTTAACTTGATTGGTTAGAGTTCCAAGGAAATATTTTATATTATTTCAGGTTACTGTGAAGGGTCTTTTTCCATAATTTCTTTCTCAGATCTCATGGAGAGTTTTGAGGCCTGCTTCTAGGAATTTGGCAAGAATTTGACATTTAGCTAGGACAAAGCAGTAGGCTCCATGTAAATACAGCCAAGGAATGTATGGCATTCCTTTTATCTTGGTAATCCTAATAAGTCCCTAGACACAGTAACTAAGGGACTTTGTTTATTGCCTTGTATGTTTACTTTGTTTATTGCCTTGTTTGGTTACTTTGTATTTGATCTAACAACTAACCATATTCTTTGCAAGCACCCAGAATGCTGTAAAAGCATACAGGGAAAAAATAAAACCAATTCAGCTTCAGAACTGGTTGGAGTCATTTTAAATGTTGTCTAATTATCTTTTCTTTTTTCAACTCTCCCTCCCTCCCTTGAGACCCTGTTGACTGATTGAGCTTTAATAAACCGTATATATCATTTGTACAAAGGGTGGAGCTACTGATTCTTTTTTGAGTTAATTTTATCCAGTCAGTTTGCAAAGTTGTTTATAAACTGTAGGTATTTCTTTGAACTTGGGTTGCTTTTATGTATACCTCATATCCTCAGAATAACAAGGCTTTGACTTCTTCCTTTCCAATTTATTTGTATCCTGTTGATTTCCTTTTGTTTTCTTATTGCTCTAGTTAGAAATTCAAGAACCATATTGAATAGATAAAGAATTGGCAGTATTATTTTGTCCCTGATTTTAGTGAAATTGCTTTAAATTTCATTCATTTAATTTGATACTAGTACCTAAAATATAGTTTTTTATTATATTTAGGGATGTTTTGTTTGCCTTAATCTCTCCAAGTCTTTTTAATACAGATGTGGTGTTGGATTTGTCAAAGGCAAAGATCGCTTATCAAAAAGATAATCCAATGATGACATCATGTGTTTTCTTTTCAGTTTGTTTATATGGTAGATGAGGTTGATGATTTATATTGAAGCATCCCTGCATTCCTGGGATGTAGTTTTACCATCAGATGAATGATGTTCATCTGTCTTGAATTAGGTTTGCAGTCTTTTATTGAGTATTTTGCATAGATATTTGTAAGGAAATTGGTCAGAAATTCTTTTCTTTGCTGAGTCTATTTTGGTTTATCCATCAGATGTTGGCGGCCCCTTTATATTTGTGTAGTAGTATTCTTCTGTTTCTATTAGTTTAATAGTTTAAGAAGGATTGGTATTGGCTCTCTTTGAAAGTCTGGTAAAATATTGTGCTAAAAAAACAGTCCACTGGCTGGGGACTATTTTCTGGTTGGGAGAATTTTCATGAGTGCTTCTCTTTGCTTAGGTGTAATAGGGTTGTTTAGATAGTTCACCTCATACTGATTTAACTTTGCCATAAGATATCTGTCTAGAACGTCATCCATTTTGTTTAGATTTTCTAACGTTGTGGAGTAGAGACTTTTGAAGTAAATCCTAATACTTTTTTGGAATTGCTTAAACGTCTGTTGTTGTGTCTCCTTTTCATTTCTTATTTTGTTAATTTGGATATTTTTCTCTTTGTTTCTAATTGATATATTGTAGCAACAAGTTTGATTATTTCCTGCCAGTTACTCCTTTTGGGTGTGTTTACTTCTTTTTATTCTAGGGCTTTCAGGTGTGCTGTTAAGTTGTTAGTATGAGAACTCTAATTTCTTTATGGAGGCACTTAGTGCTATGAACTTTTCTCTTTAACACTGCTTCATCAAGTCCCAGAATTTTAAATATGTTGTATCTTAATTTTTCTTAAATTGTAGAAAGTCTGTGATTTCTTTCCTTAGTTCTTCTTTGACCCAGTGGTAATTGAGAATAGAATTGTTTAGTTTCCAAGAGGTTGTAGGCTTTCTGTTGTTGAATTCCAGTTTAATCCGTGAATATCTAATAAGATGTAAGGGGTTATTGCAAACCTATTTTTTTTCTGTCAATGTTTGCTTTGTTACTGAAGATATGGTCAATTTTGTATAAGGTTCCATGAGGTGATGAGAAGAATGTATATTCTTTTGTATTTGGGTGAAAGGTTCTGTAAAAATCTATTATATCCATCTGCTTCATAACATCTGTTTGTTTCATTTTTTCTTTGTTTAATATCTGTTTCAAATGACATGTATCGGGTTGTGGTTCAATGTGTGATTAAACTTTAGTAATGTTCCTGTTATGAATGATGGTGCCATGTATTTGGGGGTGGAAAATGTTTAGAATTGAGACATCAGCATGGTGGATTTTTCCTTTGATGAGTATGGAGTGTCCTTCCACATTCTTGATACCTTCTGAATAAAAGTCTATTTTATTAGATATTACAATATCTACTTTAATTTGTTTCTTTTGTCTGTCTTCTTGGGGAAAAAAAAGGCATTTTCTAGACCTTTATGCTAAAGTCTATCATTTTGTTGAGGTGTTTCCTTTACGCAGCAGAATGCTGGATCCTGTTTATAAGTCTACTCTGTTAGCCTGTGTCTTTTTTATTGGGGAATTGAGTTCATTGATGTTGAGTGATATTAAAACCAGTGATTGTTGGTTCCTGTTATTTTGTTGTTTGAAGTGGTATTATGTTTGTGTGGTTCTTTCACTTGGGTTTGTTGTGAGATGATTAATTCCTTGGTTATCCTTGGGTATAGTTTTCCTCCATGTGTTGGAATTTTCCTTCTATTAGCCTCTATAGGACTGGATAAGTATAAAGATGTAGTTTTAATTTAGTTTCATCATGAATATCTTGGTTTTTCTATCTATTATGAATGAAAATTTTGCTGGGTATAGTAGTCTGGGCTGATAACTATGGTCTCTTTTTGTCTACAAGTCTTCTCTCCAAGCCACTGTGATTTTTAGAATCTTCCTTGTCAGGCATAATTCTTACAGGTCTGCCTTTATGTGGTCCTTGGCCTTTTCCCTTTCCTGCTTTTAAAATTCTCTCTTTGTATACTTAGTGTTTTGATTATAATGTGAGAGGATTTCATTTTCTGGTCTAATCTGTTCACTATTCTCTAAGATTCTTTTATCTTTATAGGCATCTCTTTCTTTAGGTTAAGAAAATGTCCTTCTAGGATATTGTTGAAGATGTTTTCTGAGCCTTTGGGTGGATAATGTTCTTCAACTCCTGTAATTCATAAATTTGGTCTTTGATAGAGTTCAAAATTTCCTGGATGTTCTGTGTCATGTATATTTTTTATTTGGAACTTTTTTGAACAATGTATCAGGGTTTTGTTTTGTTTTTTCCTACTGTATCATCTGTGTCTGGAATTCTCTCTGTCATCTCTTTTATTCTGTAGATGATGGTTTTCTGACTCACAGAGAAAAAGGTTTTACAGTACAAAGTCTCAATTAATATCAGTAAGAGATATATTTATCTACTAGTGCAGTGAACCAAAAGTATTGCAACTTTCCTTGAGGAATTTCATATATTAGTATCATCAATATGTATGTAAATGATACTGAAGGAGTAACTTGGATCTCATCATTGACCTTCCTTATGATAAAAAGTGTAAGGTCTTTTTTGTTTGTTTGTTTTGTTTGTTTGTTTGTTTGTTTGTTTGTTTGTTTGCTTTTTACTTGAGACGATTTACTCTAGATTTGGACTTTCCTTTCTTGCATGCAATTCTTCTACCAAAGTCATCATCCCAGAAGTGGAATTACATCACAACTTAATCATCACCATGGTTTCCATACAGTATTGCATTTAACCATGAAATTCAATGTGCCTCACTAGAAACAATTTTCACATACCCATAGGATTCACTGATTTCCTCTAGTCCCTATTACCTTGAAGTGTTTGGTTTGATGGTATAACAGAAGAGGATTTTGAAGATTATCTTATTGCACCATGTAGGTGGCCATCCTTGTATGACCAACGTAGAGTTTTTCAGAGAATTATCATAGTATACATGCTTCTTTTCTCCGGGTTTTGGTTGCTTTTTGTAAGATTTTATCTGTTTTTTTCCCCCCAAGTTACTTTAGTTTCAATGGAAATGATGTTTACAGCATGATAAACAATTGGATACTAAATATACTATGGAGCCCCTTTGAGTTTATCATGTTTTGAGTCAGCATTACTCACAGTAGTAGGTAGAGCAATTGATTTGGGCCTTCAGTGGGAATTCTTTTCTTCTTTATTTGGTATTTACTGAAATTGTATGGAAAAATTGAAGGTGTGTTAAAAGATAATTTATTTTAAACGATGTGAATTTCATGTGAAGATATAGATATTTTAACTTTATTTTTATCAATTAAACATAACATTCAAATAAAATCCTTTTGAGGATCAAACATATGAGCTTGTTTCATAACTAAGAACTGAAAATAATTCATTCATTTTTAATGTGTTTGTATATTTGTTGGATATCAAATATTGTATAAATATGTTTTAAAAATATAAATATTTTGTGACTAGAGAGATAGCTCAGTAGTCAAGAGCAGTTGCCGTTCATTCAGAGAACAGGGTTTCAGTCTTCAGCACTCATATAATGACTAACAGTCCTTGAAAATTTCTATTAGAGGGACCACAGGAAACACTGTTTTGGACTCTTTGAGCACTTCAAAAGGTGTACATACATAGATGCAGGCAAGATACTCTCACATACACACACACACACACACACACACACACACACTATGTGTGTGTGTGTTTGTGTAAAATGTAAAAATAAAGTAAAATTTAAAAGATATTACGTTCTCTGTCATCCTTTACTTGAATGGCAGGTTTGTATTTAATGTTTGCATTTTTAATTTAAATATCATGTTTGTCTCAAGTATTCAATTGTCTTTTAGATATAATTGTTCTCATTAATATTTATTTTTATATAAAGTTTTCTTCAACACTGTCGTTGTCAACCTTTTTTCATTGTTTTCACTGTAGTGTCTCCAGAAATATTTTTTTGCAAGCCTTTTCTCCTAGTAGCTTTTATATTGCTTTATAACTAACTATAATTCTGTTTTAGTTACTGTTTGTAATATTGTTAGGATCAGAACCCATTTTATTCTTTATTGTTTTCTTAGCAGATGTTGAATACTTAATTAACATTTAATGAAAAAGAGAACATGTTTTCCTGACCTCCCTGTACTTGACATTTGCCTACCAGATATTTCTTGAAATATTCTTTTCCTTCAGTTTCCATAGTATATTTCATTTCTGAGAGTTTCTTCTATATTTTAGAACAATAGTCTATTTTTTTAAGTCTATGTTCTTGTACCATCTCCTTAAATTCTATTATGTTTAAGGGCCTGCCTTTTTTGTTTGCTCTTTTCAATGTTGAGCATTCTTAAACAGTCCATTTGAGACCCTTAATCTTTTCCTATCATCCATATAATAATAATTTCAAAGTAAGTACCTGTATATCATATTTTTTAAACTCCTAAACTATCAGCGTTACTCAAATATAATGCAAAAATCAAAGAACATTCTTGGGAATAGGAAGAGGACAATATTTGTTTATGTAACTGGTTGACCATAATTGCATTTGACAATAATAAAAGACCAACTTTAGTTATTGTTAACGTCACAAGTTACCTACATAATCTAAGTCAAATCACTGGTCATGCTCAAGCATGACAAATCTGATTTCCCCTACTTTAATATGTTCCTTTGTGGGATTGGGGATTTAGCTCAGTGGTAGAGAGCTTGCCTAGCAAGCGCAAGGCCCTGGGTTTGGTCCCCAGCTCCGAAAAAAAAAATATGTTCCTTTGTTTACTGAATCTCTGTTGAAGTCTCCAAAGAATACCTTATACTTAAAATGTCTGAATCTGCTTTATACCTCTGAACTGAAAATAATCCCTTCTTGTGTGTTCTTCATTTCAGTGAATTCTATTACTATCTAATAATATTTTTAATACCAAACCAACCAAGCAACCAAACAAGCAAACAAAAAACAAACCAAAGAAACAAAACCAATAAACAATTGCAATCTCAATATTGTGTTAGATGTTTTTCTTACTTTATCACATTTGAATAGTTATGCAGCTGACACTCATTTAATTTAAACTAAAAATTAAACTTTCTCTTTCTCTTCATTTTTCCTGAAACCTCATCAAGTATATCTTTCTGATGACTGAAGCAACATTTGTTGTACTATAACTTACCCATATTTAGCACAGGATAATTTAAATCACCCTTGCCACAACCCTCTCTACAGTATGTATATAACTTCTCTGTTTATGTTTGTCTTTGTATTCTACCATATAACATACAAGTAATTTGTTTGAGCTGTGTCCAGGCTGGCCTCAACCTCTTGATTGTCCTACCTCCCTTCAGCATCTCTTACAGGCATACATCACCAGGCTTTGTTCAGATTATGTAAACATAATATAAAAACAGGACTGGTGTTGATCTCATTTATCATATTTTGAACTCTACTAATCTGAAAAGTTAGTAAGATGCCTTTACTAAATGTTAATTGAATGATATAAAATAAAATATATACAATATATCAAAAGACATACTAATAAAGGACAGGAATATCTCCTCTGATTTGTTAAGTTTGCAAAATAAAGGTTTAATTGTTAAAAGAAAAATAACCTTATCAGAATTGAAGAGATAAATAATATAAAAAGGTCCTTGAGGAGATAACATGGTATCCAGACACTGACCAGATGTAGACTTGTATGTCATACTGCTGATGAAGACATATCACTATGAGATATATCACAAACCCCTAAAGCTCAACACACTTAAAATGTAATACATCATTTTTGTCAAGACAGAAGAATCCCAAAAGCAAGAAAAAGCTAAGACTTTTATGAACTCCAGAATATCCCAGTAAGTTGGGACAATTTAAGCACCCAGTTGTAAATGTGTGGTTACTCGTAATTTCTCATTTTTTAGCTTCTACAATTGATATATTAACCCTCCTTCTTGCATTTATCTACATGTATATCCCCCCATAATAAGAATTTGTGCTCAGTGAGAAAAAACTCATAACAATTCTATTATTAGATCTTTCTTTTTCTTATCTGGTCTTTAGAATCTATGAATGTGCTTGAAATACAGAAATGACCAAATAACAATTACTAAAGAAATGAATAAAGGAAAATGTGATCTTATTCATATCAGTTATTATCATAACATAAACTTGGACATTTTCATTATTTATGTGGTTATCAGAAAACTAATTATTTATTGCTTTATTGTTACACATAGACACATTCAAGAGAAGGAGGAGGAAGAAGAGAGAAGAGTACAGAGAAGCTTAGGAAATGAGATTCCAAGATCTGAAATTCAAGCAGCCTGTTTTCTAGGGCAATTTTCAGTATATCATCCACAGATTTCAAATTGTTCAATTTGTCCTCTTGGCAGCAGACTACAGTCACTAAGTCTTTCTTCAAAAAAAAAAATCAGTGTGTTTATCAGCTACTAAAATGACGAGTGTACCATGTACTCAGACGCTTGTTTTGCAGAAGTATTACTGGAGAGTCCAGATTCCACTCAACATATCATTGTCAACTTTAAAGTATAGATTTTTACTAGTCACTAACCTAATCTCAGACACAATGTGATTCTTTGTACTTTCACAAATGCCAGTTTTCCATAGAGATGCTTCAGAAATTAAGACTACGTGCATAGGTTCTGCAGAGAGCTTCCTTTCTTTACTGTGCATCCACCAGAGGCAGGTCACAATTGTGTGTAATCCAAGCTCTAGAATTTGATGACGTTTCATGGACTGCAAAGGCACCTGCCCTCATGTGTGTAAAATATATACCTGTAAAGATGGCTAAAAATAAGATTTTTGAAATATAAGAAGTTGAACATATCATAGCATTCATTTGTTTTCTTGCAAGTTCATGTCCCTGTTGTGAAATCAGAAGAAATAGATAGGAAAAATAAATAATGTGTTTTAAAGAAGTAAAAGTATGAGTTCCATATTGGGGATTTAAATAAGCAAATATATGAAAGAAGTGTCTGATAAACTATTAAACTAAAATATGTCAAGAATTTTGTTATGTTCTAATTTATAAGACAGGATCTATTGTTTCAGTTGCATACTTTCTATGGACTACATTCAGAAAACTGGTCTGGATTTATCCTCACCAAACCTGGTCTGTCTTTATTTTTCTGAAAAGCCAAAGAAAGGAAAAATCTCTTTCCTCCATTTTTCCCAGTAGAAATCAATTGGGCAAGCATTGTTTTGTATGTTCACAACCATAAAGCCATGTGGATTCAAGATCATAGTCAATGAATGTCATGTATTACCATGTAACTTACACACACACACACACACACACACACACACACACACACATATGGAGAGAGACAGAGAGAGACAAAGAAAGACACAGAGAGACAGAAAGAGAAACACAGAGATATCTTATTGAAGAACAATTGTAACACACTTTCTAAAAGGTGCATAGAGTGTTGCAGTATATCTGATCCTACTGTGAACCCTGAAATTGTATACTATATAAAACGTCTCTACTTGTGGTATGGATCAGCTCAAGCTCCCACCTTTAATCTAAGAGCACTGTAGAATATTTTATCCCGTTGTGACATTGTGTACTGGAAAAAAGTTGTTTCTAATTGTGGTATGGCTTAGCCCAAGTAAATATCTTTAATTCTGTTTATTGTAAACAAGATTAAATAAATTCAACAATAGGTCAAGAGGCAGAACAAGCAACCAGTTGATAGGGAGTGAACATAGGAAAAAAAAACAGAGAGTTGGAGGAGGTCAGGAAGAAGAATAGAGAGAAACAGTGGAAGTAGAAAGGAGGGGGCATTCGGTTTAAAGGGTTTTTAAGACAGCAAGAATGTGCTTCTTCCTTCTGGGTCACAGTGGAGGAGGAAGGTTAACTGCGTGTTTTTCTGACTAACTGAGCTAGTAGATTTTCACCCTAGTATTTAGCTCTTGAGTCTTCATTTGGAAAAATTGAATGATTGGGATTTTGTTTTTAAAAACAACAGTAGAGATAACTATGTTGCCCAAGATGCTAATGGCAGTAACAAAGCTGAAAACACAAAGCTGCAATATACACTCAGATAAATGAAGGTATGCTTCTGCCTCTACAAAATGTTTCCACATGCTTTCTTGGTTTGGTTTCATATCTATCTTTGTAATAATTATATTTATTTATTTTTATTGTATTCCGAATCAGGCATAGCATTAGACCTACTTATAATAAGTTGAGGTTTCAAGTAAAAACAGCTTATTTTTCTAAGCTTTTTTTCTCATTATGTATATTCTGCACACATACACATATTTTATATGTATATATATATACATGCATGCAAAAGCACATGACTGTTGTTGTTCAGCATTATATTCTTTTGTAAATGACTATTGTTGTCTGTATCTATATAGTAATAAATTCATTTACATGTGAGTACATGCATTGCATTTCTCTCTGTATATTGTCATCACGGAAATACAGGTTACAGTCCAAAGGAATGGAAATAGAAATGCTTACTAGGTCAAAATAGATACAGAGAAGATTAAAGGAAAGAGAGACAGAGACATAGCAGATATATTCTCAGAGATTCACTTCCTGAGATAGAATGGATATTATTTATATGAAGGATAAATGGAAGTTACTTGTTTTTCTTCACATGCCTTTGTGTGAAGTTGATATCTGTATAGATAAGCAGGCATCTCACTACACTGTTAAATAATAAAATATAAAGAACTAATAGTCTTCTTAAAACTGACCAACTGTGTTGTAAGGGGATATGGGCTATTAGAATTAGGCTCAGATTATTTGTATGAAGCATCTCAAGTCATTGCATCTTACACAAAATCATCAGGGTGTACTTGTTGAGGTGTGAAAATACATGCTTTCATTTTTTTCCTTTTGGTCTTTTCATAATTCCTTAGATATTAACATTTGTGTATTATACATGCATATATGAATATAGTACAGTCCTTTCTTTCTCACTGTCCTTTTTAACACTTTTCAGTCCGGGTCCTTTATTTCGTTTTTTAGATTAGACCATGATTTCCTACAGAATGACCCCAGCAGCTCATCCTACTTTCCATTAGTCCTCATAAAGTGTGCTTCTTTGGGTGGCACAGGCTGGCACTTCAGCTGAATCCAGGAGCCCTTCTCTTTGGCATTCTTATTCCTCTGATCGGTCTCCTTCACTGGCTTCAGGAAGCTGTATCTGCTCTTCCAGTGCTTGATCTCCTCAATCTGCACATTGACCCTCATGACAAGAATCTTGCCTTTAACTTGTTTGTTTGCAATAGTGCCAATGACATGCTGAGTGACATTATAGGCTCTTCCAGTGTGGCTGTGGTAACACTTTTGGGGCATTCTTTTTTGAACTGTGCCCATTCCCTTGATGTCTATAATACCACCTTTCTTATAGATTTGCATATATATATATATATATATATATATATATATATATATATATATATATATCCAAAGGAACAACTACATGTTTCCTAAAAGGCTAGAGAAAGGCCATAGTGATTGCCCCTCCTCTTTCCCTTTGTGTTGGTCATTTAGGCAAGTCACTGGAAGATGGCTGCCAAGGCCAAATACTCCTTATTTCTTCTTTATTTTTCTATTCTAGTCTTGCTCCATCAACATTTCATAATACACTTACCAGAACCCAAGAAGTTGAGGTGCACATTCAGAGTGCATGTATTATTTCAACAATAACCATTCAATTCTGACAGCAAAAGCTAGTTACCTCCTTACATTATTTTGCTACTCTATAGTTATATGGACAGTGAAAGGTTCTTCATTCTGCTTGAAAGATCAGGGAAGAATAAGTAAACGTGCCCAAATACATTTGTAGATAATAAATCTAGAGTCTATGAATGAAGGAAGCCACATGTTTGGAGCCCTATGATGAAAATTTTATGTTCTTGTTATCTCCAAAGAGTATCACTGTTGGAGTTAATTACCTAAAGAGCCCTGCACAGAATCCATGTAGCAGTGTCATGCTACTCTTCTAAACTAGAGCAGTGTAATTATAACATAAAATAAGTCTTTGTGTTTACTCTAATGAGCTTGCTTCTGAGTTTTACTAGTGACATGAAAACTAATAGCAGGGTCGATACAATGTCTCTATGGCAATTATCATGCCACTTCTCCTTTTTTCCTATATTCTTCTCATGTAGCATTTTAATGTATTTCTGCTCAAGTCAATTCAATTTATCAGGAGGCAAGAGGCATGAAACAGGGCTGATTTGCTTTGGATCTACTTACAAGTAAACTGGAAAACTCAATTTTCAAGTTGAGTTTTCAATCAGATTCACGTGGGAAGGATAACTGATTTAAGGAATGCAGATATTTACCAATGTTTAATATGATCCAGATACAAGGGGTAAACCACTTGTTTCCCTTCATGCTTAGCCACTAAAAATTCATTTTATGGTTTGGATCTATAATAATCCATTACTGCCTTGGGGCCATAAAATGAGAAGACATATGGGAAACCCTCCAGTGAAGTTAGGTAGTCACAGTATAGGTATCTATGAAGACTTGTGGTACTGGGTGGGTTTTGCTCCAAGAAAATCTATTCCTAGTTTATCTCTTTCTAAGTATCATCTGTCTTAAATTGGATATCCCTTTAGTTTAAGCTGCAGGCTTATTCCATTTTCTCACCTCACTTTTAACTCTTGAACTTTTCTAACGTTACAAAATAAAGGTTCTATTTTCAATTTTCCACTCACATCACAGCACAGGGTCCTTTGGGCACAGAAAATGACTAAAGCACTAAAGACGGGTATACTCTATAATGATATTAATAATTGTTGACAATGCAAATCATATGTTCACTGGGTTATATGCTTCTTGTAATCCTTGAGGCTTCTGTACTTTCAGTTTTATCACATTGAATGGAACCTTACGTCATATAACAGATAATAAACCTTTATCATATCTATGGAATAGGTCAAAAGAGTGAAAGGTATCACTAAAAAATAGCTATTCATTTTTATAATGTACAAATAAAAACAAAGAAACTATCAAAAGTGCACATGTGAACCCAGAATGAAGAACCTGAATGACTAACGAACTTAGTTATAGCAAAACTAATATTTCCTTAAGGAAATCTAGAGTCAATCAAAAACTTACTTATTTTTGTTTCATTAAAATGCATTTTGCAAGAATTAATTTCGTTGCACATTTTATTCAAATGTATAATTAGTTTTATATAACCAACTGGATCCTCTTGAACAAGTGGAAAACAGAACTTACCACAAATAATATTTTTTCAAAACAAATTATATATTTTGAAAAATTTTAAATAAACACATAATATACTCTATTCTAATTATTTTTCTATGAAATAAATAAAAGTTGATACTCAATAAATAACCTAAGAATTAAGTATATTTTATAAATACAAAATTTTACAGGGAAAGGTTTTATACATTATAATTCAAAGGAACAATGTCAAATATTTAACAGTCAGTATTATTCATGTAATTTGTAATAGATAATAGAGTGCATCCAACTTTCTTAATATGGGCATATTATTTCATACATCAAAAAGGATAATGTAATACTTTATTTGATTAAAATTAGTTTTTTGGATTATGTTCTAAAGGATGACCCCTGTTTCCATTTAAATGAACTGAAAATTTTTGTCTTAATATTATATGCATGCCAAAGATTTTTTTGTAAACTAATTTCAATAAAATAGTAAATTTTATTAAATGAAATAAATTTAATGAAAATAACTCACAGATAAAACCATCACCTAGTTATATGAAAGTAGCAGTTTCAAGCTCTAGCCATGCCAGTGAACTCCAGTGCAGTTCAAATGGCAGTTAGAGTCCAAGGTCAGATTGTGGGATGGTCTGTGATCCTGCTTCAGTTAAAATCCAAAGAGATTTTTCAAAGGTTTATTTTTTTAACGTTGTTTGTTTTACTTAATAATATCCCATACATTTTGATTAACATGATTTTGATACAATAATTTCTATATGACTTTAAAAGTAGAAAACTTTTAAATGAAACCTTACAAGGAACAGCACGCTCAGTGGTAGACGTGCTTGGCAAAGGTATTCTCTCCTAATATAAAGGTATTCTTTTCCCTCAACACTCTAACTTCCACAGAACCCTAGATGTAGCTTCTTTAGGAAACAGTTTTCAAGTCACTGATCTGGTGTAGCTTGTTAATTTATTGGTTGACACGGCTTTCAGACAATGAATAGATTGCACTGTTAGCTAAGATATAAGAGCGGTTATCTTTTACAAGGTCTATTACTTTATGTAAAAGAAAATGTATGTTTTCACTGTAAACAACAATAGGTTTCATTGTGCCACTTTTGTAGAAGTATTTAGATTGTTATCACTCCCAATTCCTCTCTCTTCTCTTTCTACTTTGAAAGTCATTTGAAATTCTGTCGAACAGTATTTTATTCTTGCTGGTAACAATGTAACAATAAGAAGTCTCATTTCTATCTGTCTATTAATACAGTACTGTCTTCAGACTAATTCTATCATCAAAAGGTTACATCATTTCCTATTTCTGATTTAATACCAAAGCACTAAGGAGATCTGCAGCCCTGTGCCATAAATCATGAAAAAGATGATTTATTTAGATCAGTATGGCAACTGAAGTTAGCTAACTACACTGCCTGAAAATTCCTTTTGTTAGCTGCATATGTACATAGAAAATACTTTCACTATTCTTGATTTAATTTTTTTCTTTGCGTTATATCTGACTTGTCTCTGAGCACTACAGCTTTTTCATTTTGTAATACTTCTCCAGGCTCAAACAACTCATTGCACGTTAACTCTTCTCACCTACCTGATTGACCCTCCTCATGGATACCTGCCTTGACTTTGTCTTAGTCTAACTATGTGTTTGGCTTGTGTATGATTCACTTATCCACTTTTCCCTTGAGTCTTTTTCAAATACTTGCCTCTCAAAATAATCCATTCTTTTCATTACCATTTATCTTCACTTCATTTAGACTTGCTACCATTTATTTTATTGCTTTTATGTCCCATTTTTCTTTCTGTTACATAGACAGATGAGTTTCAGAAAACAAGGAAATTTAAAGTAATAATTAAAATGTGTAAAATTTGATAAAATAGAAAAAAAGTCTCGCAGGTTAAAGGTTTAAAGCATCTGACCATATAGCGTTCTACTTATAGAAAACATTCTAGTATTGAAAACAATAATCTAGAAAGAAGATAAAGATTATAGAGGGTTCAAGTTACATAGTTTGATTTTGATTTAATGCTGGGAAATGGTACCTAATGAAAAAATTATCCATTTCTTTTAGATTTTCTAATTGGTGGAATAAAGGGTTTTTTTAATGAATTTTCCCAACATAATATTTTTATTACTTGCTTGTAAATTTCATTCAATGCACACTGATTAGACTTGTCTCTCATTCATCTTAGGTCTACCCTGCCACCCTTGTTTCCCCCAAGCCCAAAGAAGAAAAATACACCAGTTCTGACTTGTGATGCCTGTATTCTCATTGGAGTATGGCTAAACTCTTATTGGTCAACCCTGGAAAGAAAATATAGTCTTTCCCTGCCCTCCTGCCTGAAGTCAACTGTGATAAACTACACTTTAAATTTATTACAATTTTTAAGCATTCTTTTAAATAGCATCTTATATGGACTATTCCTTTCCTTTTGGTTGTAGTGGTAGGAAATGTTGTCACAGAAAGCTTCAATGTCACAGAAACCATAGCTGAGTACAGCCTTTTAAAGCATATCCTTAGGATTCTTTGTATTTCCTCAGTGTCAAGCACTAAGATCCACAAATGATAAATGGGAAATCATGAAACTAAAAAGCTTCTAGATGACAAAGGACACCATCAGTCAGACAAAGTGGCAGCCTACAGAATAGGAAAATATTTTATTTTTTTACTATTTTAACAAATCCACATCTTATGTAAAGCTAATATCAAAAATATATAAAGAATTCAATAACGTAGATATCAAAGACGTAATATTCCAATTAAAATGGAGGACTAATTATTTAGATGTAGGTATCTCAAATGGCTGAGTAACATTTAAAGAAATGTTCATCATCCTTAGCCATCAGGGAAATGCAAATCCATACTACATTGAGATTTCATCTTATACCTGTCAGACAAATAATACAAGTGACAGCTCATGCTGGAAAGGATGTTGAGTAAGAGGAACAGTTCTTCCACTGTTGGTGGAGAGCAATTCTATAGACACCATGGAAATCAATATGGTGGTTCCTTAGAAAATCAGGACTCAATCTATATCTAGACCTAACTATATTACTCTTTGGTTATAAAGCCAAAGAGTGCTCCATCCTACCACAAAGACACATACTTGTTCAACATTATTCATTTTGACTTTGGTCATAATATACAGATATTGGAAACAACTTAAATGTCCCACAGCCAAAGAATGAATTTTTAAAAAAGATATCCATTACACAATGGAGTATTACTCAGCTGTTTAAAAGTAATGATAATATTATATTATTAAAGTCACAGGTGAAAGGATGTAATTAGAAAAAAATCATCATGAATGAGATAACCCAGATGCAGAAAGACAAATCTTGTATGTATTTACCTATACATAGATATTAGTTGTTCAGTAAAGGGTAATCATGTGAAAGTCAACAGTTCCAGAAAGATGAGGTAAAAATAAGGGGTCTATGCATATATCTACCTGGGAAGGTGAAATAGAACAGATTTTTACATATACACTGGGCAATGGGGGAGCAGGAACAGTGGGGATCAATTCAGAAGATAGGAAGGATAGAAGGAGAGAATACTGATAGAGATGGCTAGAATTGGGGTGCTTTTGAAGGGCAGTGTTTAAACCTAGTTCAGTAGAAACTTCCTAGACTCTATGAGGTGATCCTACTAAGCCTTCTAATAAAGGGGAATATAGAATCTAGATTGAGCTTCTCTAATATCCAGGGAAGTTACCATAATTGGGTCTGGGTTTCACTTGATTGAATTCCTCAAAATATTCAGCTGCTTTGAGGGCAATATTGTGCTCTCTACAAACTGATAGGACCCCATTGCCAAGGTCAACATCCACACACAACTCATCGAATGTGGAGAAATGGTGCGGGCTGGTGCCTACATTGAGCCTTCGCCTTTGCATTATAGTCTCTTCGGTGAAAGAAGGTACTCTCCAAGCTAAGAGAGAAGAATGTGGATACCAACGCAGCCACAAAACCATTCACCTACAATCCGTCCTACCTGAAAAATCTGATAGGTCAATGGGGCACAAAATTTGTGCGAGTAGCCAACCAATGCTGATTTAACTTAAGGCCCCTTCTGTGAGTAAAGAACCCATACCCAACAATACTTTGGTAACTAAAAATGAGAAACTAGATACCCAAATATCTAGGGTACAAAATATATCTGGAAAAAAGAGGAAAACAATAAAATGATTGTAAACAATAATCGGCTATACTCATAAATCAATGCCTTATCCATTCTTCATCAGAGAGGCTTCCTCAGGCAGGAAATGAGAACAGATGCAGAGACCCACAGCCAGACATTATGCAGAGAGACTTCAAATTGGAGGTCTCCATCAAAAATCCTCCCCTGAAAGCTCAGGGAATCCATTAGAAGAGGATGCTGAATGATTTTAAAAGCAATAAGGAATTGGAGACACCAGAAGGACAGAGCCGTCTGCATCAGCTTATCAAGGATAATCTGAGCTCATAAATACTAAGGTAGAAAGCCCAGGGCCTACACAGGTCTGCACCAGGTCACTCTGCTTATATATCATAGATATGATCTTATCACTTTATTGGACTCCTGACTATAAGAATGAGTTGGTCTCTGATGATGTTGCCTGCCTGCTCTTGGGATTCTTTCCTTCTTGGTTGCCATGTTCAAAATGATATCAAAAAACATTTCATCTCATTTTGTTTTATTTTACCATGCTTTGATTTTATTTCTTAGAATCTATTCTTTTCTAAAGAGAGAAAGAAAAGGAGTAAAATGAAGATAGGGAGAGAATTGAGGAAGAACCAGGAATTGAGGGGTAAAAATTATAGTCAGGATATATTATATGGGAAAATACATTTTCCATAAAAAGTAGATATGTTCTTAGTAATTCCCTCATGGTAAGAAAGAAAGAAAACCAAGTGAAACAAAGATTATTTGGTAGACAATATAGTACAATTAAATGCAACCAGATTTTAAAAATAAGACTCAAATGGAAATCTTCATGATTACTACT
The DNA here is from genome assembly GCF_011064425.1 of Rattus rattus. Taxonomy (NCBI): domain Eukaryota; kingdom Metazoa; phylum Chordata; class Mammalia; order Rodentia; family Muridae; genus Rattus; species Rattus rattus. The sequence continues at coordinate 122,274,496 of NC_046172.1, read as the reverse complement.
GTGACAGACTAAATATTGTCAGCTGTGTTGCTTGGTAACCCTCACAAGAAATAAGTCCAATGTTAATAGAAATACTCCGTCTTCCTTACAAGTGAAACTTGAATGTTACAGACAATGGAACTTGTGTTTCAAAATGTATAGTGTATTATCAGCCTAGTAACGGCATTTAAATTCAATTCACAAAACCACTTTAGATTAAGGCAGCATTAAAATGGAAAACTGTCAGTGGCAATGCAGAGAAGCAACCAAAATTGAATTTTTACTGTGCACTGCAAAATCTAAGGTGTCTGTATGCAGTTTAATACGTTTATTATGTTATTTCCTATGGAAATTTCCTCCATGGTGTTAATTACTAGACAATATGCTCATCTAATTGCCCCCTCCATCCTAAAATTCGGTACATCGATGATATACTCATGAGAAATAAAAACTAGAAAATCTACCTTTAGATTTAGTTATAGATTTTTACTCACATATTGTAATCCTAAATACCCTCTCAAAAGTACATTAAAACATATTTAACTTGTTTTGAAAACATTACTGTGCCATAAATATGCTATTAAAAATATCAAAAGATCTCTCAGAACTATGGATGAAGTCATCAGATGACAGAGAATGGGAACTGAGAGCCAAGTAGCAAGTTTCCAACCTTCACCTAAAGTTACTTTGTTCACTGAAAACAATTAGGTGCTTTAGGAATATCCCTCACTTACAATGGCAGAAGGCTTACTGTGTAGCCCACAGATCCTTGTTTGGGAAGACACAACATGGCTCTACATAAATGAATCCAGATCAATGGAGTATCTTTCCAGATGGTTGTGGACATTGAAAGTTTATGAAGCCAATGCCTAGTGTACTGGCTAGTTTTTAATGACGACTTGGCACAAGCTAGGGTTATCTGAAAGCAGAGAAGCTCAATTGATAGAATGCCTCCATAATAACAGACTGTAAAGCAAGCATTTAATTAGTGAAGGATGGGGGAAGGACCAGTCCAGCGATGCCATCTCTGGGCTGGTGGACTTGGGCAGAAAAATGCAAATTTAGACAACCCTGAGATTCCACCTCATACCAATTAGAATGGCTAAGATCAAAAACTCAGGCAAGCATAGATGCTGGTGACAATGTGGAGAAAGAGGAACACTCCTCCATTCTTGGTGAAATTGCAAGCTGGTACGACCGCTCTGGAAATCAGTCTGGCAGTTCCCTCAGAAAACTGGAAATAGTTCTACCTGAAGACCCAGCTATACAATTACTAAGCATGTACCCAAAAGGTGTTCCAACATATAACAAGGACACATACTCCACTATGTTCATAGCAGCCCTATTTATAATAGCCATAAGCTGGAAAGTACCCAGATGTCCCTCAAAGGAAAAATGGAACAGAAAATGTGGTACATTTCCGCAATGGAGTACTACTCAGCTATTATAAGCAATGACTTCCTGACACCTTCTGCTAGGGCAGATCACCAGCTTGTCTACTTCCCTGAGGATACCACAACCTAAAGGCATCCCAACAGTTCCAATGCATGCAAGACAACTGGAAAGAATGCTCCTGAAGGCTCACAGCCACTGGCAATCCTGAGAAGCCCAGTGGACTGGAGATCAATCATTCCCCAAAACACCAGCCTCCCGAATTCCACCCCACTTCTGTCTGTTGCTTTCTTCACGGGAAGATTGCCAACTTGTAGGCTCCTCTGAAGACACCACAACTTGAAGACATCCCAGGAAGGCTTCCTGCAGGCACGGCAATGGATATCACAGCATGAAGGCATCCCAGGAGATCTGCTGCATGTACAGCAACTAGCCAACTGACACCACAGTCTAAATATCTCCAGGGCTCCACTGCATGCAGGACAACTAACCCAACACTCTGAAAGCCTCCCAGGAGGACATCTATAAACAGGGCAACAGCTTGACTGCTCCTCTGAAGACCCAGGCATCTGAAGGCCTCGCAGGAGATCTGCTCCAGCCAGGGCAACAGATCAGCAGCTTTGTTGCTCCTATGAAGGGGGCAGGATCAGGTATGGGAAGAGACAGGGGAGAAGTACAAGGGTCAGAAAATTGAACAGAAACATGTTGCATTAGGGGGTGGGGAACTGGAGGTAGCCAAAAGAATGTCCCAGCTGCCAGTGAAGGGAGAGTTTCCTAGGACCTAGGAGTTTCCTAGGATGGTGTTAGCCAAAATATCCAACACAGGAGAGAGAGAACCTGTAAACATCTCCAGTAGCTCCAGTACATAGGCACAGGCCCCAGTTGAGGGATGGAGCCAACCACCCACCTCAATTTTTTAACCCAGAACTGTTACTGTCCAATAGAAACCCAGGGACAAATATTGGGGCAGAGACTGAAGTAAAGAGCACCCAGAGATTGCTAGCGATCCATCCTATCTGCAGATTCCAAGCACAGACAGTATTGCTGATGCCAAGAAGTGTTTGCTGACAGGAGCCTGGTATAGCTATCTTCTGAGAAGCTCTGTCAGCACCTGACTACTACAGATACAGATTCTCAGAGCCACCTATCAAAGTGAGCTTGGACCCCAATGGAAGAGTTAGGGGAAGGACTGAAGGAGCTGAAAGGGTTTGCACCCCCATAGGAAGAACAACAATATCAATTAGCCAGACCCCACTCCCAGAGATTAAACTACCAAAGAGTACACATGGGGGCATCCATGGCTCCACATACATTTGTAGCAGAGGATAGCCTTATTTGGGACCTATGGGAGGGAAGGTCCTTAGTCCTGTGGAGGCTCAATGCCCCAGTGTTGGGGAGTGCTAGGGCACTGAGGCAGGAGTGGGTGGGTGGGTGGGAGCATCCTCATAGAGCAGGGTGTTGGGAGATGAGATGGGGAGTTTGTAGAGGGGAAGGGTGAAACATTTGAAATGTAGATAAATAAAATAACCAATTAAAAAATGAGGTTGAACAAGCCATGAGTAACAAGCAAATAGGCAACACCTTTTAGTAGATTCTGCATCAGTTCCTGCTTTCAGCTTTGGGATCTAATTGAGATGGTATCACAACATTGTATTAAGGGGATGTCACAGCATTAGGAAGATTCCAAATCCCTACACAGGAGGCTGCATAGAATTCCTTTCCTTAAGCATCTTTCTGCAAGGAGAATTTATAAGGTATACTAAGTAAACAAGAAGCAGCCTTATATAATATGTTAGTATCATCAAGACTACATCCCTTTATTTTTTTCCATGCATCACTTTTTATAAAGAGGTCATAGACCTATCCTACTCAAGAAAATCTGATTCTAGAAAGCATTTAGTACAAGGGTTGGAGATTTATGAGCCTCCTGATGAGGGAGACTAAGTGAGTTAAAATGTCATTTATTAAGTTGAACAAATAAGGACACATCAATTGTACAGCAGGGTTAAATGTTGCAGTCTTAAAGTGTGAAACTTGAATTATCAGGGGGTATGTGAGTCATGTACTATTTATTGTGTATGTATCTAGATAGATAGGTAGATAGATAGATAGATAGATAGATAGATCTAAAATATACACATAAGCATGTGTAAATATACAAATACAACTTGCTCCATCTATTCTATTACTTGTTTGAAGACAATTTACATGTTAACTACTTGGCATTGCATTGCCAATTACTGGGCTGACCCATTATAACTCAAGAGGCTGGCTGCCTAAGTAACACCTGAAGAAATATAACAACACTAGATATGCTAACATAAAGAGGTAAAATCTTATAGCCCCTTCCCCATAGACAAGGAACTATGGGCACCTAATAAATTCTGAGAGAAGATGGCAAATATTTACAGGCAAATATATATTCACATCAACTGTGGCAGGGATTACTTATGTTGTTATCTGATATGTATGTGTGAAATTCAGATGATTTCACTGGTGGTGGACAATATAAAGAGTGGTAACTTCTTTTAGATACAGGAAATATATTATGAATATAGTATCATTACTTGTATGTACTAGGTATTAAATCCACTATAAACTAAAGAATTCAACTCTATTATCTATTGGAAATATATTTGTATGTCCATGCACATAACATATACAAGGAATGGGAAACAACGATGTTCTGAGTTATTATTCTTCTTTATCCACCTAAGGATGTTTATGAATACTTTTCCAGATTGCAGAGTTACCTTTTAAGATGTAATGAAGTGGCACAATTCATCATCTAAGGAATATAACGCTTCCAAAGAATCAATAAAAACACCCTGAAGCAAACAAAAGATATCACTTGAAGACAGTCTTTGTGAAAACAATTCTTTCTGATTTTCCATATCTCATTGTGCACTAGACTTAAATATCTACCTATACATCAGTTACTTTTCTTGAGGTTATATAGACTAATTTTTGTTGCTTCTAAAGAAAATAGGTATAGATTACTAACAGTACATATAAACAAGAAACTTAAATTGTTTCTAGCTTAGGTTTTTAATTGAAATGACGTCTGAAATCAATACTTATGCTCAAGATTATTTATTTATGAATAATTTGGGAAAATAAGTAAGAAAATATACTAGGGGAATATAAGATGAGAATCTTCTTTAATTTATTATATTTTTCTTTACATAATTAAAAAAGCTAATCAAATAGCTTTTACATTGTAAAAAAAGGTATTATAAGAATCTCACTAAATCTTGAGATGCAGATATTTACAAAAATTAATTTAAACTTGAAACAACTCAGAAATAAACAAAAAAAAATGAACAAAGTGAAAAGAAACAGCTTTTTCTATGTTGAAATATCAAGAACTTCTGGGTTGTATATCTTGTACTTATACTATGATCAAAAAAACTTACCAATATGTAAATGAATGTGGACTACCAGGGAAATGATTGCTTTTGACAGCTTTGGTGAGTTACAGATGAGTTTTAAGACCTTCCTGGAAATTTTAGTTGAAATATAGTACTATAATACATGCCTCTCAACATCAAATGGAAAATAGTTTATTTGTACAAGGTACTTAATCCTTTCCAGACGTATGTTTTACATGGCATTTTTTTACGATTTTTCCCCATCAAATACAAAAGAAAACACATTTGTCTTTTTTTATGCTTAAAACATGTGATAAATTAGTTTGATATCAAAATATGAAGTAACATAAATTAATTCTTCTACTCTTTTGTCCCAATTTTATTTTCTACCTTTCTAAAGATTGTTACTTTCTTAGATTTTTTTTTCCTTTTTCTCAGGAAGTTTTTTTCTGCTGTGAAGTAATAGCTTATCTACTTTATGAGTCTTATAGCACCAGTATTGAAACAAGGAGCCAAGACTAAGAGAGACAAATAGCAATGAAAATACTGGGATACTTGTATATTTTGTTTTGAATATTATGTGGTGGAAGCATTTTCTTTTCTGATCCAGTCTACTTGGTGCTATGCAAGTTTCTTATATGTTTATATCTCTTTTTCTAGGTTAGGAATATTTTCTTCTCTGATTTTGTTGAAGATATTTTCTGTATCTTAACGTTGGAAATCTTCTCTTTCTCATGTTCCTATTATTCTTAGTTTGACCTTTTTGTATTGTTTCAAATTTCCTGGATATTTTGTGTTAGATTCATATTTTTAGATTTGGCATTTTCTTTGACCTATTCTTCTATTCTTCAATTTCTTTTATTGTGTCTTCTATTCTTAAGGTCTTTCTTCCATTGCTTGTATTCTGTTGTTGAGATGTGGCCACTGAGTTTAATCATTGTTACCTATGTGAGTATGGTTCATTGCGCTACTGACTGGAAAATAGAAAACTTATTAGTGGCTATACCACTGAAGAAATAATGTCTGAAACCTCTGGGAGAAATGTGGACTTAGGTTCATGGCACTCTTTAATGAAGGTTGATGTATTGAATTGTGCAGGTCATCTGCATTTTTCATCCTAGCTGCTTAGACAACTGAAGTGTGCAATATTTGTATCTTTCCCAAGACAGTAGCTTTCTACAGCACTGACATCTTCTTCCAACTTTTGGATTCTTGCCCCCCTACTGAGATGTTTCCTCAGTCTGGTGTGTGTGGGGGGGTTAATATAGATGTACTGCTTAATTCTAAGCACTCAAGAGTAATTCATAGGTAGCAATGAATAGCCTAGTAGGGGCACCAGTGGAAGGGGAAGCCCTTGGCCCTGCCAAGACTGAACTCCCAGTGAACTTGATTGTTGGGGGAGGGGGGTAATGGGGGAAGGATGGGGAGGGGAACACCCGTATAGAAAGGGAGGGGGAAGTTAGGGGGATGTTGGCCTAGAAATCGAAAGGAATAACATTGGAAATGTAAATAAGAAATACCCAATTTAATAAAGATGGGGGAAAAAAGATTTTAGTTTGAGATCCTAAATTTTTCAGTTACAATTTTGACTTCAGTTTTGCTTTTCTTTATTGATTCAGCTCCTACTTTCATGTTTTGAACTTTTTTTCTTAAATTCATTCTACTGTTTGTGTTTTCATGTATTTCATTAATAGATGTATTTATGTTCATATGAAAGATCATGAAAATATCCATAATAAATAAAAGAGTAAATTATTTTCAGCCCTTTAGACAGTCAGCATGGATTTTCTAGATATTTCTGAAGAATTGCTGGTTAAATTAGCACTATGATTTTATAGCCCTGATGGATTAATCTAATAGGAAGTATTGAAGTGAGATAAATGAAGTAGTAGTTCCAAATACAAAAGGATAACGATTTATGCTTGTACAGTAAGATCTAATGCACTCATCAGAAAATATCCTTTTCATTCAAATCTTCCTCTGGACTAGCAGTATGCAGTACTTTTTCCTTTTAGTACTTCTGGGCAGTGGCAGCAAGCAACAACCATCCAAGAGCCATGTAAACAAGAGTGGCATTACAAATGTAGCTAAAGTATAATGGTCAGTCGATTAGGTCCATTTTCAAAGATAGTCTTATTAATCTTGCTGTTATCTTCACATGATGACAAACAGAAACACATTAAATTCTAGAATATATATGATTCATTGCTACAGAATATGAATAGTTTGTGGATTAAAACAGATTATGGTGGAATTACATATCAGGTAGGAATTTGATAAATAACGATTATGTCCTTATACAAGTTATTATGCCACAGTTTTTACATATATATATATATACATATATATATATATATAATGTTTATCTATTCTATGAAGGCATTTATATATTCATTTTCATTTATCCTTGGTATTTATAATATGGTTTCACTACATATAGTATTTTTTTGCAATCAAAGTAAGAGTTACTAGGGTTGAGAAGGATACAGAAGAAGAATGATGGCCAGGGTGGAATAAGAAATAACTTTCTTTGTATTAGTAGTATAAACTATCAGTCAATAACAAGTAGACACAAAGGCGTTCCCTCTATTTCTTCTTATACAGTACATAAGATACTACAAAAACAGCCCAGCTTCATTCTTACTGAGAAGGAAAACTTACCTTTTCTTCACTTCTACATATTTTTCCTTTTACTTAAAAAAAAAAAAATCAGTGGGCAATAATTGAAAAAATGTGATAAGCAAATCCATGAGCATAGACACTTTTTTTTTTTTTTTTTTTTTTTTTTTTGGTAGGGAAGTGGTCTTTTTAATTAGAAGAAATTTTTGTGGAAAAGTAAGTACTCTTGGTTGGAATTCAAAACGTATCTATTTAGATCCAAGAAAAAACATGTGGGTTTCACCAGTGAGCAGTAATCATGTCTTTCAAGAACATGAGAAAAAATATCAGTTTCAAAAGGCATACATGGATGACTATGAATATACTTCTTGATTAATTCATGAAAATTAGCTATTGAAGCTTTGAAGCTTATCTTGCATTTAGATGAAGTATCCCCGAGTCAAACTCTTTGTTCACTTCTCATTTTGATCCTTGATTTAGAGTAATCAGCTTGTTTTTAATATGAAGCGAACACTTTCATTTATGATCCTTTTATGATATTGTATCCCTAATCTCAAATTTCTGAGCCTTAAATTATTATCTAGGATAGAGCATAGCTAAGAAAGAGAAGTAATTAGCAATTATGGTCCTCAATTTTTATTTTCTAGATGGGGAATATGGGGAAGGGTGACATTATACGTCTATATTCTGTATGTTTCAACAAGATAGAAGAAAGTGTTTTATGCTCTTTCTCCAATATAAAAGAAGAATAAATGTTTCAAGTGATGTTTCCTTGATTAAAATTCATAGAAATATATAGACGTAAGGAAACATCATATTGGACTTCCTAAGTATGCAAAATATTTATTTGCATTTATTATTTAAAGTAAGTTAAATTGTAAAAAAGCAATACATTAATTCACTAATGTACATACAAATATTACATATATATTATATATATTATATATATTAGCATATATATTATATATATGCTAATTTAACCAAATACATAGTTTGTTTGTGGAAGTAATAAAATCTTTATATCCGTTTCTCTGAAGCATGACCAAACTGCCACTAATTGTAGAGGGCCGCCATAACATTCGCCACCACTAGATGGCGCCATTTCCACTGTTCACGGAAGGCCAGGATAGCCTTCCACCATTACAAAGATGGTGTCAACTCCCTTGTCAGCCAGCCCCTTTCAGGGAAGGAAGTTAACTGCGCGTGAAAGAAAAAGAGTGCCTTCGTACAGGTCTTTGCCCACTCCGGGGCGAAGTGCTCTAATGAGACTGGGCGGTAAAGCAACCAATCAGGTGATGCGCCATTTTGCAGTTTATAAGCCGCACCGTTGGTGCAGGGCTTCCCTTAAGATTAAAAAATAAAGTTTTACTCATAGCAAGGACATCTATGTGCCCGAGTGCTTCCTGCCGGCCGAAAGTCGCGCGCGGGACAACTAATGCTGAAGTCTGTTTTGTATTTTGTTTTTGTTTGTTTGTTTTATCTTCTTTTTTTCATTTTGATAAAGTGATTTGAGCTATGATGAGATTCATTTAAGTTATTGCATTCAAAATAAAAGTGTTTTCTTTTTTACTGGATATTTTTTATTTACATTTCAAATGTCATTCCCTTTCCCAGTTTCCCCTCCATAAGTTGCCTATCCCATCCCCCTCCCCTTCTTCTATAAGGGTGTTCCCCCTCCACAACAACCTCCCTTTCTGCCGCCCTGCCCCGGCATTCCCCTAAACTGGGGGTCCAGCCTTGTCAGGAACAAAGACTTCTCCTCCCATTGGTGCCCAACAAGGCCATTCCATGCTACATATGCAGCTGGAACCATGGGTCTGTCCATGTGTACTCTTTGGGTGGTGGTTTAGTCCCTGGGAGCTCTGGTTGGTTGAAAATTGTTTTTCATGAGGTTGCAAACTTTTAGCTCCTTTTCAATCCTTTTGATGTATATGTTCTGGTAAAAATTAGAAAGGAAGGTTTTCTATCAGTTCCTACAGAGGTGGATTTGCTCACTCTGAGGCTACTCTACCATGAGGTCTGCAAGCTGCCTCTACCAGCTGTCTTCCTTTTGTCTTCCCTCCATGTGGTCCTTTAGGGAGCTGTGTTACCACCTGCACACACACACACACACACACACACACACACACACTTTTGGTTTTGCTGACCTGTATGTTCTACTCCACACTGATAACAGAACCAGATTCACATGCTCCAACTGCCTTCTCAACCATTTCTTTCAGCACACTGTCCCTCTTTAGCCCTGCAGCATCAAAGTTCCAGGAAATCTGTAATTTAAATATTAGATTTATATGTTAAATATTAATCCACAATTCATCCACACAACAAATTTATTAAATTGATAAAGATAGCAAACCGCCTACCCAGACAAAGATATACCAATCCTACTTTTGCTCAAATCTGAACCATCCTCCTGAGACTCCATCTGATCTTTTTCCTCTTCCTCCCCCTCCTCCCCTCCCTCCCCTCCCTCCCTCCTCCCTCCCTGATTCCTAGACTTTCTCTGCCTACCCTTCCTTCTCATCCAATGATAGGTTTTGCCTTTATCCTGGACTTGGTTTTATGATAAATAGACATCATGTTAAGGTCATGTTGTTTTATTTTTTTGTTTGTTTTAGTTACTTTTTTTTTTTATGCCATGAACTAGGTCTATAAATAGGATAGTACAATGGAACCTAGAAGCATGAAGAATATTGAGCTAGGTGTCAAGAAGGAGCCCATTTGGCAGAAAGGATAAGAAGAATTATTGAACTTCCAGACCAAAAGCGGATATTTTACCAGAATGAAATTTTGATCTGGACGTTATACAAACATCGTTAAATAACTGCAAGGTACTTTCAATCGGATTTCCATAGATAATTATTTTATAAATTTGCTGTAAGCTGATATGTCCCATACATGGTTAAAGAATGATGTATAACTTCATAAAGTATCATTATAATTATAATATTGAATTTATAATTGTTTTTCCATATTATAAATATAGTAGATGTTAATTGTAAAATAGGAAAGTATATTTATGTTTTTTTTCATCTTTATTAAATTGAGTATTTCTTCTTTACATTTCGATTGTTATTCCCTTTCCCGGTTTCCGGGCCAACATCCCACTAACCCCTCCCCCTCCCCTTCTATATAAATGTTCTATATGGATGTTCCCCTCCACATCCTCCTCCCATTACGGTCCTCCCCACAACAATCACGTTCACTGGGGGTTCAGTCTTGGCAGGACCAAGGACTTCCCCTTCCACTGGTGCTCTTACTAGGCTATTTATTGCTACCTATGAGGTTGGAGCTCAGGGTCGTCCATGGTAGTCTTTGGGTAGTGGCTTAGTCCCTGGAAGCTCTGGGTTGCTTGACATTGTTGTTCAGGCGGGGATCTCAAGCCCCTTCAAGCCTTTTCAGTCCTTTCTAAGATTCCTCAACCAAATCTGGGCCTCAGTCTGGGTTTGCTGTATTCTATGTATTTGTTGTATTCTGGCTGTGTCTCTCAGAGAGATCTACATCCAGTTCGTTGGCCTGCACTTACGTTTAATATTAAGAGGTAACTCTTGAATTAGAAATGTATTGAAGGTTTCTATTCATAAATTCAAAAGATATGCCCATGTAATATACATAATATACATGTTATTAAAATGTTACCACCTGTGTTCTGGGGTACAGTACAATATTGTGAGAATTTTTAATGCCAGTGTAGATACTTTCTGAATGACATCATGATGAATATGTAGGATTGTGATGTTTATGAAATATTTGGCTATCATTGTTTATCAATTCTGCTATTTGTGATAGCTAAATTTGATATTATAAACAATGTGGTATACAATATCATAGAAATTAAATTTTATTATTTATTTTAATGTCAGTATGCCTTCCTAGATATTGAATTGTTTGATCACATGACATAACGATTGAGATTATTGGGGTGAGAGAAGTTGTTCAGCTGTTAAAATCATGTATTGTTCTTGGAAGTCTAAAAATTTAGTACCCAGAAGTCACATAGGCAATTCACAGCTGACTGTGACTCCAGAAGATCTGACATCAATTTCATTCTACCAAAGGCACTACATTCATATACACATAACAACATGCAATATATGTAATTAAAAATAAAATAAATATTTAAAAAATGAGATATTTAATACATATTCCAGTTTCTTGCCCATAAATTGTTCCTGTTGGTAGTGGATTTTGTATCTGGTATTAACTGTGTGGTGTCAAAATTTGTTTCAAGCTCAGGGATTTACATGATTTCCTCATGCTGTTGAACTAAGTCATTGTAGGATCTCATAGCTTAAAGTCTAAGATTTCCTGGGAACATTGGGTTAATTATACAGTTTTTTAGTAATTTGGGTTTTTGATATTTTGAATTTTATTTTCTCATTTTTACTTTTATTTATAATATTTTATAAAGTTTCTTGTTATAAAACATGATACAATAGGGTTATATACTAAATAATATACCTTTCTCCATACTCCTTAAAATAGCTAATTTGTCACTTTGCGTTCATATATGGAAAACTGGTCCAAGTGCTACATTAGGCACTATCTTACTATCTGCTGAATAACTTAGCTAATTATAACTCATCTTGGGTCTTCTTCTATTAAGGCCATTTGCTAAGACAAGCTAGCACGTATAGTCACTGGAACATGAAAAGCATATTCAGATTCTAAAATTTTGACAATTTTACTCTGAGAATTTTTCCAAAACCTATTTCTAGAGCCAGCATGCACACACCACATGCCCACTTGCCCTGCCAGTAAAGTTTGCTTGCAATAATATTGTATTCCCCAGTGTCCATCCACAATAATGAAAAATGAAAAAAAAAAATCATGTATCATGTGTATACCAGATCATCCTCCACATACTATCTCATTCTACAGATTCTGTTGAGAAGTACAAATAATTCCCCAATTATCAGAGGAGGAAACCGAGGCCATAGGAATTGGAAAGGATCTCTTTAGAGATACTCAAATGCTAAGAGGCAAAACATGTCTGACTTTTCAAGCTGAGATTTGATGTAGTGTTCCAAGATGCCTATCAATCCCTGAAAGTAGTTTTCTTTCTTTATGTTCAAGCTGTACTTCTTTGAAAGCTTCTGAATCAAAAGCAGTATATTATATATACAACATGCATCATTACACTAACAAATGCTCACCCACAAAGTCAGTCCTTCTAAACTGTAGTCCTTCTTCAGACTATCTTATCCAGACTATCTTATCATAGAGTAAAAAAACTCTAGAAGAAAAAGAGCCTGCACTGTAAAAACTAACACTTACAGATTCATAAACAATGATTATTTATAAGTATGATTTAAATGAGATGTTGTGATCAATGTGACTTAGTAACACACTAATTACCTATCACTTCTTTTTATGATAATATATTATAAATTTTAGATTATTATGAACTTTATACTTTTTGTTTACTCTGCTGTGTAATAGTTCTGCATAGTTATTTTCATTTTGTTTATTGGATTTTTATTTATATTTCAAATGTTATCCCCTTTCCCGGTTTCCAGACCATAAACCCTCTATCCTATCCCCCTACCCCTTCTTATATGAGGGTGTTCGCCCACCCATCCACCCACCCATTCCTGCCACCCAGAACAGACATTCCTTTACACTAGGGGTTCCAGCCTTGGCAGGACCAAGGGCTTCTCCTTCCATTGGTGCCCAACAAGGCCATCCTCTGCTACATATGCTGCAGGGGCCATGGGTCTGTCCACGTGTACTCTTTGGGTAGTGGTTTAGTCCCTGGGAGCTCTGGTTCATTGGTATTGCTGTTCTTATGGGGTTGCAAACGCCTTTAACTCCTTCAGTCCTTCCTCTAATTCCTCCAATGGGGACCACATTCTCAGTTCAATGGTCGGTAACTGGCATCAGCCTCACTATTTGTCCAGGCTCTCGGCAGAGCGCCTCAGGAGACAGCTATATCAGGCTCCTGTCAACATGTACTTATTAGCCCTCAGCAATATTGTCTGGTTTTGTTGGCTGTATGTTTATGGGCTGGATACCCAGGCGAGGCAGTGTCTGAATGGCCTTTCCTTCAGTCTCTGCTACAAACTTTGTCTCCTTGTCTCCTTCAATGATTTTTTGTTCCCCCTTCTAAGAAGGACTGAAGCAGTCACACTTTGGTCATCCTTCTTGAGCTTCATGTGGTCTGTGGATTGTATCTTGGGTAATCTAAGCTTTGGAGCTAATATCCACTTATCAGTAAGTGCATACCCTGTGTATTTTTATGATTGGGTTACCTGATTCAGGATGATATTTTCTAGTTCCATCCATTTGCCTAGGAATTTCTTGAAGTCATTGTTTTAATAGCTGAGTAGTACTCCATTGTGTAAATGTACCACATTTCCTGTATCCATTTTTCCATTTAGGGACATTTGGTTTCTTTCCAGCTTCTGGCTATTATAAATAAGGATGCTATGAACATAGTGGAGCATGTGTCCTTGTTATATGTTGGAGCATCTTTTGGGTATATACCAAGGAGTGGTATATCTGGGTCCTCAGGTAGTTCAATGTCCAATTTTCTGAGGAACCTCCAGACTGATTTCCAGAGTGCAAACCTATTTACTTATCTTATACTTTGATGAGCACATCTCATATTCCCACAAACTCTACATTTATGAGCTTAATTTTTTGCTTCCATATGTAAGTGTGATTATATATTTTTGTCTTCCATATTTTAGATATCATAATATCTTCTAAACCCATTCATATTATCACAAGTAACAGTCTATTTTCCTTTATATTCTTTATACATCTTGTCTTAGATTTGTAAAAAAACACTATAACAAACACCATGAACAAATAAAAGCTGTAACACACCATGACCAAATAAATTTCAGTAGGAAAGGATTTATTTGGTTTATATATCTATCATTGGAAGAAGTCAGGACAGGAATTCAAATAGGGCAGGAACCTGGAGGTAGGAGCTAATACAGAGGCCATGAAGAGATGCTGCTTGTAATTCTCTCTCTCTCTCTCTCTCTCTCTCTCTCTCTCTCTCTCTCTCTCTCTCTCTCTCTCTCTAGATGGATGATAGGTCAGAATATTTTAACTAGATATTCAATTCTTCCTTTAATATTTTGACAAACCTCAATATTATTTTCTATGATTCACAACAGCCACAATTATCAATTTATTATACCCTTATATGAACAATACATGTACAAAATTCCATTTTTAACACTGTAACTGACATTTGTCTTCTCCTATTCTTTTTTTATTTTTTATAAATTTTAAACTGTATTCTTGTCTATTACATTTTATTCTGGTAGCAGTTTCCCCTCCCTTTACCCATTCTTATGAAGTCCCCCTGCCCCCCACAATTACTACCAGGTCCACTGCTCCTTTTCCCTTCAGAAAAGAGCAGGCCTCCCAGGGATAACAACCAAACATACCATAAAAAGTTACAATAAGACTCGGCACTAGTTCTCATATCAAGGAGAGCTAAAAAAAAAAAGTAGGAAGAAAAGGATCCCAAGACCAGGCAAACGAGACAGAGCTCAGGCAGCTCAGAGAGAATGGAGACAATCACAGGCCTTGATATATGTAGTGGTGGATTCTAATAGTTTTAATGTTCTTATCCTTAAAGAATAATCACTGCGACAATTTTTTCATGTATTTGTTGGATATTTTTATATCTTCCTTTAAGAAACATCTGTTTGGATGCTTTAACCATTTTCAAGCCAGGATATGTGTCTCTTCTATTCTGAGTTGAGCTTCTTCTATATTTTGTGAATCAATCTGTTATCAGCTACAGAGTCATAATACAGCTTAATTTTATCTTCACAGCTCATAAACTGATAACATGTCGGAAATTTTTTCTCAGAAAACACAATGAATGCTAATTGTACTTACAGAAAATTTGTTGCACATTTTTAAAGTAAGGGTTCATACAAATTAATAAACAGAAATGAACTAAAGCATACATATATGTTCATACTATATTCTGAAAAACTTATAAACTTAGAAACAAACAATATTTAATATGTAGATTAAAGTTTTTCTTTTAAATATTTTAATAATTAAGAATTTAATCATATTTTGATTATATTTTTTAAGACTGTAGTATTATTATTTTTATTAAATCCCTGCTTGGGGTTACTTCCCACATCAATGTTTTATGTTTATTTTTTAAATTGGATATTTTCTTTACTTATGTTTCAAATGTTATTGCCTTTCCCAATTTCCCCTCTGGAGTCCCCCTATTGCTTCCCTCCTCCCCCTACCTCAATGAGAATGTTCCTCTACCCACCCATTCCCTCCCATCTCCCTACCCTGGTTTTCACCTACTTGGGGGAATTGAGCCTTCACAGACCAAGGGTTTCTCCTTCTATTGATGAACAATAAGGCCATCCTCTGCTACATATGCAGCTGAAGCCATGGGTCTGTCCATGTGTAATCTTTGGGTAGTGGTTTAGTCCCTGGGAGCTCTGGGTTGTCTGGTTATTTGATATTGTTGTTCTTTCTATGGGGTTTCAAACCCCTTCAGCTCCTTGAGTCCTTTCTCTAACTCTCCATTAGGGACCCTGATCTCAGTTAATGGTTGGCTATGAGCACCTGCCTTTGTATTTGTTGGGCTCTGGCAGAGCCTCTCAGAAGACAGCTATATCAGTCTCCTGTCAGCATGTTCCTCTTTCTCAACATTCTCACCAGCATCTAATGTCACCTGAGTTTTTGATCATAGCCATTCTGACAGGTGTGAGGTAGAATCTCAGGGATGTTTTGATTTGCATTTCCCTGATGACTAAGGATGTTAAACATTTCTTTAGGTGCTTTTCGACATTTTGATTATATCAATCCCCTTCAAGATCCACCTCTTTTCTCTACACATGCAACTTCAAGTTTTTGTTAAAAATATCTCCAGTCCCATTAGTATAACCCTCATTATATGAACTCCAGAATGTGTGGTTATCCACTGAGCATGTCTGACTTATGAGTACTCATGCACTTAAAACAAGTTAATTTTCTCTCTCCTGGAAGCTATAAATTATTCATAACATGGTGAACAGAGTTAGAACTTTATGTTCTATATCTCTCCACGTTGAGATTGGCCCTGGCTTGCTATAATAACTATTGTGATTTTATATGTTCAACTGCCTGGATGTATCTGGTCCACACTGGTTCTCTACAGTAAGTTATGCTAGGAACTAATTCCTCAGTATGCAGGGTTTTAGGGACTTATCAAACCATGCTAAAATAGATAAGGATGGCTTCCATCATTTTAGTAGATCTAGAATAAATTCATCATAAAATTAAATTATTCCACTTGCTTACTTCTGTATTTTTCTTCGTTCTGTGGAATACCCTTTATTTGTAGAAAAGTAAGGAGGTATAGGTCTGTTTGTGATCCTTGTGTCAAAGGCTTGGGGTAAAGGATATAAATGTCAAAGTTTCTGGTAAGCAGTAATAACTGAGGTGCATTAGTACATACAAAAATATAGTTTATTGACAAAGTAATGTTGAAGTAGGAATTTTTGCCTACATATTTTGAGTAAAATGCAGAGAAATTCAGTGACATTATTTTAGTGACATAGCAAGTACACAGCAGATTCATATTATAATGTCAGCAAGCTTAATGCCGGAGTCTGTGCTGAACCATGTAGCAACTACGGCTTTTATTCCTCTTTATACCACAATGTACTTTGATTTTTCTTGTTTAGTTATTTAAAAAATACAGAGCTTCAGTGAAAAAGCATTTATGAAAATCTTATTTATATTGTATTCTTGTAAAAACTAAAAAATATTTGATGTGATATTTCAAATATAAACAAGCTAACTAAAAACACCAAATGTATTAAAATAATTTTATTCATAGAAAGATTTATAGTTGTATATGCATAAAATGCCTTTGAAAATATAATTACTATGTTATTCACACTGATATCTTGGACTTTGACATCTAACCAAGGATTCAGAGACATATAATGTGTTCAATCCCCAAGCAGAAATTGTACAGGTGTTAATAAATGTTCAGAAAACATTCTCTGGGATTTGAAGAAATAGAACTAGGTCTCCACAGGAAAATGAGTGCCTTCTTGAAGGGCAGTCTATATAACATCAATTTCAAAAGAATTAATAACTATCACTTGAGTAAAGAGGGGGAGGATATTAGACACTAGGTGAGCAGTTGGGTAAAATTCAATCATATTTGATTTAAGCCTATTTTGTGATGACTCTCTTGAGAAGCCAATATGAATTCAATTGCTTGTGCTATCTCTTGTAGGTCCCTCCCCACTTCTTTTAATGATTATAATTAAGTCTATAGAAGCCTATTTTTTAATAAAATCAACTTCACTTTAATGAACAAATAAATAGTGCACATATTTATAAATAAAACTGGTCTGGTCTGGTCACCCATCCTGTTGATGATAAAGCAATAAGCATGACCGTGTAATTTGATCTCATTTACTAATCATGATCCACATTAACAACATCGTGAAAAATTTTACACTTCCATAATAAAAGAAGAAAGCATTAAAGTGAGTGATCTGACAAGGTACAGAAGAAAATTTTCTCATAGGAACCTTGTGCAAAAGATTCAGACAGTAGCTCATAAGTCAGACATCAGTGTCTTTAGGATGGAGGAAATGATAATAGTCATAAACTTGGCCAGTCAAACACACTTTTCTGCCTTTACTCAAAATAATGTCATCCACAGTATCTAAATTCCTCATAATATCATACCAAATAGTTTGAGGTATAGGCTTCAATTTAATTAAATGATTAATCTATCTTTTGGTTTAATAAGCCACCATTCACCAAATCATAACCAAACACCAAGAAAAGAGGTAGAAAGAGGGGAACACAGACAGTAGGCCTGCACAACAGGAGTGTGTGTGTGTTTGTGTGTGTGTGTGTGTGTGTGTGTGTGTGCTGTGCACATGTTTGTTGCATACTTCAAATATTCTTGGTCACACATGGTTGAAGAGGTTATAGGTTCCAGCACTAAAACTGCTAATATTATTTTCTCAGTGGACAAAGTATCAAACAGTCCTGTAAGTTTATATCTCTTTACCTATACATAAATACAACTCTCAGACTTTGTCAGAGGAGATTATTTCTTTGTGAAAGAGATGGTAGTTAATTTAGAATCCTATAGCCAGTCAAAATGCAGAAATAAATGACTGAGAAATAGCTATCCACAAATGAGTATCCATATCACAATCCTTCCCAAGACTTAGAAACCATTGCTGAATAGGGAGCAAAAAACTGTAGGAGAATATACTATATTATGTTGTAAACAATTCCTAAATACATCAATTTCCTATTCTCCCAGATCCATGTCCTTTTTTCTTTTCTTTTGCAAATTCATTCCAAATTTTACTATCCATATTGAGTGTGGTCAGGCCAACTTCTGGAGTATTTAACCAACTTGATGCACTGTGCCTTTAAAAGAAAATTTCCTCTCATCCCTTGGACTCTATATTTATCTTGGCTCCTCTGTGAAAGAAAAACTAACAAAGATGATTCACCATTTTTTAAACCTGATCGAATGATACTGCATGAAAATGTCAAGGAAATATTAAATCGTTTGTTTAAAAACTCATAACAAAGCACTAAGGCTTTCCACACTAACACATTCTTGATCTTTCAACTGTGACATATAATATGTAGGTATACTGCAGTAACAGACTCTGAGATCCCGAACATCATTTTACATCTTATTCAGTATTTCAAAAGGCATATATCTAACTGTAGTGTTTTATAAATGGGTCGTGTTTCTGATATTTCAGAGTTGAGTCTATCTAATCTAGCATTTGGTGAGGCCTTTGAAGGGTGTAATGAAAAAGGAGATCAAATATAAATCATGGTCCAAATGATATAGGTAGAAAAATTTCAAACAGTTATGGAAGTTTTCCCAAATATAGAAGGATCTTTAGAAAAAAAAGTTATTCAAAGTCAATTCAGTATTGTTCAATTAGTAAAGGTATACACATTATTAATTGAATTTAGATGAAAGCACATATAGTGAACAGTTACCAGAGAACTGACAATAGTAGATAGGGGTTTGAAAGAACAAGAAACCAATTTATACAAATAATATAATAATAATATAGTTACTCATATTTCAACCACATTCATGAGCCTACAATATGTATTCCATTGTCTGAATATTAATAATTATTACTCACATGTGTATAATACAGAACAGTAATTGAACATAAATATATTTGAGGATCATAGCAGTTTTCTTGGCACATCCTGATGAGCCCCAACATCTCTATGAATTCTTCCTTTTGAAGGCAGCTACCATCAATCCACAGAATCTCGTTTATCCTCTCAAACATTGCATTACTTTATTTTCAAGATTCCACTGTCCTTTGTGCTACAGATCTTGTCTTTTTATGTAATGCTTTGATTTAATCCTTAGGTTTCCAGCAATTTTTCTCCAATACTATTCTAAAATTTTCCTAAGTCATCTTGATCTCCTGCCCTGATTCTTGGCCCAACTCACTTCTGTCATGGCCCCAGAATTTATTTTCATCCTTAGATTCTGTTCCCAATCCAGGAAAAGCACTAACTTTCTCCTTATTTCAAAATGAAAGTAATGTGCTATGACTGTAGTTCAGATGATTGATGACATAGAATTCAGAAATCCCAGGGTCAATTGTCAGTACCACATAAAGTGGGGTATGCATTTGAAAGATAGAAATATGAGGATTAGAATGTACATTAAGATCATTTCTTACTATATAAACAGTTCAAACCTACCTGAGATACATGAGATCTATTCCCAGAAGAGTGTGTGTGTGTGTGTGTGTGTGTGTGTGTGTGTGTGTGTGTGGCAGGGGGTGGGGTGCAACTGTTCCTCACTTAATGCTAGATATTCTTCGACGGACTAAATGCCGGATATTCCTCTGCACAACAGTTATGTGCTATTGAGTTTATAATATCCATTGCCTATAGGGAAAATGTGTTCAGAGAGTTAGTCATTTGATCAGTTGCACAGAAAATAAGTGCATTTTGTACAAGAAGAACACTATTATAAAGCCCTGACTCACCCCAAATAGCCCTTCCACTTTTATTCTGGGAAGTTTCTTTACCACGTAGACACTTCATTGTTAAATAATCTTGATCATGTCAACAGGTCCTCAGGGAAAACATTTTCAGTTACTTCAAGTACTTATTTTGGTGTATGATTTCCAGGTTTCTTCTTATTTAGTTGTTTTACTTTGAACAGAATCTACTATGACTATATACCAATATAATCAATTGCCTGCATGCACACTGGCAAATGTAAGCATACTTGACTTTCCGTGTACTTATTCCCCTGAAAATTACTATTGACTTTGCTAAAAGAATGCTGTTAACCTTTGCCCTTTTCATCACCTGTGCAGCTTATCTAAAGCACAGAATGCTAATTTAGTCTATAAGTAAATAGAAATTATTCTAACGTGAGTATCATTTCTTTAATGCTTTTTACCATGTGTTGAAATCAATGTAGATGGATGCAAATTATCATACTTTACAGGATTAGGATTAAATTCACTATAAACAAAAACTAAATTTTTAATGCAGGGTGAAGGAGGCAATTTTCTTTAAAAGCTAATAATTTGCTACTAACTGTTCAGGGAAGAAGCTGTTTCTTTGTTGGCCTGTCTCCATTGCCAATCTATTTGTCTAACATTGCAGCTACTTAAATAAAATTAAAAAATGAAGGAGCTATAGAACATCTCCAGATTTCAAATCCAAAAGATAGTTCTGAAAATAAATAATAATTTTGTAGTACAAAGTCACCCTGTAATCTCTATTTTACATTTCTACTGCAAAGCCAGAATCAAACCATTGAAGAGTTCCCACTATAGCAAAAGTCTCTTTAGATGATGTGTCATAGCTCATAGAAGACAGTGTAACCTGTTCCAGAATGTCAGAGAAAGAGCACTTGAAAGAAGCTGACAGAAATATTATTTCAGAAAACTATTGTATGAAGGGAAGAGAAAGAACAACCATTTTTCAAGTGTTTACCCAAGCAAATATTAAAACTTAGATACCTACCTAAATTAGGCTTTAAGCCTTGTTTACAATTAAATTAAAAACAAGGCTTTTACTCAATTTTCTTGAAAATAATACTTTATGATAAAAGTAAGAATAAAAATATTGTGATGTGGGTAAGAGGAAAGGATAGCATTGTGTCTCTTCTTGCTTACTATACATTATATTGAACAGATCATCTCTAAAAAAGTCATATTATTGTAAGCTTAGCAATTTTAAACTATACAAGTTAGAGAAGATATACTACATTTCACACTGTTTGGAAAGCATAGTGGTGGATTGAAATCTAATTTAAAACCCCAAAATTTTGTTTAACATTATCAAAGGTTACAAAATGTGATTTAGAAAAATTTCATTGGATTCCTGTTAATGTTAGATTTGTTTATTTTTGCTGCTTTTTCACAGTTTAAAATATTATATCTGAAGTAATGTTTTTTCTATGTTCTGAAATAGGTTTTCATGATATCAGATGAATGTTTATCAGAGGATATATTTCTTTCCCCAATGTATTAAGCTATTTCCTCATGCACGCTGTACCTATTCATACCATAGTAGGTTTTAACATTTTTAGTATTTACCTTTAAATGTATAATTAGTCAAATACATTGCATTATAAAATAACATAAGTTTTACCCATCCTGATCCAGAACCCATTTGAACATATTATCAATGGATAAAGACTGATAGTATAAATATATTATAAATGAAGGTTATTAAATTTTAAATTTAGAGTATCAAACCTGAACCATAGTATTTTTCATTGTCAGTGCTTTAAGAAGGAGGAAAACTTTCAGGAACACAATTTATTGGCAGTTCACTGTGAGAAGATTTGCTAAGTTGCTTTGTGACCTTGCATAAGTAACTTATCCTCTATGGACTTGTGTTTTCTCATCTAAAAAGTAGGGAAAAATGTAACATGAACTGTAGTGACCCTTGCAGCTATAATATTCTATGAATTTTTTTACATTGGATAAAGTATGCTAGCACAGAATATCTCTAGATGCTAGTAAATAAAGTAAGGCACATTTACTAGTGAACAAAAATATATCTAAAATTATTCATCATCACCTATTTAATTTGTACTTCTGCCCTCAGTTAAAATGCCATCTATTCTACAATGAAGGGGGAAAAGCACAAAACAAAACAAAACAAAAAAAAAACACATAACAAAGGACACATTTATTAAGGAACTGGCAAGGTTTTTAAGAAAAACAAAAGAATACAGTTTCCAGTTGGTTCTCCATCTTTTATTCTTTAATACTGTGATCATAGCCTTTGTCAGTTTATTTGCTTTTCTTTCCTTTCTTCCTGTGTGGGATTAATTGAATTCCTTCTCTGAAAGGTTTATACACTCAGTGCAATGCATTTTTATTACTTCCTGACCCCTCCTTTTTTCCCCCTCAGATCCCTGTGAACCCCAGAGTTTTCTCAAAAATCCCTTTCCTCAAATGTTGTCTATTTTGTGGTTCAATGAGTTTCAGCAGGTGTACCTTTGGAGCCATAGGTGGATAACTAGTGTCTACTTAGTTTACCATTGGGCATACAGCTGAAGTTGACAACTGATCTTATTTAAGAATACATCAGTAGTAAATACCTCTCCAGGGAAAAGTAGGTTCTGGTACATCCCTCTGTTAAGCAAGACCCATTGTGACATGCCAGGTTTTGTACAGTTCCAGTTCAGAGGTTATAGCTATTACAAATATATTACTATAATGCTTGTGACATGCCTAGAACATGAAAATTTTAAGCCCTTCTGCATATGTTACACCATTTTTTGATATATTTTAAGATTTGGATTTATTTTACATTTTATTTATTGGATAAATTTTATATACATTTCAAATTTTATCCACTTTTCCTGGTTTTCCTATAACCCCTATGCCCTCCCCCCTCTCCATTCTTCTATGGCGTGTCCCCCACCTATCTACCAACCCCTTCCCACCTCCTCACCGTGACATTCCCCTACATTGGGGAACAAACCTTGGCAGGACCAAGGGCTTCTCCTCCCATTGGTGCCCAACAAGGCCATTCTCTGCTATACATGCAACTGGAGCCATGGGTCTGTCCATATGTACTCTTTGGGTAGTGGTTTAGTCCCTAGGACCTCTAGTTGGTTGGCATTGTTGTTCAAATGGGGTTGCAAACTCCTTTAGTTCCTTCAATTCTTTCTCTAATTTCTCCAATGGGGGATCCATTCTCAGTTCAAAGGTTGGCTGTTAGCATCAGCTTTATTCTTTGTCATGTTCTGGCAGAGCCTCTCAGGAGACGGCTATATCATGCTCCTGTCAGCATGCACTTCTTGGCATCAACAATGTTGTCTGTGTTCAGAGGCTTTATGTATATGGGCTAAATTCCCAGGTGGGGCACTCAGTGAATGGCCTTTCCTTCCATCTCTGCTCCAAACTTTGTCTCCATATTTCCTCCTATGAATATGTTTGTTCCCCCTTCTAAGAAGGACTAAAACATCCACACATTATTCTTCTTCTTCTTGAGATTCATGTGGTCTGTGAATTGTATCTTGGGTAGTCCGAGCTTTTGGGCTAATATCCACCTGTCGGTGAATGCATACAATATGTCTGAGGGTTTTGTTGGAGGGGAGATTGGTTTACCTCACTCAGGATATTTTCTGGT
This sequence comes from Rattus rattus, assembly GCF_011064425.1. Classification (NCBI taxonomy): domain Eukaryota; kingdom Metazoa; phylum Chordata; class Mammalia; order Rodentia; family Muridae; genus Rattus; species Rattus rattus. The sequence continues at coordinate 122,250,500 of NC_046172.1, read as the reverse complement.
TCCATCCATTTGCCTATGAATTTCACAAAGTTATTGTTTTTAATAGCTGAGTAGTACTCTATTGTGTAAATGTACCACATTTTCTGTATTCATTCCTCTGTTGAGAGACATCTGGGCTCTTTCCAGCTTCTGGCTATTATAAATTAATTTGCTATGAACATAGTGGAGCATGTATCCTTGTTAAATGTTGAGCATCTTTTGGGTATGTGCCCAGGAGTGGTATATTTATTCTGTGGAACCACCAGACTGATTTCCAGAGTGGTTGTACCAGTCTGCAATCCCAACCATAAACATAGGAGTGTTCCTCTTTCTCCACATCCTCGATAGCATCAGTTGTCACCTGGGTTTTTGACCTTAGCCATTCTGACTAGTGTGAGGTGGAATCTCAAGTTTGTTGTTTTGTATTTTCCTGATGATAAGGATGTTGAACATTTCTTTAGATGCTCCTCAGCCATTTGCTATTCCTCAGTTTATTGTTCAGCTATGTATCCCATTTTTAGTAAGGTTATTTGATTATTTGGAGTCTAACTTCTTGACTTCTTTGTATATATTGGATATTAGCACTCTATTGCATGTAAGATTGGGAAAGAACCTTTCCCAGTGTGGCGGTTGCCATTTTGGCATATTGACAGTATCCTTCTTGTTATATAAGCTTTGCAATTTTATGAAATCCCATTTGTCCATCCTTGATATTAGAACAAAAGCCATTGGTGTTCTGTTCAGGAAAATTTCCCCTGTGCCTATGTATTTGAGACTCTTCCCCATTTTCTCTTCTATTTATTTGAGTGTATCTGGTTTTATGTGGAGGTTCTTAATCCACTTGGTCTTGAGCTGTGTATAGGTGATAAGACTGGATTGATTTGCATCCTTTTACATGCTGACATCCAGGTGAACCAGCACCATTTGCTGAAAATGCTATCTTTTTTCTATTGGATGGTTTTAGCTCCTTTGTCAAACACCAAGTGAACATAGGTGTGTGTGTTCATTTCTGGGTCTTCAATTCTATTCCATTGATCTACTTGCCTGGCTCTGTACTAATACCATACAGTATTTGTCACTATTGTACTATAATGTAGGGATGGTGATTCTCCCAGAAGTTCTTTTATTGTTGAATATAGTTTTCCCTCTCCTGGGTTTCTTATTATTCCTGATGAATTTGCAAATTGCTTTTTCTAACTCTATGAAAAATTGTATTGAAAGTTTGATGGGGATTGCATTGAATCTGTGTATTGCTTTTGGCAAAATGGCCTATTTTACCAAATATTTATATATTAATCCTGCCAATCCATGAGCATGGAAGAACTTTCCATCTTCTGAGATCTTCAATTTCTTTCTTCAGAGACTTGAAGTTCTTGTTACACAGATCTTTCACTTGCTTGTTTAGAGTCACACCAAGGGATTTCATGTTACTTGGGACTATTGTGAAGGCTATCATTTCCCTAATTTCTTTCCCAAGCTGTTTATCCTTTGAGTAAATGAAGGCTACTGATTTATTTGAGCTAATTTTATATCCAGACACTTTGCTGAAATTGTTCATCATGTTTAGGAGTTCTCTGGTAGAATTTTTGGGATCAATTATGTATACTATCAAATCATGTCCAAATAGTGATGTTTTGACTTCTTCCTTTCCAATTTGTATCCATTTGACCTCCTTTTACTGTCTGATTGCTCTGGCTATGACTTCAATTACTATATTGAATAGGTAGGGAGAGAGTGAGCAGCCTTGTCTTCTCCCTGATTTTAGTGGGATTGTTTCAAGTTATTTCCATTTACTTTGATGTTGGCTTCTGGTTTGCTGTATATTGCTTTTACTATGTTTAGGTACGGTCTTGAATTCATGATCTTTTCAAGACTTTTATCATGAAGGGGTGTTGAATTTTTGCAAATGCTCTCTCATAATTTAATGAGATGATCATGTTATTTTTTTCTTTGAGTTTCTTTATGGAGGGTATGACATTGATGGATTCCCATATATTGTATCATTCCTGCATCCCTGGGATGAAGCCTACTTGATCAAGATGGATGATAATTTTGATGTGTTCTTGGATTCAGTTTGCAAGAATTTAATTGAGCATTTTTGCTTCTATATTCATAAAGGAAATTGGTCTGAAGTTCACTTTCTTTGTAGGGTCTTTGTGTGGTTTAGGTATAAGCATGATTGTGCCTATATAGAAGGAATTAGGCAGTGTTCCTTTTGTTTCTATTTTGTGGAATAGTCTTCTATGAAGGTGTGATAGAATTCTGCACTAAATCCATCTGGTCCTGGGTTTTGTGGTTTTGTTTTTGTTTTTTGTTTGTTTGTTGTTGTTTTGTTTTTTGATTGGGAGACTTAATGGTTACTTCTGTTTCTTTAGGAGTTTTGGGACTGTATATATGGTTTATTTGATCATAATTTAACTTTAGTACCTGGTATCTGTCTAGAAAATTGTCCATTTCACCCAGATTTTCCAGTTTTGTTGAATAGGTTTTTTTTTTTCATTTTTCCCATCTATATTAAATTGGGTATTTCTTATTTAAATTTCAAATGTTATTCCATTCCCAGTTTCTGGGCTGAAATCCCCCTATAGTATACAAAAGGAGCCTAAATATTTTGCCAGGGAACTCCTACAACTCAAAAACACACTCAGCAAAGAGGTTGGATAGAAATTTAACTTAAAAAACCTCCACATCAAACCAGCCACACTCAAACTAACAGACGAAAAACTAGGGAAGCATCTGGAACACATGGGCACTGGAAAAATTTCCTGAACAAAACACCAATGGCTTATGCTCTAAGATCAAGAATCGACAAATGGGATCTCATAAAACTGCAAATTTCTGTAAGGCAAAGGACACTGTGGTTAGGACAAAGCGGCAACCAACAGATTGGGAAAAAGATCTTTACCAATCCTACAACAGATAGAGGCCTTATATCCAAAAATACAAAGAACTCCAAAAGTTAGACCCATGGGAGACAAATAACCCTATTAAAAAATGGGGTTCAGAGCTAAACAAAGAATTCATAGCTGAGGAATGCCGAATGGCTGAGAAACACCTAAAGAAATGTTCAACATCTTTAGTCATCAGGGAAATGCAAATCAAAACAACCCTGAGATTTCACCTCACCAGTGAGAATGGCTAAGATCAAAAACTCAGGTGACAGCAAATGCTGGCAAGGATGCGGAGAAAGAGAACACTCCTCCATTGTTGGTGGGGTTGCAGACTGGGTACAACCATTCTGGAAATCAGTCTGGAGGTTCCTCAGAAAATTGGACATTGAACTGCCTGAGGATCCAGCTATACCTCTCTTGGGCATATACCCAAAAAGATGCCCCAATATATAAAAAAAAATACGTGCTCCACTATGTTCATCGCAGCCTTATTTATAATAGCCAGAAGCTGGAAAGAACCCAGATGCCCTTCAACAGAGGAATGGATACAGAAAATGTGGTACATCCACACAATGGAATATTACTCAGCTATCAAAAACAATGACTTTATGAAATTCGTAGGCAAATGGTTGGAACTGAAAATATCATCCTGAGTGAGCTAACCCAATCACAGAAAGACATACATGGTATGCACTCATTGATAAGTGGCTATTAGCCCAAATGCTTGAATTACCCTAGATGCCTAGAACAAATGAAACTCAAGACGGATGATCAAAATGAATGCTTCCTCCTTCTTTAAAGGGAACAAGAATACCCTTGGCAGGGAAGAGAGAGGCAAGATTAAAACAGAGACTGAAGGGACACCCATTCAGAGCCTGCCCCACATGTGGCCCATATATATACAGCCACCCAATTAGACAAGATGGATGAAGCAAAAAGTGCAGAAGTGTAGATGGCTCCTGAGGAGACACAGCCAGAATACAGCAAATACAGAGGCGAATGCCAAGCAGCAAACCACTGAACTGAGAATAGGACCCCCGTTGAAGGAATCAGAGAAAGAACTGGAAGAGCTTGAAGGGGCTCGAGACCCCATATGTACAACAATGCCAAGCAACCAGAGCTTCCAGGGACTAAGCCACTACCTAAAGACTATACATGGACTGACCCTGGACTCTGACCTCATAGGTAGTAATGAATATCCTAGTAAGAGCACCAGTGGAAGGGGAAGCCCTGGGTCCTGCTAAGACTGGGCCCCCAGGGAACTAGACTGTTGGGGGGGAGGGCGGCAATGGGGGGAGGGTTGGGAGGGGAACACCCATAAGGAAGGGAGGGGGGAGGGGGATGTTTGCCCGGAAACAGGGAAAGGGAAAAACACTCGAAATGTATATAAAAAATATTCAAGTTAATTAAAAAAAAAAAAATCAGTAGCATTCCTATGGCCCGATAAGGAAATAAGGAAAACAACAACTTTCAAAATAGCCATGAACAATATAACATACCTTGGTGTGATTCTAACCAAACAAGTATAAGACCAGTATGACAAGAACTTCATGTCTTTTAAGAAATTGAAGGTTTCTGCCTGTACCTGGAACTGACCTGAACTACTATGACAGCTCCTTGCACCCAAATTCCATGGGGGAGAGAGCTGGGCCCTCAGAAGTGAGAACCCAGAGGAAACAAATACTTTCTGCCCACATTGCTGAACCAAGAGGAAATCACCTAATGCCATCTGTACCCCTGGGAACAGGAATCTAGGAGAAGTCAGGGGCTGGAGCATTCAGGTTTCTGCCTACACCTAGAGTTGAAAGTCAATCTCCAGGAGTGCCTACACACCTGAGAGCAGATGTAAGACAAACTTATCTGCTCCAAGTGACCTGCCTGGTGTCCCCAGGACACACAAAGGCGAAGTCCTCTGGGACAGGACACTTCCGGTTTCTGGCTGTGCTGGGAACTGAACTGAAGCAGTTCTACAGCTCCCTGTACCCAAATCCCCTGGGGGGGGGAGCTGAAATCCCAGAAGTGAAGACACTCCTGAGACCTCAGGTCAGACCGCTGCTTCTGCCAACCTTTGCCCACATCCCTGGCCTCAGAGGAAACTGCATAGTGCCTCTGGATACAGGATCATAGGAGCAGTCAGCAGCAGGAACCGGCTGGTTTCTGCCTCAGCCAGGAACTGAACTGAACTGAACTAGAACCACAGCTACCTGCACCCATATCCCATGGGGGAGAGAGCTGGACCCTCAGAAATGTGGACACTCCTGAGAACCCAGAGGAGACAAGTACTTTCTGCCCATATTCTTGAACCAAGAAGGAATCTCATAGTGCCATATGTGCCTTCTGGTCACAGGGGCAGGACCCTTCAGGTTTCTGCCTGCAGCTAGAGTTGAAAGCCAGTCTTCAGGCATGCCTACAAAATTGAGAACAGAGTTCTCTGTTCCCAGATCCAACTGTAAGAAAACAGGTCTACAAGAGTGTTGACACACAGGCCTACAGGAGAGTCAAGCCACTGTTAGAGTCAGCAAGAGAAGTTAACACCAGAGACAACCTGACGGTCAGAGGCAAGTACAGGAACCTAAGCAACAGAAACCAAAACTACATGGCATCATCAGAGCTCAGTTCAACATCAAAGCAAACACTGAATATCCAAACACACCAGAAAAGCAATATTTAGATTTAAAATCACATTTTATCATGATGATGGAGGAATTTAAGAAGGTCATAAATAATTCCCTTAAGGAAATATAGGGCAACATAAGTAAACAACTAGAAGTCTTTAAATAGTAAACACAAAAATCACTTTTTTATTTTCCTTTTTTGTTTTTTGTTTGTTTGTTTTTTTGTTTTTATGGATTTTTTTCCTCCATCTTTATTAACTTGGGTATTTCTTATTTACATTTCAAATGTCATTCCTTTTTGCGGTTTCCAGGCCAACATCCATCTAACTCCTCACCCTCCCCTTCTGTATGGGTGTTCCCCTCCCCATCCTACCCCCATTACCACCGTCCCTCCAACAATCACTTTCTCTGGGGATTCAGCCTTGGCAGGACCAAGGCCTTCCCCTTCCACTGGTGCTTTTCCTAGGCTATTCATTGCTACCTATGCGATTGGAGCCCAGGGTCAGTCCATATATAGTCTTTGGGTAGTTGGTTAGTCCCTGGAAGCTCTGGTTGGTTGGCATTGTTGTTCATATGGGGTCTCAAGCCCCTTCAAACTCTTTCAGTCCTTTCTCTGATTCCTTCAACGGGGGTCCTGTTCTCAGTTCAGTGGTTTACTGCTGGCATTCGTCTCTGTATTTGCTATATTCTGGCTGTGTCTCTCAGGAGAGATCTATATCCAATGCCTGTCAGCCTGGATTTCTTTGCTTCATCCATCTTATCTAGTTTGGTGGCTGTATATGTATGGGCCACATATGAGGCAGGCTCTGAATGGGTGTTCCTTGTGCCTCTGTTCTAAACTTTGCCTCCCTATTCCCTCCCAAGAATATTCTTGTTCCCTTTATGAAGAAGGAATGAAGCATTCACATTTTTTGGTCATCCTTCTGAGTTTCATGTGTTCTGTGCATCTAGGTAATTAGAGCATTTGAACTAATATCCACTTATCAATGAGTGCATACCATGTGTGTTATTCTGTGATTGGATTAACTCACACAGGATGATATTTTCCAGTTCCATCCATTTGCCTATGAATTTCATAAAGTCATTGATTTTAATAGCTGAATAGTATTCCATTGTGTAGATGTCCCACATTTTCTGTATCCATTCCTCTGTTGAAGGGCATCTGGGTTCTTTCCAGCTTCTGGTTATTACAAATAAGGCTGCTATGAACATAGTGGAGCAAGATTCTTTGTTATATGTTGGGGCATCTTTTGGGTATATGCCCAAGAGAGGTATAGCTGGGTCCACAGGTAGTTCAATGTCCAATTTTCTGAGGGATCTCCAGACTGATTTCCAGAATGGTTGTACCAGTCTGCAATCCCACCAACAATTCCACTTTCTCCACATCCTTGCCAGCATCTGCTGTCACCTAAGTTTTTGATCTTAGCCATTCTCACTGGTGTGAGGTGAAATCTCAGGGTTGTTTTTATTTGCATTTCCCTTATGACTAAAGATATTGAACATTTCTATAGGTGTTTCTCAGCCACTTGGCATTCGTCAGCTCTGAAATCTATGTTTACCTCTGAACCCCATTTTTTAATAGGGTTATTCGTCTCCCTGCTGTCTAACTTTTTGAGTTCTTTGTATATTTTGGATATAAGCCCTCTCTATCTGTTGTAGGATTGGTAAAGATCTTTTCCCAATCTGTTGGTTGCCGTTTGTCCTAACCACAGTGTGTGCCTTACAGAAGCTTTGCAGTTTATGAGATCCCATTTGTCGATTCTTGATCTTAGAGCATAAGCCATTGGTGTTTTTGTTCAGAAATTTTTCCAGTGCCCATGTGTTCGAGAATCTTACCCACTTTTTCTTCTATTAGTTTGAATGTATCTGATTTTATGTGGAGGTTCTCGATCCACTTGGACTTCAGCTTTGTACAGGGTGATAAAAATAGATTGATCTGCATTCTTCTACAAGCTGAACTCCAGTTGAACCAGCACCATTTCCTGAAAATGCTATCTTTTTTTCCATTGTATGTTTTTGGCTCCTTTGTCAAAACTCGAGTGACCATAAGTGTGTGGGTCTATTTCTGGGTCTTCAATTCTATTCCACTGGTCTATCTGCCTGTCCCTGTACCAGTACCATACAGTTTTTAACACTATTGCTCTGTAATACTGCTTAAGTTCAGGGATAGTGATTCCCCTGGAAGTCTTTTTATTGTTGAGGATACTTTTAGCTATCGTGGATTTTTTGTTATTCCAGATGAATTTGTAAATTGTTCTGTCTAACCCTATGAAGAATTGGGTTGGAATTTTGATGGGGATTGCATTGAATCTGTAGATCGCTTTTGGTAAAATGGCCACTTTTACAATATTAATCCTGCTAATCCATGAGCATCATGAGCATGGGAGATCTTTCCATCTGCTGAGATCTTCAATTTCTATCTACAGAGGCTTGAAGTTCTTATCATACAGATCTTTCACTTGCTTGGTTAAAGTCACACCAAGATAGTTTATATTATTTGGGACTATTATGAAGGGTGTCATTTCCGTAATTTCTTTCTGGGCTTGTTTCTCTTTTGTATAGAGGAAGGCTACTGATTTCTGTTAGTTGTTTTATACCCAGCCTCTTTGCTGAAAGTGTTTATCAGGTTTAGTAGTTGTCTGGTGGAACTTTTGGGATCACTTAAGTATAAAATCATATCGTCTGCAAATAGTGATATTTTGACTTCTTCCTTTCGAATCTGTATCCTTTTGATCTCCTTTTGTTCTCTGATTGCTAGAACTTCAAGAACTATATTGAATAAGTAGGGAGAGAGTGGGCAGCCTTGTCTAGTCCCTGATTTTAGTGGGATTGCTTCAAGTTTCTCTCCATTTAGTTTAATGTTAGCCACTGGTTTGCTGTATATGGCTTTTACTATGTTTAGGTATGGGCCTTGAATTCCTATTCTTTCCAGGACTTTTATCATGAAGGGGTGTTGAATTTTGTCCAATGCTTTCTCAGCATCTAATGAAATGACCATGTGGTTTTTATCTTTCAGTTTGCTTATATAGTGGATTATGTTGATGGTTTTCTGTATATTAAACCATCCATGCATGCCTGAGATGAAGCCTACTGGATCATGGTTAATGATTGTTTTGATGTGCTCTTGGATTCAGTTTGCCAGAATTTTATTGAGTATTTTTTCATCGATATTCATAAGGGAAATTGGTCTGAAGTTCTATTTCTTTGTTGGGTCTTTGTGGTTTACGTATAAGAGTAATTATGGCTTCGTAGAAGGAATTCAGTAGCGCTCCATCTGTTTCAATTTCATGGAATAGTTTGGATAGTATTGGTATGAAGGTCTGATAGAATTCTGCACCAAACCCATCTGAACTTGGGCTCTTTTTGGTTGTTAGACTTTTATTGACTGCTTCTATTTCTTTAGGAGTTATGGGGCTGTTTAAGTGGTGTATTTGTTCCTTATTTAACTTTGGTACTTGGTATCTGTCTAGGAAATTGTCCATTTCCTCCAGATTTTCATGTTTTGTTGAATATAGGCTTTTGTAGTAGGATCTGATGATTTTTTTCAATTTCCTCTGGCTCTGTTGTTATGTCTCTCTTTTAATTTCTGATTTTGTTAATTTGGATATGGTCTCTCTGCCTTTTAATTAGTTTGTCTAAGGGTTTATTTATGTTGTTGATTTTCTCAAAGAACCAACTTTTGATTCTGTTGATTCTTTGTATGTTCCTTTTTGTTTCTACTTGGTTGATTTTAGCTCTGGGTTTGATTATTTCCTGCCTTCTACTCCTCCTGGGTGTGTTTGCTTCTTTTTGTTCTAGAACTTTTAGGTGTGCTCTCAAGCTGCTGATATATGCTCTCTCCTGTTTCTTTCTGCAGGCACTCAGAGCTATGAGTTTTCCTCTTAGCACAGCTTTCATTGTGTCCCATAAGTTTGGGTATATTGTGCTTTCATTTTCATTAAATTCTAAGAAGTCTTCAATATCTTTATTTCTTCCTTGACCAGGTTATAATTGAGTAGAGCATTGTTCAACTTCCATGTATATTTGGGCATTCTTTCCTTATTCTTATTGAAGACCAGCCTTAGCCTGTGGTGGTCTGATGGGGACGCATGGGATTATTTCTATCTTTCTCTATCTGTTGAGGCCTGATTTTTGCTCTACTACATGGTCAATTTTAGAGAAAGTACCATGAGATGGTGAGAAGAAGGTATACTCTTTTGTTTTAGGATAGAATGTGCTATAAATATCTGTTAAGTCCATTTGGTTCATGTCTTAGTCTGTCAATGTCCCTGTTTAACTTCTGTTTCCATGATTTGTTCATTGATGAGAGTGGGGTGTTGAAATCTCCTATTATTTTGTGAGGTGCATTGTGTGCTTTTAGCTTTAGTAATGTTTCTTTTATCTATGTAGGTGCCCTTGTATTTGGAGCATAGATATTTAAGATTGAGAGTTCATCCTGGTGGATTTTTTCTTTGATGAATATGAAGTGTCCTTCCTTATCTTTTTTTATGACTTTTGGTTGAAAATCTATTTTACTCGATATTAGAATGGCTACTCCAGCTTGCTTCTTCAGACCATTTGCTTGGAAAGCTGTTTTCCAGCCTTTTACTGTGAGGTAGTGTCTGTTTTTGTCTCTGAGGTGTGTTTCCTGTAGGCAGCAAAATATTGGGTCTTCATTGCATATCCAGTTCATTAATCTCTGTCTTTTTATTGGGGAATTGAGTCCATTGATATTGAGAGATATTAAGGAATAGTGATTGTTGCTTCCTGTTATATTCATGTTTGGATGTGAGGTTATGTTTGTGCTTGTCTTCTCTTTGTTTTGTTGCAAAACAGTTAGTTCCTTGCTTTTTCTAGGGTGTAGCTTGCTTCTTTGTGTTGGGCTTTACCATTTATTAACCTTTATAGGGCTTGATTTGTAGAAATATATTGTGTAAATTTGGTTTTGCCATGGAATATCTTAGTTTCTCCATCTATGTGAATTGATAGTTTTGCTCAATACAGCAACCTGGGCTGACATTTGTGTTCTCTTAGGGTCTGTATGACATCTGTCCAGGATCTTCTGGCTTTCATAGTCGCTGGTGAGAAGTTTGGTATAACTCTGATAGGTCTGCCTTTATATATTACTTGACCTTTTGCCCTTACTGCTTTTAATATTCTTTCTTTGTTTTGTGCATTTGGTGTTTTGACTATTATGTGACAAGAGGAGTTTCTTTTCTGGTCCAATCTATTTGGAGTTCTGTAGGCTTCTTGTATGTTTATGGGCATCTCTTTCTTTAGGTTAGGGAAGTTTTCTTCTATGATTTTGTTAAAGATATTGCTGGTCCTTTGATTTGGGAGTCTTCACTCTCTTCTGTACCTATTATCCTTAGGTTTGATCTTCTCTTTGTGTCCTGGATTTCCTGTATGTTTTGGGCCAGTAGCTTTTTCTGTTTTACATTATCTTTGACAGTTGTGTCAATGATTTCTCTGGAATCTTTTGCCCCTGAGATTCCCTCTTCTATCTCTTGCATTCTGTTGGTGATGCTTGTGGTCACTTGGTCTTTGAAAAAGGAATTAAAATCATTCAATGGGAAAAAGATAGCATTATCAATAAGTGGTGCTGGATCAACTGGAGCTCAGCCTGTAGAAGAATGCAAATTAATCCATTCTTATCACCCTCTACAAAGCTTACAACCAAGTGAATCAAGTACCTTGATATCAAACTTATAGATGAAAATGTAGGGAAGTTTGATCACATAGGCAGTGGGGAAATTTTCCTGAACAAAGTGAAGAGGATCAAGAACATCCACATAAAACCAGATACACTCAGACTAATAAAAGAAAAAGTGGGGAAGAGTTTCCAACACATGGGCACTGGGAAAAATTTCCTGAACAGAACACCAATGGCTTATGCTCTAAGACCAAGAATCAACAATTGGGACCTCATAAAACTGCACAGCTTCTGAAAGGCAAAAGACACTATCATTAGGACAAAATGGCAACCAACAGACTGAGAAAAATCTTTACCAATCTTACATCTAGTAGAGGGCTAACATCCAAAGTATACAAAGAACTCAAGAAGTTAGACTCCAGACAACCTAATAACCCTATTAAAAATGTTACGATGCTAAACAAAGAATTCCCATCTGAGGAATAGCAAATGGCTGAGAAGTACCTAAAAAATACTCAGTATCCTTAGTAATCAGGGAAATTCAAATCTAAAGAACCCTGAGATTCCACCTCAAACGAATCAGAATGGTTAGAACAAAATCTCAGGTGACAACAGATGCAGTTGAGGTTGTGGAGAAAGGGGAACACTCCTCCATTGTTGATGGGATTGCACTCTGGAAATCAGTCTGGAGTTTCCTCAGAAAATTGGACATTCCACTATCTGAGGAACCAGCTATACCTCTCCTGGACATATACCCAAAATATGCTCCAACATATAAAAAAGACACGTGCTCCACTATGTTCATCGCAGCCTTATTTATAATAGCCAGAAGCTGGAAAGAAGCCAGATGCCCTTCAACAGAGGAGTGGATACAGAAAATGTGGTACATCTACACAATGGAATATTACTCAGCTATCAAAAACAATGACTTTGTGAAATTCGTAGGCAAATGGATGGAACTAGATAATATTATCTTGAGTGGTGTAACCCAATCAGAGAAAAACAAATATGAAATATGCTTTCACTGGTAATTGGATATTAGCCTAACAGCTCAAATTACCCAAGATACAATCCAGAAACCGCATGAAGCTCAATAAGAAAGATGACCAAAGTGCAGATGTTTCACTCCTTCTTAAAATGGGGAACAAAAATATTCATAGGAGGGGATATGGAGGCAAAGTTTGGAGCAGCATACTGAAGGAACGGGCTTTCAGAGCCTGCTCCACATGTGGCCCATATATATACAGCCACCAAAATTAGATAAGATTGATGAAGCTAAGAAGTGCATGCTGACAGGAACCGGATATAGATATCTCCTGAGAGACACAGCCAGAGCATATCAAAAAGCAGCCAACCAGTGAACTGAGAATGGAACCCCATTGGAGGAATTAGAGAAATGATTGAAAGAACTGAAGAGGCTTGCAACACCATAAGAACAACAATGCCATTCAACCAGAGCTCCCATGGAGTAAACCACTACCCAAAGACTGTACTAGGACTGTCCCATGGCTCCAGCCACATATGTAGGGGAGGATGGCCTTGTTTGGCAGCAGTGGAAGGAGTAGCCCTTGGTTCTGTCAAGTTTTGACTCTCAGTTTAAGGGAATACCAGGGGGCAGGTGGGGGATGGGGTTGAATGGGGAGGGGAACACTGTTATAGAAAAAGGGAAGTGGGAGGGGATATGGGGCTTATGGGTAGGAAACCAAGAAAATAAATACCATTTGAAATGTAAATTACCAAAAATCCAATAAAAAATTCTTAAATTAAAAAAAAAGAAATTAAAGAAGATAATAAAAGATGGAAAGATCCCTAACGTTCATGAACCTAAAGGTTTAACATAAGAAATATTGCCATCTTACCAATAACAATCTAGAGAGTCAATGGAATTCCCATTAAAATTCTTACACAATTCTTACAGACATTCAAAAAACAATACTCAACTTTAGATGAAAAAACAAAATACCTACTATAACTAAAATAATACTGTACAATAAAGGAACGTATGGAATCATCACCATTTCTGATGTCACAATATAGGTATTGGCATAAAAACACACTGATTGGTCATTGGAATTAAATGAAAGAACCAGATATAAATCTACATACCAATAAGCATCTAGTGTTTAAAGAAGCTGTTGGAAAAAAGAAAGTATCTCCAACAAATGGGGCTGGTCCAATACAATGTTAGCATCTAAAAGAATGCAAACCATCATCGTCCACAAACTAATGTCCAAGTGGATCAAAGACCTCAAAATAAAACAACATATACTGAACCAGTTAGAAGAGAAAGTGGGGAAGAGCCTTGAATGCATCGGCACAAGAGATAACTGTCTGAACTGAACACTAATGGCTCAGATGCTAAGATCAACAATTAATGAATGGTGTAGTGAAGGACAGGAAAGAAGCTACATAGCCATGAAAATGAACGGAAATCTTCAACTGACAGGAGTGGGGAGAAGGAGAACATCTCCAGGAAGTGACATGGATATGGAGAGGAGACTGAGGGAATGGCCAACCAGTAACCAATCCAACTTGGGTCCCATCCCATGAGCAAACACCAAACCCTAACACTATTCATATTCTGTTATGCATGCAGACAAGAACAAGTTTTCCTCTGAGAGACTCCATGCAACATCTGACTCAGATATATACAGATGCCCACAGCCAAACAGTAAATGGAGCTTGGGGACTCTTATGGAAGAAAAGAAGGAAGACTTGAAGGCTCTAGAGGGGATAGGAACTCCAAAGGAAGAGCAACAGAGTCAACTAACATGGACCCTTGGAGCTATCAGAGACTGATGTAACTACCAATCAAAGAGTATAAACAGGCTGGACATAGGCCTCCCTGCATATATATAGCAGATGTGCAGCTTGGCCTTCATGTGGGTCCTAATAACTGGAGTATCCTAATTAGGGGTTATCTCTAATGCTGTTGCCTGTACTTGGTATATATTCTTCTAGCTGGACTGCCTTGTCTGGCGTCAGTGGGATAAGAAGTGCCTAGCCTCACAGTGACTTAAAGTGCCAAGGTGAGGGAATAACCAGGTGGGGGCAGCCTGCTCAGAGGAGAAAAGAAGGAGGACAAGGGAAGGATTGTGGGAGGAGGTAACCTGGGATGGGATGTAATACAAAAAATACAATTAAATTTAAAAATATCTTTGTTTCGTACTCCCATGTTATTTGTAACGATCACCATCACAGTTTTACTCTTGTCCATTTAAAATAATTAAACACTGGAGATTTCACTCCACAAGTCAGGCAAGTTATAAAGGTATTCCCAGGAACTTAACGCTATATTCAAAGATTGTTGAAATAATAAATCTATATAAATATCTGGGAGATTAACTTTATAATAATTTTTTACAAAGGCTTATATTATATACTTGTCCATATAAATGGTAAAATTTGGTGTTATTTTAGACCACATAACCCATAAAACAAATAATTTTTGCAACTTTTTCAGTTTTTATGAAAAACACATAGTTGTATTCTCCTAAATACAGTAATATTAAATTACACACTGTGACTAAGACTTTGTGAATATGAAGAGTTATTTTGTATTCAAAACTAATCCAATTATAAGACTTCCAATCTTGCTGTAAATCATGTTCCCTGGCCTTCAAGATAAATGCTGAGTTAAGTGGAGAAGAAAAATGTATTCAGAGAACTTTCCTATAACTTTTAAATTTTCTAAGGACAACTGCAAATATAAGCTACCTTCAGTGAATCCCAGCTAATCTTTTTTTTAATTTTTATTGGTTATTTTATAGTTATGTTTATTTAAGTGTTATCCCCTTTCCCCCCTTTTCCATCCCTCCTCCTCCCTCCCTGTGCTTCCATTAAGATGCTCCTATTCTCACCCACCCTCAGCCACCTTAATCCCCTGGCATTCCCCTACACTGGGGAAAGGAGCCTTCACAGGACCAAGGCTTCTCTTATTGGTTCCAAGCAATGCCATCTCTGCTACATATGCGGGTAGAGTATTGGTTCCCTCCATGTGTACTCATAGTTTGGTGGTTTAGTCCCTTGGAGTTCTGGGTAGGGTCTGATTGGTTGATATTGTTGTTCTTCCTATGGAGTTGGAAACCCCTTCAGTAATTTCTCTAACTGCTCCATTTGGTCCCTTTGCTCAGTCTGATGGTTAGCTGCAAGCATCCTCATCTGCATCAGAAGAGCTCTGGCAGAGCCTCTCCGGAGACACCCACATCAGGTTCCTATCAGCAAGCACTTCTTAGCATCTGCAATAATGACTGGGTTTGGTGACTGCATATGGGATGGATCCCCCGGAGGGACAGATTCTGGATGACCTTTTCTTCGGTCCCTGCTCCACGTTTTGCCCCTATAATTCCTCCTGTGAGTTTTTTGTTCTCCCTTCTAAGACGGACTGAAGCATTCATATTTTTGTCTTCCTTCCTGAGCTTCATATAGTCTGTGAATTGTTTCTTGGGTATTCAAGCTTTTAGGTGAGCGCATACCATGTGTGTGGTTTTGTGACTGGGTTACCTCACTCAGGATGATATTTTCTAGTTCCATTCATTTGCCAAAGCATTTCATGTAGCCATTGTTTTTAATAGCTAAGTAGTACTCCATTGCATAAGTGTACCACATTTTCTGTGTCCATTCCTCTGTTAAAGGATATTTGGGTTCTTTCCAGCTTCTGGCTACTATAAATAAGGCTGCTATGAACACAGTGGAACATCTGTCCTTGTCATATGTTGGAGAATCTTTTGGGTGCATGCCCAGGACCCATCAAAATTTCAACTCAATTCTTCATAGTGTTAGAAAGAGCAACGTGCCAATTCATTTAGAATAACAAAAATCCCAGGATAGTGGAATCTACTCAACAAAAGAACTTCTAGCAGAATCACCATCTCTAACCTCAAGCTGTATTACTGAGCAATTGTGATAAAAACTGCCTGGTATTGGTATAGTTACAGGCAGAAAGATAAATAGAATAGAAATAAAGACCCAGAAATGAACCCACACACCTATGGTCACTTGATCCTTGACAAAGGAGCTAAAACTGTTCAACGGAAAAAAGATGGCATTTTCAGTAAATGGTGCTGGTTCAACTAGAGGTCAGCATGTAGTAGAATGCAAATTAACCCATTCTTATTTTCTTGTACAAAGCTCAAGTCCAACTGGATCAAAGATTTCCAGCTAATCTTAACTGTGTATGCTCTAAATTCCCCTGTGTTCATTGTATATGAAAAACATAACCTATAAACAATAGATGGTTAAGTTTAGATAAACTGAGTCCAAAACATTAATTTGTCAAAAAATTAAGTCATATTTCTTTTTATCATGAATGGGATCAGGATACTTAAGGAAAGATTCTATTAACCTGAGTTTTAGATATATAGTGCTACTACTGCTTTATTAGATATTTTGATTAGAATTTAATGTGATTTCACAAACTCTTTACAGTTTTACAATTATTTTCCTTCAATTACATGAATAACCCACTTATAGAAATTCTCACATGGGTTAATGAAAGATGAATGAATCTAGGAAGATAATAGCAGTATGTTTATTTTAGGTTACAATAAAGAATGAATAATTTTGTTATTTAGCCACTATATTGTCTTCTTTGGTCTCAAGCAAAAAGAATAGTGTATCAAATCTGTTTATTTCAGAATTGCAAAAAATTAATGTGATACTTCTTCTAATATCCCACACAATAAACAATGTGTAAATAGAAAAAAAAACAAGAACCATCTCCTTGACTGCTTTTTAAGGGAGAAATATATACCATATTAGGAGACCCTTTTATTTTATCTATCATGCATACATACATAGCTACCAATGACCTTCCTATCTCTCTACGGTTTTTACTCACTGCTGAAACACTAATTCAACACTCTCTTATAACTTCCATCTAGAGAAAAAAATAAGTCATTTTGTTTAGATATATTCCTTTCACAGCACTAGGCCATGTTAAATATAATAGCTACAATAATCAACCAGAAGCACACGAACCATTTTTTCATTTCAAAATGACATAGATCTTTACTAAGATCCTGCAGTGACTTCTCACTAAATGTGTGACTCAAGTGACCTTCAAGACTCATCTTTGATGTTTCTTCATATATTCAGTTATTCAAGTAGTCAACAGTGTATGCAACCTTTATTATCTTTGTGACTCTTCTCATTACCCCTTCTCAACTCATTTATTTTTCTTATATCATCCCATAACAAACTTTCATTTTTGTTCACATTTTCATATGCAAAGTTAGTCTTTAAATATTATATAATTAGGGAAAATAAATTATAATAATGAATACCTATTATTTCTAATATTCTTGTAATGTTACTCCCTACTCAAAATAAATGTAATTGTATTGGAACTTTATGATGGAATATAATTTTAAACAAAAATGCTTATATCGGATGAACAGAGTTGTATCATTCAACTCTATCATTACAAATAAATTCTTGGAGAATCATTTTCTCAATTACTATGCAATTTTGAAAGATACTAATTACACAAGGTCACTGGAAGGACTAAATACATAATGATGTAATCTAAACACAATATTTGACATACTTGGTTTTGGTAGATAATTTTTCTAAATGTTTCTCCAATATTATCCCACTGTATTTTGTAATACACCATTGCTGTTAAAAGCCTTGTTGCCAGTTTATTTTAATTCCTTGGTAAGTCATATTTCTTCTTTAGCTTCCTTTCTTTGACTTTTATGTCTCATTTCACAGATAAATGTCTAGTTGTAAATTGCTTTCAATTAGTTCTATTCATTCTGTTCTATGCATATTGATTCTTTACTTTTATGTATTTCATCAGATCTTGAAAACTCAAAATATTCCCTGTATTGTGTGCTTTTCAATATATTAGCCTATTCTTAAATAGTTAGACATTTATTAGGCAATCTATCATTTAACCTGACATATTATAATTTCTTCAAATTTCTATACTGTATACTATGAAATATTTTCAGATATTTATTGCAAATCAATTATTTTTCTCTTTTGCTACATTTAATCTACCACTTAAACTGTTCTCAGTGAAACAAAATCATATGTAACTCTAATTCTCTAGAACTCTAGAACTCAGAAGGTGAATATGGGTGTTTTAGAAGTTAAAGTCATCCTTGAAAATGTAAAGTTCATTGTCAACCTGTGATGTGTGACATTGTCCCCAAAATATAATCTATTCCCAGGAGTACCTCTAATTTCAGCACTTATGCATTGGATTAGATTTCTATTATATTTCAAGCAGTCATGATCATTTTGAACATTCTCTTACTAGTCCATGCTGTTGAATTTATTTATTTCATGAAACATTTTCAACAAAGATATGTTTTATATTGGAGAAGTCTAATAGATAATTTTTCTATTTATGTTTAGCTACTTATGTTCTTTATCTACTTATGATCTTACAAAGTGTGTGTTATTAGTGTTTCAGGTGAGCTTTATTTTAAATTAGGTTAACTTTAAACCATGATAACCTTTATAAATATGTTTTTCCAGGTAGTTTTTTCTTCCATTTATTTGGAACCTGAAAATTCTACTGAGCAAGCATGGACATCCTGTACCTGTGTAGCAGATGTGCAGTTGGCCTTCATGCAGGTCACACAACAACTGGAGCATGGGCTGTCTCTGAATCTGTTGCCAGTATGTGGATCTTGTACCCTTAACTGGGCCACCTCATCTGGCCTCAGTGGAAGAGGATGTTTCTAGGTCTGTAGTTACATCACATTAGGGGGACTGTGGTACACAGTGGGGTATGTCCTCTTCCAGAGGAGAGGGGAGGGTAAATGGGAGAATCTGTGTGAGGGGAGAACACTGGGTACTGATATAGGAATATAAAGTGAATAAGTAAATTAAAAAGAAAAGAAAAAGAAAACAAGGATAGACATAAAATTGGTTAGGTAGAGAAGGGTGTGCAGATCTAGAAGAATATAAGAGAAGTATGAAGATTATCTAAATATATTATACAGAATGAATAATAAAGAAAAATAACAGTGAGAGAATCCTGACAATTCATTCCAGTGCTATAGGGGTCAGAGACAGGGTATGTGGGATTCTTGTTGCCCATTCTAGCCTAATGCCAATTTTGAGCTTAGTGTAAGGCAATAGATCAAAAATAAAGTGGTAAATGATTAAGGAAAAGACAGTATTTCAAATGTCACACAGAACAATAATATATTAACTGACTTCCACAAATCAAGTTAGCGGTATCTTTAAAATGCTCATAGGGTCATTAAGTGTACAACCTATACTGATAGCTCACTGCTCTCCAGTATATAGATTTATCTAAATAAATCTTAAATTTTTTTCAAAACCTACTTTATTTAGGGTTCTTCAACACTTTCCCCTTCCTTCTAGCCCACTGAGCACAGGTAGGGTAGAAAGAAGGTTAATAGGAAAAGAGAATTGTGGACCTGTTTAGTAATAGTTCCTCAGGGCAATTCCACTCTTCATTGTCAGGATACCAGCAGTCCAGTTCAATAGCAAATGTCAAACACAAAATCAGTAGCGGCAGCATGATTCACCAGAAACAGCAAGGCTCCACTGAATCTGCACGAGTCAGCAGAAGTGGACATAATCAGCCAGAATCAGCCTGAATACTATGAATTTTTTGGCGCATTTCTCTCTATGGAATGAAGATCAGTGACGTGTTGCACAGCATAGCAATGCAAGAATATCCTCTCACCATATGTGAGCTTCCATTTATATTCTTTCGAAACATCACATGTCCTCTCAAGTGTTTGTTTTCAGCAAAACATAGCATGCATTCTCACAAGACAGCTTCCAGAAAAACACCTTGTACACAACTGAGTTGTTAAAGAAACCAAAAGTTTCCGCTTAGTTTACTATTATTAATATTGATTTTATTTGATTGTTTTATGATTTCATAGAATCTGCTCATTTGTGATACAAACACATGCACACACACACACACACACACACACACACACACACACACACACATCTGTTTAACCATACACAGAATACTTGTTCAGCCTGAATTCAATCAACGTTTAGTCATCTCAAAGTGTCACTTCAATTGAATTCAGATTCAGAAATAAGTTCAGCTAAAATACTACCAAAGCATAAAAGAGAAAAAATGAATAGTCAAGTAGTAAAAACAACAAGCAGGGGAGTAAAAATATGTAAAAACTGACATAACAGCAAAAGAATGTAGAGCTATTGGAGAACCATGGCAGTCAGGCTATATCTGTTAGCTGTCATAGCAGTATCAGAGGGTAATTAGGCATTTGAGCAGCATAGCAGGGTAATGGAAGGGCTAAGGAGAACTGCAGCAAGGAACAACAGCATATGCCACTCAGAAAAAGGTTCTTTCAGTTTGAAAAATCAATGAAAGGAACCAAATGCTATTAGTGCCTGCGATTGTTGGAAGACTGACTTCAAGGTGATAGGTGAAACTGAATCTAGTTGCTGTGAATCAGAGAGGCTGACAAATCTTTTCTTCCAAAAAGAAAATATTTCACATCAAGTCTGACTTGCAGATCCACAGAGTATCAAAGAAGCTCTGAATTGAAGTATATACACAGTCGGTTTTACAATAGGTCTTATTTATACCTTCATTTCAGCTGGGCTTTTTTTCTCCTGATTTGACCTTAGAATGGAAAAGGGGATGCAATTCAGATTCTCACTTGATCTCCATTGTCATCTGCAAGATGTGCAGGTAGCTTTACCTTACTGGGAGGTCTGTACAACTATATCCCTGGCTTGGGGATTTTATTACTCTTTATTTATTCTTTGCTGAGAGTACTTTAGGTGTACACTCATTGCTTCTCAGCTATAATAGAAGTCCAGCAGGTTTCTTCTGATGACATCTTTGAAGAAAGTTGTAGAAGTGCATTTTTCCTATCAAATTAGAGTACAAGTTGGTTATTTCTATGTGTTTCCAATTGAAACTGTTATAACAAAATCTCTAAGAACTAATAAAATTACCTAGGAGTAAACTAAACATAAAGAGATAAAAGATCCCCAGATTGAAAACTTTTAGTCCCTGCAAAGAGATTGCAGAAGGCAGTAAAGGAAACCAATATTTCCTAAAATCACCAACTAAAATTACCAAAATAAAAAATTTAAAAATAACAAAAATAAAGTCACACCCATGTTTAAGTTTATACACAGCTCAGTGACTAATTATAGCTTGTCTGTGATTGTAGACAGCTGGAATATTATAGGCCTGGGGCCAAATGTCTTGGTCTTTCTTTAGGTCCAAAAATAGGACTTAATATTACCTGTATATTTGACTTAACATTATTGTTCCTGTTAAACAAATAATTTTAAAAGTATACAAACTGACAAAACAGGCTTTAAAACAAAACTGAACAAAAGAGCTTGTACTGGCTGGTTTGTGTGTCAACTTGACACAAGCTGTAGCTATCACAGAGAAAGGAGCCTCTCTTGAGGAGAATCCTCCATGAGATCCAGCTGTAAGGCATTTTCTCAAATAGTGATCAAGGTTGTGAGAACCCATGGTAGGTGGTCCCATTCCTGGGCTGGTGGTCCTGAGTTCTATAAGAAAGCAAGGTGAGCAAGGCAGGAAAAGCAAGCAATTAAGTAACATCCTTCCATGGCCAGATAAGGCATTCCTCTGCTACATATGTAGCTGGGGCCATGGTTCCCTCAGTGTGTAGTCTTTGGTTGGTAGTTTAGTCCCTGAGAGCTCTGAGGATCTGTTTAGTTCTTAAGAGACTTGAAATTTTTGTTATTCAGGTCTTTCATTGGTTTGGTTAGAGTTACACAAATATATTTCATAGCATTTGTGGCTATTGTGAATGATGGTGTCTCCCTAACATGTTTCTTAGCCTTTTAATCCTTTGTTTAAAGGAGGAATAACAATTTATTTATTATGTATCCAGCCACTTTCTTGAAGGTGCTTATCAGGTATAGAATTTCTCTGGTTAATTTTTGGGAGCACATATATATATATATATATATATATATATATATATATATATATATATTATCATATATCTGCACATAGTTATACTTTGATTTCTTCCTTTCTAATTTTTACCCCCTTGATCTCCTTTAGTTTTCTTAATGCTCTAGCTAGGAGTTCTAGTACTAAATTGAATAGAAAGGAGAGAATTGACAACTTTTTTTTCCCACTAATTTTAGTGGAAATGTTTTTTTTTTCTCCATTGGTTTGATGTTGGCTATTGGCTTGCTGTATTTTGCTTTGACTATATTAAAAGGTATATGCTTTGTATTCCTGATTTCTCTAATACCTTCTAAATGAAGGAGTGCTGGACTTAATCAAAAGCTTTTATTCAGTGATTAATAAGATAATCATGTGATTGCTTTTCTTTCACATTTTTATATGGTGAATTGCATTGTGGATTTTCATATACTTTTTTCTTGTAATTAATTCTTTTGTAATTAATTTCTTTTTTAAAAGTTTTTATTCACTTTTACACTCCAGATTTTATTCTTCTTCCAGTCTACACCTATCAACTATTCTACATCCCATAGCTCATCCCAACTCTGCCAGTCTCCACGAGGATGTTCCCACCCACTATCTCATGAGACTTTTAAACTTTCTGAGGCCTCCAGTCTCTTGAGAGTAAGGTGCATCTTCTCTGTCTGAACTCAGACCTGGGAGTCCTCTGCTGTATATGTGTTGGGGGCCTCATCTCAGCTGGTGTATGCTGCCTGGTTGATGATCCAGTGTCTGAGAGTTCTCAGAGGTTCATGTTAATTGATATTGCTGGTCCTCCTACAGGGTTGCCATCCTCCTCAACTTCTTCCAGCTTTTCTCTAATTCAACCACAAGGGTCATCAGCTTCTGTTCATTGGTTGTTTGTAAATATTTGCATCTGACTCTTTCAGTACTTGTTGGGACTTTCAGATTGTAGACATAATAAGTCCCTTTTTGTGAGTGCTCCATAGACTCAGCAACTGGGTCAGGCCTTGGGCCCTCCCCCTTGAACTGGATCTTACTTTGGGCCTGTAGCTTTACCTTCTGTTCTTCAAACTCTTCTCCATTTCCATGCCTTCATTTCTTTTAGATATAAACAATTATGGGTCAGTGCTTAGACTGTAAGATAGCACCCCACTCCTCACTTTCTTTCTGCCCTGTCTTTCTGCTGGAGTTGGGCTCTACAAGTTCCCTCTCCCCACTGTAGGACATTTCATCTAAGCCTGCCCTGTCCCACGCCCCCGCCCCCCCAATCCTGTGAGGCTCTCACTTCCCAGGTCTTTGGTACATTATGTAGGGACCTCACAACCTCCTTCCTCCCGAGATCACCTGTTTCCATTCTTTCTGCTGGCCCTCAGGGCTTCAGTCCTTCCCCCTCTCACCCAATACCAGATCATGTTCCCTTCTCCTCCTAACCCCATCCCCTTCCCCTCCCCTGTCCCTCTGTCCCTCCCCTCTTGTAGTTGCTTTCTTCCTCCCACGTGGGGCAGAGGCGTTCTCACTTGGGCCCTTCAGCTTGTTGAACATTTTGAGTTCTGTGGACATTCTGTACTTTTTTTTTTTTTTTGGCTAATATCCACTTATTAGTGAGAATATACGATGCATGTCCTTTTGGGTCTGAGTTACTTCACTCAGAATGACATTTTATTGATCCATCCATTTGCCTACAAACTCAGATGCCCACATTTTTTTTTTTTTCCATCTTTATTAATTGAGTATTTCTTATTTACATTTTCATTGTTAGTCCCTTCCTGTTTCGCCAACATCCCTCTAACCCCTCCCTCTCCTGCTCTGTATGGGTGTTCCCCTCTCCATCCTCCCCCGATTACCACCCTCCCCCCACCAACAATCATGTTCACTGGGGGTTCAGTCGTAGCAGGACCAAGGGCTTCCCCTTCCAGTGGTGCTCTTACTAGGCTATTCATTGCTACTTATGAGGTTGGAGCCCAGGGTCAGTCCATGTATAGTCTTTGGGTAGTGGCTTAGTCCTGGAAGCTCTGGTTGGTTGGCATTGTTGTTCATAAGAGGTCTCGAGCCCCTTCAAGCTCTTTCAGTCCTTTCTAAGATTCCTTCAAGGGGGTCCTTCTCAGTTCAGTGGTTTGCTGCTGAGATGCCCACATTCTTAATAGCTGAGTAGTATTCCGTTGTGTAAATAAACCACATTTTCTGTATCCATTCTTCTGTCGTGGGATATGTGTGTTGTTCCCAGGATCTGGCTATCACAAATGAGTACCATATGCACACAGTGGAACATAAACCTCTGTGGCATGGTAGGGCATCCTTTGTGTATATTCCGAAGAATAGTATTGTTGGGTCTTTAGGTAGGTCTATTTCCAGTTTTCTGAGGAACCTCCAAATTGATTTCCAGAGTGGTTGTAACAGTTTGCAATCCCACCAGCAATGGAGGAGTGTTCCTCTTTCTCCATATCCTTGCCAGCATGTGTTGTCACTTGAGGTTTTGATCTTAGCCATTCTGACTGGTGTAAAGTGGAATTTTAGAGTTGTTTTGATATGCATTTTTCTAATCACTAAGGACTTTGAACATCTTTTTAGATGCTGCCCAGCCATTTGAGTTTCTTCTGTTTTAATTTTTTTCAATTTAGTTCTATACCCCATTTTTTTGATTAGGTTGTTTGTTTTTTTCGTAGTAAGCTTCTTGAGTTCTTTATGTATTCTGGATATTAGCCCTCTATCAAATGTTGGGTTAGTGAAGATGTTTTCCCCAATCTGTAGGTTGCCAATTTGTCTTATTGACTATGTCCTTTCCCTAACAGAAGCTTTCCAGTTTCATGTTGTCCCATTTATTGATTCTTGGTCTTAGAGCATGGGCCATTTGAGTTCCCTTTAGGGAATTTCTCACCGTGCCAAAGAGTTCAAGCCTCTTTCCTATTTTCTCTTGTATTATATTGAGTGTATCTGGATTTATGTTGAGGTCCTTGATACACGTGTTCTTGTGCTTTGTGCATGGTGACAAATATATTTCGCTTTTCCTTTTTCTACATGTGACATCCAGTTAGATGAGCATAATCTATTGAAGATGCTTTCTTTTTTCCATTGTATATTTTTGCCTTCTTTGTCAAATACCAAGTGTCCATAAATATATGGTTTTATTTCAGGGTTTCTATTACATTGACCAACCTTTCTGTCTCTGTATCAATACCATGCAATTTTTATCACTATTGCTCTATAGTAGAGCTTGAGGTCAGGGCTGGCAATTCCCCCCAGTCGTTCTTTTACTGTTAAGTATTATTTTCTATATTCTGGGTTTTTTGCTTTTCCACATGAATTTCAGAATTGTTCTTTCCAAGTATTTGAAGAATTGTGCTGGGATATTATACTTATCAAAATCTAGATGAAATGGGCAGTTTTCTAGACAGAAACCGTATTCCAAATTTAAATCAATAGCAGATAAACATTCTAAACAGGCACATAAGAAGAAGTCGTTAAAAATGTCCCAACCAAAAAATGCCTCTGAGCCAGTTGCATTTAGTTCAGAATTCTTTCAGACCTTCATAGATGTCCTGATACCAATATTCCTCGAACTATTACATAAAATAGAAATCGAAGGAACACTATTTAATTCATTCAATGAAGGCACAATTACTGTGATACCTAAACCACATAAGGACCCTACCAAAAAAGAGAACTTCAGACCAATCTTATTTATGAATATCAGTGAAAAAATACTCAATAAAATTCTTGCAAACCAAATCAAAGAACACATCAAAACCATCATTCACCATGACCAAGTAAGCTTCATCCCAGTTATGCAAGGTTGGTTCAATACATAAAATCCATTAAAATCATCTACCATATGAACAAACTCGAAGAAAAAAGTCACATGATCATCTCCTTAGATGCAGAAAAAGCATTTGAAAAAATATAGTACCACTTCATGTTAAAAGTATTGTGGAGATCAGGAATTCAAGGCCCATATCTAAGCATAATAAAAGCAATTTAATGCAGACCAACAGCCAATATCAAATTAAATGGAGAGACAATTTTAGCAACTCAACAAAAATTGAGGAAAAGACAAGGATTCCCACTCTCCCTTTATCTATGCATTATAGTACTTGAAGTGCTAGCTAGAACAATAAGACAACAGAAAAGAGAACAAGGGAATACAAATTGGTAAAGAAGAATTAAAGGTACCACTAATTGTCAATGATATGATAGTATACATAAGTGACACCAAAAATTCTGCCAGAGAATTTCTCCAGCTGATAAATCACTTCAGCATAATGGCTGGATATAAATTAACTCAAAAAAATCAGTAGCCTTTCTTTATACAAATGATAAACAGGATAAGAAAGAAATTAGGGAAACAACTCCTTTCTTTTTTTTTCTTCCATCTTTATTAAATTGGGTATTTCTTATTTACATTTCGATTGTTATTCCCCTTCCCGGTTTCCAGGCCAACATTGCCCAAACTCCTTCCCCTCCCCTTCTATATGGGTGTTCCCCTCCCCATCCTCCCCCCATTACCACCCTCCCCCCAACAATCACGTTCACTGTTCATTGGGGGTTCAGTCTTGGCAAGACCAATGGCTTCCCCTTCCACTGGTGCTCTTACTAGGATATTCATTGCTACCTATGAGGTTAGAGTCCAGGGTCAGTCCATGTATAGTCTTTGAGTAGTGGCTTAGTCCCTGGAAGCTCTGGTTGGTTGGCATTGTTGTTCATATGGGGTCTCAAGCCCCTTCAAGCTCTTCCAGTCCTTTCTCTGATTCCTTCAACAGGGGTCCCGTTCTCAGTTAAGTTCAGCATTCGCCTATGTATTTGCTGTATTCTGGCTGTGTCTTTCAGGAGAGATCTATATCCGATTCCTGTCAGCCTGCACTTCCTTGCTTCATCCATCTTATCTACTTTGGTGGCTGTATATGTATGGGCCACATGTGGGGCCGGCTCTGAATGGGCGTTCTTTCAGCCTCTGTTCTAAACTTTGCCTCCCTATAGCCTCCCAAGGGTATTCTTGTTCCCCTTTTAACAACTCCTTTCAAAATAGCCACAGATAATGTAAAATATCTAGGGGTAAATCTAACCAAGCAATTGAAAGATACCTTTGGGCAGCAGCTCTCTGCTCCCAGAACCCGTGGGAGAGAGACCTCACCGCCTGGTCAGGTGGGCACTCCTGAGGCTGCAGAGCAGAAGAGACCACCAACACTGCCCACCCCTGCCCACATCCCTGGCCCAAGAGGAAACTGTATAAGGCCTCTGGGCTCCCGTGGGAGAGGGCCCAGGAGCGGCAGGACCCCTGCCTGAGACACCGCCGGAACCTGAAGGAAACAGACCGGATAAACAGTTCTCTGCACCCAAATCCCATGGGAGGGAGAGCTAAACCTTCAGAGAGGCAGACACGCCTGCGAAACCAGAAGAGACTGCTCTCTGCACACATTACTGATTCCAGAGGAAAACACCAAACTCCATCTGGAACCCTGGTGCACGGAGGCTCCCGGAAGGGGCAGAGCAGATCTTCCTGGTTACTGCCACCGCGGAGAGCCCGTGGGCAGCACCCCGCGAGCGAACTTGAGCCTCGAGACCATAGGTAAGACCAACTTTTCTGCTACAAGTGATCTGCCTGGTGAACTCAAGACACAGGCCCACAGGAACAGCTGAAGACCTGTAGAGGGGAAAAACTACACGCACGAAAGCAGAACACTCTGTCCCCATAACTGGCTGAAAGAAAACAGTAAAACAGGTCTACAGCACTCCTGACACACAGGCTTATAGGACAGTCTAGCCACTGTCAGAAATAGCAGAACAAAGTAACACTAGAGATAATCTGATGGCGAGAGGCAAGCGCAGGAACCCAAGCAACAGAAACCAAGACTACATGACATCATCGGAACCCAATTCTCCCACCAAAACAAACATGGAATATCCAAACACACCAGAAAAGCAAGATCTAGTTTCAAAATCATATTTGACCATGATGCTGGAGGACTTCAAGAAAGACGTGAAGAACTCCCTTAGAGAACAAGTAGAAGCCTACAGAGAGGAATCGCAAAAATGCCTGAAAGAATTCCAGGAAAACATAAATAAACAAGTAGAAGCCCATAGAGAGGAGACACAAAAATCCCTGAAAGAATTCCAGGAAAACATAAATAAACAAGTAGAAGCCCATAGAGTGGAGTCATAAAAATCCCTGAAAGAATTCCAGGAAAACACAATCAAACAGTTGAAGGAATTAAAAATGGAAATAGAAGCAATCAAGAAAGAACACATGGAAACAACCCTGGATATAGAAAACCAAAAGAAGAGATAAGGAGCTGTAGATACAAGCTTCACCAACAGAATACAAGAGATGGAAGAGAGAATCTCAGGAGCAGAAGATTCCATAGAAATCATTGACTCAACTGTCAAAGATAATGTAAAGCGGAAAAGCTACTGGTCCAAAACATACATGAAATCCAGGACTCAATGATAAAATCAAACCTAAGTATAATAAGTATAGAAGAGAGTGAAGACTCCCAGTTCAAAGGACCAGTAAATATCTTCAACAAAATCATAGAAGAAAACTTCCCTAACCTAAAAAAAGAGATACCCATAGGCATACAAGAAGCCTACAGAACTCCAAATAGATTGGACCAGAAAAAAAACACCTCCCGTCACATAATAGTCAAAACACCAAACGCACAAAATAAAGAAAGAATATTAAAAGCAGTAAGGGAAAAAGGTCAAGTAACATATAAAGGCAGACCTATCAGAATCACACCAGACTTTTCGCTAGAAACTATGAAGGCCAGAAGATCCTGGACTGATGTCATACAGACCCTAAGAGAACACAAATGCCAGCCCAGGCTAATACTGTATCCTGCAAAACTCTCAATTAACATAGATGGAGAAACCAAGATATTCCATGACAAAACCAAATTTACACAATATCTTTCTACAAATCCAGCACTACAAAGGATAATAAGTGGTAAAGCCCAACATAAGGAGGCAAGCTATACCCTAGAAAAGGCAACAAACTAATCGTCTTGGCAACAAAACAAAGAGAAGAAAAGCACACAAACATAACCTCACATCCAATTATGAATACAACCGGAAGCAATAATCACTAATCCTTAATATCTCTCAACATCAATGGCCTCAACTCCCCAATAAAAAGACATAGATTAACAAACTGGATACGCAACGAGGACCCTGCATTCTGCTGCCTACAGGAAACACACCTCAGAGACAAAGACAGACACTACCTCAGAGTGAAAGGCTGGAAAACAACTTTCCAGGCAAATGGTCGGAAGAAGCAAGCTGGAGTAGCCATTCTAATATCAAATAAAGTCAATTTTCAACTAAAAGTCATCAAAAAAGATAAGGAAGGACACTTTATATTTATCAAAGGAAAAATCCACCAAGATGAACTCTCAATCCTAAATATCTATGCCCCAAATACAAGGGCAACTACATACGTAAAAGAAACCTTACTAAAGCTCAAAACACATATTGCACCTCACACAATAATAGTAGGAGACTTCAACACCCCACTCTCATCAATGGACAGATCATGGAAACAGAAATTAAACAGAGACGTAGACAGACTAAGAGAAGTCATGAGCCAAATGGACTTAACGGATATTTATAGAACGTTCTACCCTAAAGCAAAAGGATATACCTTCTTCTCAGCTCCTCATGGTACTTTCTCCAAAATTGACCATATAATTGGTCAAAAAACGGGCCTCAACAGGTACAGAAAGATAGAAATAATCCCATGCGTTCTATCGGACCACCACGGCCTAAAGCTGGTCTTCAATAACAATAATGGAAGAATGCTCACATATACGTGGAAATTGAACAATGCTCTACTCAATGATAACCTGGTCAAGGAAGAAATAAAGAAAGAAATTAAAAACTTTTTAGAATTTAATGAAAATGAAGGTACAACATACCCAAACTTATGGGACACAATGAAAGCTGTGCTAAGAGGAAAACATTCATAGCGCTGAGTGCCTGCAGAAAGAAACAGGAGGGAGCATATGTCCCCAGCTTGACAGCACACCTAAAAGCTCTAGAACAAAAGAAGCAAATACACGGATGAGAAGTAGAATGCAGGAAATAATCAAACTCAGGGCTGAAATCAACCAAGTAGAAACAAAGAGGACTATACAAAGAATCAACAGAACCAAAAGTTGGTTCTTTGAGAAAATCAACAAGATAGATAACCCCCTAGCCAGACTAACGAGAAGACACAGAGGGGGTGTCCAAATAAACAAAATCAGAAATGAAAAGGGAGACATAACTACAGATTCAGAGGAAATTCAAAAAATCATCAGATCTTACTATAAAAGCCTATATTCGGGCTGGGGATTTAGCTCAGTGGTAGAGCGCTTACCTAGGAAGCGCAAGGCCCTGGGTTCGGTCCCCAGCTCCGAAAAAAAGAAAAAAAAATACTATATTCAACAAAACTTGAAAATCTACAGGAAATGGACAATTTCCTAGACAGATACCAGGTACCGAAGTTAAATCAGGAACAGATTAACCAGTTAAACAACCCCATAACTCCTAAGGAAATAGAAGCAGTCATTAAAGGTCTCCCAACCAAAAAGAGCCCAGGGCCAGACGGGATTAGTGCAGAATTCTATCAGACCTTCATAGAAGACCTCATACCAATATTATTCAAACTATTCCACAATATTGAAACGGATGGAGCACTACCAAATTCCTTCTCTGAAGCCACAATTACTCTTATACCTAAACCACACAAAGACCCAACAAAGAAAGAGAACTTCAGACCAATTTCCCTTATGAACATCGACGCCAAAATACTCAACAAAATTCTGGCAAACCGAATCCAAGAGCACATCAAAACAATCATCCACCATGATCAAGTAGGCTTCATCCCAGGCATGCAGGGATGGTTTAATATACGGAAAACCATCAACGTGATCCATTATATAAACAAACTGAAAGAACAAAACCACATGATCATTTCATTAGATGCTGAGAAAGCATTTGACAAAATTCAACACCCCTTCATGATAAAAGTCCTGGAAAGAATAGGAATCCAAGGCCCATACCTAAACATAGTAAAAGCCATATACAGCAAACCAGTGGCTAACATTAAACTAAATGGAGAGAAACTTGAAGCAATCCCACTAAAATCAGGGACTAGACAAGGCTGCCCACTCTCTCCCTACTTATTCAATATAGTTCTTGAAGTTCTAGCCAGAGCAATCAGACAACAAAAGGAGGTCAATGGGATACAGATCGGAAAAGAAGAAGTCAAAATATCACTATTTGCAGATAATATGATAGTATATTTAAGTGATCCCAAAAGTTCCACCAGAGAACTACTAAAGCTGATAAACAACTTCAGCAAAGTGGCTGGGTATAAAATTAACTCAAATAAATCAGTAGCCTTCCTCTACACAAAAGAGAAACAAGCTGAGAAAGAAATTAGGGAAACGACACCCTTCATAATAGACCCAAATAATATAAAGTACCTCGGTGTGACTTTAACCAAGCAAGTAAAGGATCTGTACAATAAGAACTTCAAGACACTGAAGAAAGAAATTGAAGAAGACCTCAGAAGGTGGAAAGATCTCCCATGCTCATGGATTGGCAGGATTAATATAGTAAAAATGGCCATTTTACCAAAAGCGATCTACAGATTCAATGCTATCCCCATCAAAATACCAATCCAATTCTTCAAAGGGTTAGACAGAACAATTTGCAAATTCATCTGGAATAACAAAAAACCCAGAATAGCTAAAACTATCCTCAACAATAAAAAGGACTTCAGGGGAATCACTATCCCTGAACTCAAGCAGTATTACAGAGCAATAGTGATAAAAACTGCATGGTATTGGTACAGAGACAGACAGATAGACCAATGGAACAGAATTGAAGACCCAGAAATGAACCCACACACCTATGGTCACTTGATTTTTGACAAAGGAGCCAAATCCATCCAATGGAAAAAAGATAGCATTTTCAGCAAATGGTGCTGGTTCAACTGGAGGTCAACATGTAGAAGAATGCAGATCGATCCATGCTTATCACCCTGTACAAAGCTTAAGTCCAAGTGGATCAAGGACCTCCACATCAAACCAGACACACTCAAACTAATAGAAGAAAAACTAGGGAAGCATCTGGAACACATGGGCACTGGAAAAAAATTCCTGAACAAAACGCCAATGGCTTATGTTCTAAGATCAAGAATCGACAAATGGGATCTCATAAAACTACAAAGCTTCTGTAAGGCAAAAAGGACACTGTGGTCAGGACAAACGGCAACCAACAGATTGGGAAAAAGATCTTTACCAATCCTACAACAGATAGAGGCCTTATATCCAAAATATACAAAGAACTCAAAAAGTTAGATCAGGGGAGACAAATAACCCTATTAAAAAATGGGGTTCAGAGCTAAACAAAGAATTCACAGCTGAGGAATGCGAATGGCTGAGAAACACCTAAAGAAATGTTCAACATTTTTAGTCATCAGGGAAATGCAAATTAAAACAACCCTGAGATTTCACCTCACACCAGTGAGAATGGCTAAGATCAAAAACTCAGGGGACAGCAAATGCTGGCGAGGATGCGAAGAAAGAGGAACACTCCTCCATTGTTGGTGGGGTTGCAGACTGGTACAACCATTCTTGAAATCAGTCTGGAGGTTCCTCAGAAAATTGGACATTGAACTGCCTCAGGATCCAGCTATACCTCTCTTGGGCATATACCCAAAAGATGCCCCAACATATAAAAAAGACACGTGCTCCACTATGTTCATCGCAGCCTTATTTATAATAGCCAGAAGCTGGAAAGAACCCAGATGCCCTTCAACAGAGGAATGGATACAGAAAATGTGGTAAATCTACACAATGGAATATTACTAAGCAATAAAAAACAATGACTTAATGAAATGCGAAGGCAAATGGTCGGAACGGGAAAATATCATCCTGAGTGAGGTAACCCAATCACAGAAAAACACACATGGTATGCACTCATTGATAAGTGGCTATTAGCCCAAATGCTTGAATTACCCTAGATGCATAGAACACATGAAACTCAAGACGTATGCTCAAAATGTGAATGCTTCACTCCTTCTTTAAAAGGGGAACAAGAATACCCTTGGCAGGGAAAAGAGAGGCAAAGATTAAAACAGAGACTGAAGGGACACCCATTCAGAGCCTGCCCCACATGTGGCCCATATATATACAGCCACCCAATAAGACAAGATGGATGAAGCAAAGAAGTGCAGAAGTGTAGATCGCTCCTGAGAGACACAGCCAGAATACAGCAAATACAGAGGCGAATGCCAGCAGCAAACCACTGAACTGAGAATAGGACCCCTGTTGAAGGAATCAGAGAAAGAACTGGAAGAGCTCAAAGGGGCTCGAGACCCCCTATGAATAACAATGCCAAGCAACCAGAGCTTCCAGAGACTAAGCCACTACCTAAAGACTATACATGGACTGACCCTGGACTCTGACCTCATAGGTAGCAATGAATATCCTAGTAAGAGCACCAGTGGAAGGGGAAGCCCTGGGTCCTGCTAAGACTGAACCCCCAGTGAACTAGACTGTTTGGGGGAGGGCGGCAATGGGGGGAGGGTGGGGAGGGGAACACCCATAAGGAATGGGAGGGGGAGGGGGATGTTTGCCCGGAAACCGGGAAAGGGAATAACACTTAAATGTATATAAGAAATATTCAAGTTAATAAAAAAAAAAAAAAGATACCTTTGATAAGACTCAAGAAAAGAAATCGAAGAGGATTTCAGAAAATGGAGAGATCTCCCATGTTCATGGATTGAGAGAATTTACATAGTAAAAAATGGCCCTCCTCCCAAAGGCAATCTACAGATTCAATGCAATCCCCAAAAGTATCCCAACAGAGTTTAAGGATTTTCAAATACTTAACCATCTCTGCTTCATCTCTCGGATAAAGCCTACTTGATCATGATGGATGATGTCTATGATGTGTTCTTGGTTCAATTTGTGAGTACTTTATTATTTTTACTTCAATGTTCATATGAGAAATTGTTCTGAAATTCTTTCTTTGTTGAGTCTTTGTGTGGTTTAGATATCATGGTAACTGTGGCCTCATAGATTGATTTGTGGCAATGTTCCTTCTATTTATAGTCTGTAGAATAGATTGAGGGGTCATATTAACACTTCTGGTATTCTGCTCTGAAACTCTCTGACACTGAGGGTTGTTTGTTTGTTTATTTTTTTATTTGGGAAATTTAATGACTGCTTCTATTTCCTTAGGTATTATAGGATTATTTAAATAATTTACCTGAAATTATCCATTTTGTTTAGATTTTCTAATTTTGGGGAGTATAGGCATTTGAAGTAAGACCTAATGACTCTTTACTCAGTTTCCACTGTTATGTTCCCATTTTCATTTATGATTTTGTAAATTTCTGTACTGTCTCTCTGCATTTTAGTTAGTTTGGCTAAGGCTTTGTCTATTTTGTTGATTTTCTCAAAGAAACCAGCTCTTGGTTTTATTGTGTTTTTAAGTTGTTCTCTTTGTTTCAAATTGATTGATTTCAGCCTTGAATTTCACTATTTCCTGCCATTCACTACTCTTGGGTGTGTTTGCTTCCTTTTCTGCTAGAGCTTTCAGGTGTGCTGTTAAGTTGCTACATTGGTATCTTAATTTCTTTTTTTTTATTTAAATGGTGTTTTTTATTCTTTAATCCTTTTTTATGTTCTTCATCCTCCTCCTGGTCAGACTACTCCCCATCCATACCTTCTCCCTGACCCCTGTCTGGAAGAGAATATCCCTACCCCACAATCAGCAGACCCTCCCCCCTCTATGGGGCCTCAAGTCTCTCAAGGGTTAGGTGCATTTTCTCTCACTGAGGCCAGATCAGTCTTCTGCTGTATATGTGTTAAGGCTTCATATCAGATGTTGTATGCTGCCTGGTTGTTGGTTCAGTATCTGAGAGATCTCGGGCTTCCAAAACAGTTAAGACTGATAGTCTTTCAGGGGGCTGCCCTCCCCCTCAGCTTCTTCCAGCTCTTCCTCAATTCAAGTACAGGGGTTCCCAGGAAAACACAATCAAACAAGTGAAGGAATTGAACAAAGTGGTCCAAGACCTAAAAGTGGAAGTAGAAACAATAAAGAAAACACAAACGTTGAAATGAAAACCCTAGGAATGAGGTCAGGAATTACAAGTGTAAGCGTCACCAATAGGGTACAAGAGATAGAAGAATCTCAGGTATAGAAGATACTTTAGAAGATATTGGCACAATTGTCAAAGAAAATTCAAAACACAAGAACCTCCTAACACAAAACATCAAAGAAATCCAGGACACAAAGAACAAAGCAAATCTAAAAGTAATAAGAATAGAGGAGAGTGAAGATTCCCAACTCAAAAGACCTGAAAACATCTTCAACAAAATCATAGAAGAAAACTTCTCCAACCTAAAGAAAGATGACCATAATGTACCAGAAGCCTATAGAACACCACATGGACTGGACAAGAAAAGAAAACCCTCTCATCACATAATAATAAAAACATTAAATACACAGAACAAGGAAAGAATATTAAAGCTGCAAGGGGAAAAGCCAAGTAACATATAAAGGCAGACCTATCAGAATTACACTTGACTTAACAACAGAGACTCTAAAAGCCAGAAGATCCTGGAAAGAGGTAATACAGTCTCTAAGAGACCACAGATGCTAGTCTAGATTTCTATACCCAGCAAAACTCTCAATCAACATTGATGGAGAATTAAATGTATATACAGAACTCCTCAATTTCTTTATAAAGATATTTAGTGCTATGAATTTTCCTTTTTGCATTGTTTTCATTTATTGTGTTTCATAAGTTTGGGTTTGTTGTGACTTCATGTTAATTGAATTGTAGAAAGTCTTTAATTTCTGTCTTTATTTCTTCTCTTACACACTGTTCATTGACTAAAGATGTTGAGTGAATGTATATGCTTTCTGTTATTTCTGTTGTTGATGTCCAGTTTTAATCCATGATGATCTGATAGTATACAAGGGTGATCTCAATTTTCTCTTATCTGTTTGACACTTCTTTGTGCCTGAGCAAATGGTCAATGGAGAATGTTCTATGAGGTGCTAAGAAGAAAGTATATTATTTTCTGTTTGGTTGAAATGTTCTGTAAATATATGTTAGGTTAATTTGAATCATAATATTTGATAGTTTCATTATTTCTCTGTTAAGTTTCTGTCTCAACAACCTGTCAGCAATTGAGAGTGCTGCTTTGAAGTATCCCACTATTTATGTGTAGGGTTTACTGTATGATTTAAGCTTCAGTGATAGTCCTTTTACCATGTGGATGTCCTTGTATTTGGGGCATACATGCTCATAATTGAGAAGTCATCTTGGTGAATTTTTCCTTTGAGGAGTATTAAGTGTTCTTGTGCATCTATTTTGATTACTTTTAGCTGAAAGTCTATTAAATATTAGAGTGGCTACTCTAGCTTGTTTTTTAGGTCCATTTGCATGGAAACCTTTTTCCAGCCCTTCATTCTGAGGTAATGTCTATCTTTATTTTTAATGTAAATTTCTTGTATGCAGCAGAATGTTGGACCTTAGATCCCATTTAAGTATCCATTCTGATAGCTTGTGTCTTTTTACTGGGGAATTGAGATCATATATTTTGAGAGCTAATAATGACCAATGATTTTTAATTCCTACTATTTTGATGTTGGTGATGTATATTTCTCTTCTTTTGATTCTGCATATGTAGAGATGATTTCTTGGGTTTTCTTAGGTGTAGTTACTCTTCTTGTGTTGGAGTTTGCCATCTAGTATCCGTTGCATGCCTGGATTAGTGAAAATATATCATTTAAATTTAAATTCGTCATGAAATATCTTGTTTTCTCTGTCTATGATGTTTGAAAGTTTTGCTGGGCATAATGGTCTAAACTGGCATCTGTGATCTCTCAGAGACTACAAGACATCTACGCAGGCCCTTATGGCTTTTATAATCTCTGCTGTGAAATCTTGTGCAATTCTAAAGATCTTTTTTTATAAGTTACTTTGACTCTACCTCTTACAGCGTTTAATATTGCTTTCTTTGTTCTGTACATTTCATAGTTCGATTATTATGTGGCAGAAGGATTTTCTTTTCTGGTCAAATCTATTTGGTGTTCTGCAAGCTTCTTATATGTTTACAGACATCTCTTTCTTCAGGTTATAGAAATTTTTCTTCTATTATTTTGTTGAATATAATTTCTGGGCCTTTTAGTTGAGAGTCCTTCTCCTCCTCCTCCTCCTCCTCCTCCTCCTCCTCCCTCCTCCTCCTCCTCCTCCTCCTCCTCCTCCTCCTCCTTTTTCTCAAATGTCATTCCCTTTCCCAGTTGCCCCATCCATAAGCCCTCTATCACATCCCACCCACCCACCCCCCTTGTT
The DNA here is from genome assembly GCF_011064425.1 of Rattus rattus. Classification (NCBI taxonomy): domain Eukaryota; kingdom Metazoa; phylum Chordata; class Mammalia; order Rodentia; family Muridae; genus Rattus; species Rattus rattus. The sequence continues at coordinate 122,213,125 of NC_046172.1, read as the reverse complement.
GACTCTGGAAATCAGTTTGGAGGTTTCTCAGAAAAATAGAGAGTCTTCTTATTTTGTCCCTATTATTCTTAGGTTTTTCTTTCATAGTGTTCTAAATTTCCTGAAAATTTGGTGTCAGAAACATTTTAGATTTAGCCTACTGTATCTTCTATGCCTGAGATTCTATCTTCCAACTTTTGAATTCTGTTGGTGATGCTAGTATCTGTAGTTTCTGTTTACATTTCTAGGGTAAAGAGCTCCAGGATTATACCAGATTGTTGTCTTTATTGCTTCCATTTCCTCTTTCAGGTTCTGAACAGTTTTATACATTTCTTTCTTCTACTTTATTGTATTTTGCTGTATTTGTAAAGGGTTTTATTGAATTCCCCTTTAAAGGACTCTATCATCTTCATAAGATTACATTTAAGATAGTTCCAGATGCAATCAGACCAATTGGAATGGAGTTAAAACCACGTTTCCCTGGTGGGAGCAGGCCTCCATGGATACAGGTATTGCTGATGGTTCTTGATGTTACAGGCCTCTTTTTGTGGTAGTAGATAGGTCTCCAGGCATGCAGTCAGAGCTTTGGCCTCAGAACTAGTATGCAAAGACAGCAGGGCAGAGCTCACTGATGTTGAGTTTGACAGACAGGTTCTAGGAGACTGGGAAGTAGGGCAGGGGTCTTACCTAGTGGTTGATGATGGCTGAAGAAATTTGGGATTGTGATATAGAAATAAAGGGGACAGGGCAGACCTCATGGCTGCTACACTTTCTGGGTACTCAGGAGGTAGGGGTTTGGGGCTTGGACATCTTACCTGTTTGTGAGTATGCTTTCTATTAATAAAGGGACATTTTTATTGTAGATGAAGGAAAGCTAGATAAAGGAGTAAAAGCCTTTTTATGAATGGATTATGGATGCCAATCTAAGTGCTCTCAGCTTCATTATTGTGAGAAAACTAAAACAGGCACAGCTATTCCAGATATATCTGGACTAACAGTTGCTACTATGCCTCTGCAGTTGTGTCCCAAATGTCTTTCAATCTCTGTAAAGAAGATGATGTCTACCAATATGTTGTCAGAAAGTCCTCAAAGAAAGGAACACTGAACCAAACCATCCAAGGTTCAGCATATTGTTTCTCTACCTGCCCTTTAACACAAATGCCAGTGCATTACTATGAATGAACAATGTACTAAGAAGTGTAATGAATAGGCTGAAGAGGCACTAAACTTTTGCTCAAATAAATGAAGAAAGCCAAAGGAAAATGTCAGGGACACATTGCAAAGAAATATAGGCTCTCCTTGCTGAGAGCTTCTACTTCTAAGTCTGAGTCCTGTCAAAAGTAAGCTTTTAAGAACAACAAATATACAGACATTGGCAAAATATCTTTAAGATACTAAGGATACAAAGGACATACTTCACTACAATAAACACAATTTACAGAAAGCCTGTCACAACATCATCCAAAATCAAGGGAAGTCAAAATATGTCCACTAAAAGCAGAAATAAGGTAAAGATATTTACTCTCCACACTTACTTAATATAGTACACGTAAAGAGTCAGCTATGGCAACAAGACAGCTCAAGGAGATGAAGGGAATACAATTAGGAAAGGCAGAAGTATCCTTATATATAGATAATAAGATTTTGTATATTAAAATTCATAAACAAACCTCCTAGCTTTCATTTACTCAAACACTAAAAATCTCATCAGATAATATCAGAAACATACTGGAGGTGTGTACATACATCTCCTACCTCATGTTTCTCCTGAACTATTACTATAAAAACCTCAGAAGACTATACTCATTTTGAAATGTGGTATTTGGTGTAGTCCAAATTTGTGTTCAATTTCGTTCATTCCTATTAGGTTGTCTTAACCCATATTGAGGTTGGTTCTGTGTTTTTACATCAATATTCAATAGAATAAATAGTGTGACAGTGGTTATGTCACCAAAACCAATCTACAGATTCAAGGAAATCTCCATGAAAATCCCAACTAACAGTATTCACAGAAGTAGAAAGGAGGGGACAGAAAACACTAAAACAAGCAAATGAAAATAACCGAGCAATCAAGCAAAAACAAGGCAAATAAAATGCTCCTAAATTCCCAAAGTAATTTTAAAAATAAAGAGCAATACTGAGTTATCATTGTTTTTCCCAGAGGCTCTTGTGGACCAGGAATCCAGGTTCTTGGTATTTTGTGTTTGTTTGGTTTGTTTTGTTTTCTCCAGGGATTGTTATAGCACACCCAGGTTGCAATGAAGAAACAGAGTGAAAGTAGTGAGCAAATATACTATCAGCAAACAGAGGGATCTTTAGGAAGATGACCCAGGGCATTAGTTATGGTTTGGAGTTTCCTCTTATAGAGTCCAGAAGGAAGAATTGGTTACTAAGAGACAAATAGTTTTTGAAGTAAAAGTCTTCAGTTATGTAATCTTTTACCTAATGTTCATATTGCTTCCCTTTATGCATCTGTTTCCACTCATAAGCACTTCCAGTTATACACAGGCATAAGATAGTAAATAGGAAATATACCTTAAAATTCAGAAGATGGATTTACCATAATATGCATGAATCAAAAATTAGTTTAGAGAAGGTGGTGCCTCTGTCTCCCCTATAGGCTCATGCTTAACTGAATTTCTTTCTTTCTTTTTTTATTGGATATGTTTTTATTTTCATTTCAAATGTTATCCCGTTGCCTGGTTTCTAATCCATAAATCTCCATCCCATCGTCCCTCCCCCTTATTCTACGAGGGTGTTGACCCACCCATCCACCCACCCCTTCCTTCCTCCCTGCCCTGACATTCCCTTACATGGGGGCCGAGCCTTGGTAGAACCAAGGACTTCTCCTCTCACTGGTGCCCAACAAGGCCATCATCTGCTACATATGCAACTGGAGGCATAGATCTGTCCATGTGTACACTTTGGATGGTGGTTTAGTCCCGGGAAGCTCTGGTTGTTCAGTATTAATGTTCTTATGGGATTGCAAACACCTTCAACGCTTTCTAAACTGAATTTCTTATTTAATAAGAACCACACACCTTTTAATGATACTTCTAGCAGTGAGGTAGAGTTTTCTATATTAATAAATAATATAACCTCTTACAAACATGTCCATATGCTAATTTGAGTTAGACAATTCTTCAATTAAGAATTCCTTTTCAGATAATTCTAAGCTGTGTCAAGTTGACAATTAGAGCTAACTAGGACAGTTACTTAGTATTGCTAGATAATTTATATCCATAGCATGAAAATAGAAGCCAAAGTATCTAGAGGAGCTTTGTGACTAACAAAAGGTAAAGGATTCATAAAAGCATAAAGAAATAAAGAGAACATGGTTATATCACTTGATTTACTCATATGAATATGTTGGTGTGACACCCAGTGCTGTTTGTAATGAATACACTTGAATAAAATTAGAGAAATCATAAATAAATTATTAAATAATTATTAAATTAGAATTGAGAGTAAAAATTTCAGAAAGGAAAACAGTAGTCAGAGAAGAAAAATGGACTAGAAGAGGTCCATAAGTTTCTGATAATGTTGCAGCCAAAACTGACCTTTATGCTCAGGGGATAAGATCCTCTTTACTTTAAAGGAACAATTCTACAATTAGTGGAACAGACAATTCAGAGGTAGAATACTGCTGGTTGTAATGACTTCAGTCCTACATTTAAGCAGTAATCTTCAGTAGTACTTGGATATTTTGTTCAGACACCATGAAATCTAAACCTTAGTTGTAGAAAGCATCCTCTAAAGCAAGATGCAAAGCAATTTCCTTACATCTAATCCAGCCAACCATCTGTATTTGTGCACAATGTTGTATGGTATTCCTCATTGACAGTGGCTGCTTTTCTGCTTTTCTTTCAAAACTGAGTACTGGCCACAGGACATCCCTGGTTTAGAAAACTGACAAGTATTTACTAACATGCATGTTTATAAAACAAATTTTTCAACCCTTGTTAGAATAAAGACAACACTAAATTCACCTAATAAAAACCTAAAATCAAGTACCAAGTGAAATAAATACCTATCCTAGACTAATAAGAACAAATAAATATGAAAATAAACCAAATTCAGTCCCTGTTGGACTTCCAAGGTAAATATTAAGGAGCAAGTAACTTTAAAGTAAGAAAAAAAGTCTCTATGTCACAAAAATTGAGAATTAAAGTTTGAATTAAATATTAAAAACTAAACTAATCATGACATCAAACATGACTTTTGCTAAACATATTAAAAATATGTGGTGCCATGAGAATAAGAATAATACACCCCAAATTTTTATGTAGATGATTTTAAGTACTCACAATAAAAACCTCTCCTAAGGGAATGCATTTCCTATTTTCCAGGATTATGAAAAGAGTCACATTAGTTTTCATCCTGTTAAGTGAGATTGCTTCTCCAAAATAAAGGAAGCATAAAGTAGACACATAATATCAAAAGAACAATAAATTATTAAAACTTGAAGCACACATTTTTAGTATTTGAAAGAGAATTTTATATTAGGGTAACTAATGTGCTGAAAGGTCTAAAATAGAAAGTATGCAATTGCAAATAGAAGCTATAAGAGAGAATGAAAAGAAAAAGTGAAATGTGAAAGACAACAACGCTAAATGAAACTTCATTGAGGAAAGTATTAGGCAATTCTAATGTGTACAAACACGGAAACCTTAATATAACCTTGTATTTTTAGTATGAGTAAAGTGGTGTTTTTTTATTAATTCATTGACAAGTAACACAAAATCAATAGGTACCCATTAACTGTGATGTTATTATCCAATAATGACTAGCAGGGATGCCATTTTAATGATCAACATAGAGGCATGCAGGTATACCTCAGTGGAACAGCCTGCCTATCATGTACAAAGTTCTAGGTTCAGTTATCTCTGACAGTACAGAAATAAATGAATAAACATTAAAAAATGGGAGCTGGAGAAATAGATCAGCGGTTAAACGCCTGTGCTGCTCTTTGGGAGGACCCACGTTCAGTTTCACAAACACACTTTTGGCTCAAAATTGCCTCACAGCATTAGCATCAGGGGTTTTGATACTTTCTTCTGGCTGCTGCAGATAAGCAACAGCATTTCTGTGTATATGACCCCATATAGACAGGAAAGCATACACACACTTAAAAAATGAAATTTTAAAAGCTAAAACTATACTGCACTGATATTTGCCTAATTCTGACATCCATTTTTATAAATATTATCCAACTCTACATGCTGAAAAATTCTAAATAAGAATAAAAATAGCCAACAAATAAAAATCCTAATAAATACCTAATAAAATTCCAGCAGGTATTTAAAAGTGATTTTCAACAAGCTGATTATAAAAGTTGTATGAAAACAGAAAGGTGCTTTCTTTGGATATTTTTTATTTACATTTCAAATGTTATCCCCTTTCCTGGCCATTACCCCCCTATCCTCTCCCCACTCCCCCTCCTTCTATGACTGTGTTCCCCCACCCATCCCCCCACTCCTTCCTGCCTCCCTTACACTGGGGGGTTGAGCCTTGGCAGGACCAAGGGCTTCTTCTCCCATTGGTGCCCAACAAGGCCATCCTCTGCTGCATATGCAGCTGGAGCCATGGGTCTGTCCATGTCTACTCTTGGATGGTGGTTTAGTCCCTGGAAGCTCTGGTTTGTTGGTATTTTTGTCCTTATGGGTAGCAAGCCCCTATAGCTCCTTCACTCCTTTTCTAACTCCTCCAGTGGGGACCCCATTCTCAATTCAATGGGTGGCCAAAAGCATCTGCCTCTGTATTTGTTTTTCAGACTCTGGCAGAGCCTCTCAGGAGACAGCTATATCAGGCTTCTGTCAGCATGCACTTCTTGGCATCTGCATTATTGTCTGGGTTTGGTGGCTATATGGGTATGGGCAGGATCCCCAGGTGGGGTAGTCTCTGAGTGGCCTAGAAAATAGTTTTTAAACAGAATTATAGAGATTAGATTATGTGAAAGAGGTGAACAAAAACTTTCAAATTCAGGACTATGAATACTTAGAAATAGGGCCATACAAATATAACCAAATTAAAATCTTCAAATAATTTTTCTTTTATATAATGTGTGAATCAAATATGTCTACTAGTTAAACAAAAATATAAAAAGATCATTTGATTATTTGGACGTAGTATTTTTGAGGCTAGGAATCACTTTTATTATTCCCATTCTCTATTCTAATACTAGGTTTAATTGATTTATAGTTAACTCCCCTATCTAATAGTGTCAAAAATATCATGAGAGAGATTCGTGGCCGTTTCCTTTAATATGGGAATAATAAAACACAACCAGAAATATTATTGCTAAAAAATTTGGGGCTCTAGTTTAGGTCTTTCATTTAGTTAATAAAATAATTTAGATACTGCAAGGAAGCTTTAGAACAATTTTCATCAAGTTCTAAAGGAAAGCAACAGAGCAGACAAGCTTCACATAGTGGCAGCTTCAAAGAGTGTAGAGGGGCATGGAGAAAAGAAAAAGAGAGTAATTATGCTTTTAGAGTTAGGCTTCAAGGAAGCAAGGAAGTTCAACAATAGGTGTTGACAAACTGCTACATAGTAGAAATAGAGGGAGTACATCATAGAAAGAGTGAGAGAGACCAACACCAAGGAAAGCATGCTTAGGCATTTTGGTCCTTATATGAGAGAAAAGTTGTGAAAAAAAAAGGAATGGAAAAGTTTTGCTTCATCATGTAACATAGAGGAATGTCCATAAGATGAATTTCTGGGATGGATAAATGTATTATCACACTAAGGGGGTAGTAACTTCTCTTATCTATTTAGCATGACTTTAGATGGATCAGTAATCCTGAGATATTTTGTCCAGGTGATTGATAGGCTCATGTAGATTGTAAGTATGCAATATTTTATCCTTTTTAATAAATAAAAATGTCATACATCTTCTTTATTTTGGTCAGAAGGTCTAACTGGTCATAAGATCAGGAGTGGCAAATATTATGTTTACATTGCTAGAGTTATGAAAGAAGAAGAAGAAATGAGATCTAACATCAACCATAAGGGACAGAACCAGGGACTAGAGTTTCAGTCACACCCTCATGTAGAGCAAAGAGACAGGGTTATTCATTCAAGAAAAGAGACATAAGTAATAAGATGTCCTTACTGCATTACTAACCTTGGGTCGTCACAAAACCAAAACCAATTTTGGCTTCTAGGTGAAGATGAGCACTATTATAGAGCTGCTGTTTTCAGAGTCCCTGACCCTAAAAGCGCTTCAAACATTTAATATCTTGTCACCATTTCCACAAATTCAATATCAGGTAAATAATATAATATCACTTATAATTGGTGTCCTCTATTGGGATTTCCCAGAAGGAGTCTGCCTGATAGTTAAACTTATGCAAGGGATTGATAACTAAGTCCTTTCAGAGCATAGGGAATAAAAACTGAGCAAAACATGGAATATTAAGCAATAGTGTGTGGTATCAGATTCAGGGTACATTGAGTATGATTCACAGAAATAACCCCACCTTAAAAATTATGTTGTGTATACATGTAACTTTGATGTTGCTTCTGTGTAACAAATGGAAATCCAATGGAAAAAGATGTTAGCTCTCACAGAATTTAGAGGCTAGAATGACCCTGATTATTTAAGACATGTTAACAAAGCAAAAATTATCTCCTCTATTACAGTGATTATCTTGGCATTGCATCAATATTTCAATATAAATTAAGCCATTGAATAATATAGTTAAATTAAGTCATATTATAAAAATAACTTTCCAAATTCTATAAGAAATATCAATGAAAATGAAAGAACATAATATTAAAGTAGTTAAAATTATGGAAAGATAAAGTATTTGAAATTCGAATTAAAATAATTTTAATTAGTCACTATCCTCTATACACTTCGTCCTTCAAAGCACTACTATGTAGATTTTGAAGTGAAAAAAAGTCATGATTTATTTCATTTTGTAGAAACCTCAAGCAAATGTGTTTTTTATTGGAGACACAGAAAACAAGATAGACCATTTTTTCTGTATGTTAGGGGAAAATTAAGGAAGTTTAAATGACAAGAAACACCAGTGTTTTAGTGTATCCAGTAAATAAAGCATTAAGTAGCTTCCCCCTGAAAAAGGAAAGAAAAGAAACACACACACACACACACACACACACACACACACACACACACACACACACACACACACACACACTCACACACATACCCCAAAAACAAAAAGCAAACAAATTAGAACTTAAGAGATGTTTCCGGGTTAAGAGCACGTTGTTCTTCTAAAAAGACTCAGGTTCAATTTCTAGAAACCACATGGTAGTCTAACTATCTATAATTACACTTGTAGGAAATCCAAACCTTCTTCAGCATCCAAAAGTCACAAGTGATATACAGATTACATGCAGGAAAAATGCCTATACACATAAAATAAAAATATTAAAAATTCCAAAATTTTGCAGATAACCAAAATGTGGGAATGAGTGTTAAACTTCCAACAACACAATAAGAACTCAAAAAGGTCAACAAGCTGAAGGGCCCAAATGAGGACACCTCAGTCCCCTTGGGACAGAGAAAAAAACAACTACAAGGTAGGGATGAAGGAAGAGACAGGGGAGGGAAAGGGTGTGGCGGACGGTATGGGGGTCACGATGGGAACTGGGTGGGGAAAGGAAATGAAGCCCTGAGGGTCAGCAGAAAGAATGGAAACAGGCAACCTTGTGTGGAAGGAGGTTGGGAGGATGCTTTAGAATGTACCAAAGACCTGGGAAATGAAAGACCCTCAGGACTCAAAGGTGGGGAGGGCAGGGACCTTAGATGAAATGCCCTCAATGGGGAGAGGGAACTTCTTGAGACCACCTCCAGCAGAAAGACAGGGCATCGAGTGAGGGATGGGTTGCATCCCACAGTCAAAACTCTGAACCATAATTATTCCTGTCTGAAAGAAATGCAGGGATGGAAATGAAGAAGAGCCTGAAGAAAGGAAGGCCCAACAATAGGCCTAAAGTGGGATACAGCTCAATGAAAGGCCCCAAGGCCTGACACTATTACTGAGGCTATGGATGGCTTTACAAAAAGGGACCTATCATGACTGCTCTCCAAAAGACCCAACAAGCAGCTGAAAGAGTCAGATGCAGATATGTGCACCCAACCAATGAACAGAAGCTGCTGACCCCTCTGGTTGAATTAGGGAAAAGCTAGAAGAAGCTGAGGAGGAGGATGACCCTGTAGGAGGACCAGCAATCTCAATTAACCTGGATTCCTCTCAGACACAGGATCACCAACCAGGCAGCATACAACACCTGATATGAGGCTTCGAACAAATATACAGCAGAGGACTCCCGGGTCTGGGCTCAGTCAGAGAAAATGCACCTAAGCCTCAAGAGACTGGAGGTCCCAGGGACTTTAGAGGTTGGGTGATGTGCAGGGGTGGGGACATCCTAAGGGAGATGGGGTAGGGAGGGGGGAGGAGGTGTGAAGGTTACCGTATGCTTAGCCCTGGGAGTGGAATGCGATTGTTTGCATATGCTTGGCCCAGGGAGTGGCACTTTTAGAAGGTGTGGCCTTGCTGGAAGAAGTGTTTCTCTGGGAGACCCTCCTCCTACTCCTCCTAGGATGCTGAGGCTGTACCTGGCTTTCTTCCAGTGAAGAAGTACAACTCAGCTCCTCCTGCACCATGCCTGACTGGGTGCTGCCGTGCTCCCACCTGGATGATAAGGGACTGAACCTCTGAACCTGTAAGGCAGCCCCAATTAAATGTTGTCCTATATAAAACTTGCATTGATCATGGTGTCTCTTTACAGAAATAAAACCCTAAGACAGGAGGTATGAGATGTGGAAAAGTCAGAGGGTGGATCAGGATGGGGAATAAAATCTGGAGTGTAAAAATAAATTAAAAAATGAAATGAAATGAAATAAAATAAAATATGAGGCAAAACCAAACAATAATAACAAAAAATAATAAGGCAGTGACCAGACACACTCATTTTCCACATTTTCCCAGTCTTAGCCTTTCATTATGAGTAAATGGTGCAGCATTATTGATTGGTATTTGTGAAGAACATTATGAAATTACATATTGGTCTATGAGTCTGATTCTGTAACTTCAGGACAAGGGTTTCAGAAGATTATTCCCAAAAGAGGAACTGAAAAATGTAAAGATAGTCTCTGTAGATTAATTGATTTGACTGATGCAACAGAGGATACAGTAACTTTAAATAATATTGATTAGTTGAGATATACTTTTGCTAATAAGTCAATTATTTATCTGAAATTCTAATATAGTTGGATATTCTGTTTCCAAATATTGATAATTCATATGTAGACTTGTGTGGAATGTGACTGTATAGGCTAAAGTTCCAGGAGATGTTCTTTTTTTTTTTTTTTTTATTAACTTGAGTATTTCTTATATACATTTGAGTGTTATTCCTTTCCGGTTTCCAGGCAAACATCCCCTCCCCCTCCCTTCTTCATGGGTATTCCCCTCCCATCCTCCCCCCATTGCCGCCTCCCCCCAACAATCTACTTCACTGGTGGTTCAGTCTTAGCAGGACCCAGGGCTTCCCCTTCCACTGGTGCTCTTACTAGGATATTCATTGCTACCTATGAGGTCAGAGTCCAGGGTCAGTCCATGTATAGTCTTTAGGTAGTGGCTTAGTACCTGGAAGCTCTGGTTGCTTGGCATTGTTGTACATATGGGGTCTCGAGCCCCTTCAAGCTCTTCCAGTTCTTTCTGATTCCTTCAACGGGGGTCCTATTCTCAGTTCAGTGGTTTGCTGCTGGCATTCGCCTCTGTGTTTGCTGTATTCTGGCTGTGTCTCTCGGGAGAGATCTACATCCGGCCAGGAGATGTTCTAAATATAGAAGACAATTATTTATATGTAACATATATCTGTAAGCATACAAGAGGAATTTTGGTTTCATTTTACATGAGAAACAAATTGTTTTCCTATCTAACCCATATTATACTTTGTGATAGGTTAAAACACAGGAGTTTTACTCAACCTAGAACAAATGAATGGAATTCAGTAATACTAAAACTTTTACCTATGAAAATAAAGGGTCCTAGAAGAACTGGCCAGAAAATTCTTGAAGAAACACCATAAATCAAAGGAGAAAAGTCATATAATAACAGTGTATACAACTAATAAAAATATTTTATGTCGTTTCTTATTTATAGTGTCAAAACACCTAATGTGAAGATAAATTGCATTAAATAAAATTATAAAAAGTAAAGAAATGAGAAAAAAGTGTTAACCACAAAAATAATTTATTTCTTCAAAATCTGATATTTGTTTAATAAATGAAAGTTAAATAGAAAGGAAAGCATTTTGGATATATAGTATATTAGAGTTGATGGAAATTTCAGCATAAAGAATTCAGAAAGTCAGGGGTTGGGGATTTAGCTCAGTGGTAAAGCACTTGCCTAGCAAGCACAAGGCCCTGGGTTCGGTCCTCAGCTCCTGAAAAAAAAAAAAATTCAGAAAGTCTATATCTAAGGAGAGTACAATAAAATTTTAACATAATGATAAAGATGTAGCTAAATAAAAATAGAGAAAAATTAAAGAGATATTAGAAAATGCCATAAAATTAAGGAGTGTCTAAATTTAAATATTAAAAGAGTGAGTAACATTGATAAATATTCAAATTTATTATTAATATGAGGTTTAAAAAATTAGATTTTCTTATATATGATAATAATTTCTTTTCACCTAATAGCAGAAAACATATTTTAGCTTCACTCTTTTCTCAAAAGTCAAATAACACATGCACACTCACAGACACACGCGCGTGCGCACACACACACACATACACACACACACACACACAAAGAGACATGTACACACACATACAATATGGCCATGATCCCAGCAATTTATTATGTTTTTGAGAACAATTAAATTTGATACTAAGAAATTTGAATTTTTTCAGTGCATTCTCTGTTTATGCTTTTTTGCCAACAATATGTACATACATGTGCAGTTTCATACTGCTTTTCCAAGAACTCAAATTTCTTCACAATTCCCAAAGATACATATATTAAGGCTGCCTTTGTAGTGCTTTAAACATTCAATGAAGTTTTAACATCACCTCCTACACTGGTGAAACAGAAGTTGTACAAGGCGCTTAACAATGATAACTATGGTAAAGGGCAGAAGAAATTTGAAAATTGATATGGATTCCTAGTAACTTTCCCTAAAATGTTAAGGTTTATTCCTTTTACAAAGCTAAAAATGTGTACTCTTAATTCATGTCTTTATTGATTCACGCCATCCAGTTTTCAGTAACTACTTTCTCTTTATTTGAGCTTAATGTTTCTGAATTCCTCATCTATGGATAATCATTCCATATTCTTCTTTCTGTTAACACAATAATAGGATTCCTTCCTTTCTTTTTTATACCCCATAGCTCTCCTTAGTGTTCAATACACAGTACTCTTTTATCCATTCTTGTTTGATGGGCATTAGTTTGCTTCCTTATCTTTACTAGCATAAGTAATTGTAAAGTAAACACGAATTAGAGATATTTCTAAAACATGCAAAACCTGTACCTCTCCATGTACTAGGAATCCTGTGTCATAATAGAAAAGTTTAACTGTCTGAAGGCAATGTCAACAACAATAGAAAAAGATAAAAAAATTTTTTCTTCATGGGGAACACATTACCCGTTAAGGATATGGGTTATACTTAAGGGGTGAAATAAATTTATTGCATCTCTATTCACCATAAGAGAATAAGGGTAAGTATTGTCTTTGTGGCATGACTTGACTGTTGTCCTCTTCAGATGGCAACAGCTAGGATTCTCTGAAGGGACACAAACAAGATTGGGTCCACTAACTTCTATTCTCAGAGAGGAGAGACATTCATCAGTCTCTACTTTTTCTAAAGAGCTGTTGATAATAAGTGGTTACTAGTGTAAGGAATACTTAAATATTGTTAAGTTGCTAGTGCTTCTATATAGAACTCTTCTCCTATGCTCATATAGTCAATTTTAATTATACCAAAAAAAGCATGCAATTAGATATGAAAATTGATTGGGAAAAGGAAAGGAATCAGCAGGTCTGTGAGAGGAATAAAAGCAAGTAATGGGAAAACAAATATGATGAAAACATATTATATCTGTTAAAATATCATAAGAGGGGGTTGGGGATTTAGCTCAGTGGTAGAGCGCTTGCCTAGGAAGTGCAAGGCCCTGGGTTCGGTCCCCAGCTCCGAAAAAAAAGAACCAAAAAAAAAAAATATCATAAGAGAATTCACTATTATAGTTAACACAGTACAGTATCATGTTCAAAATCAAATTGTAGATCATAATGTAAAAAAATGAAAACATATGAAATGCTTTAAAAAATTCTAAGAACAAAATTTATTATGAATGTCTAGACTAAGTCAAAAGAAGTATTGCATAGTAAAAACAATTCCTGTACATAAAAGGAAACTAGAAAATATGAAAGTATGGCTAGAATTAGAAGATGCAATAAAACAATGTTTATACTGAAACACAAATAAATGGAAGTTTTATTGAAGAACATTTGTAAATTGGTCTTTATAAAAGATAAACATCAATCGTAAACTTTTAACTAGACTGGCCAAGAAAAAAAAAACAAATAAAAACAAATAATGAGGAATCATTACAACTAAGAAGACAGTTATACAAAAACTCTTGAAACTTATGATGAATGTGTATATATGCCAATGATTATGATAACAGAAAAATGCATACATCCCTGAAAATAAACTTCCTCCAAAGATTCAATCATGAATAACCAGAAACTCCAAACAGAACAATATTAAGAAGACTGAATCAATAATAAAATCCTTGAAAAATCTAGAACAAAACACATAAATAGATGAATTCAACATTTCTTCCTGAGTAGTTCAAACTACAACTGAATCCTTGATCAGTAGGATGAGTGCTGTGAAAATAGTATTGTCTATGGTCAGCAGTTATGACTACCAAATTCATGTAAATTGTCAAATGAAATTTGTTTTTAGACTCCATAAGGTTCCTGGGAATATTTGCTGTTGTGTTATTGTAGAATTCCTAAGATAGTCAATATCTCCCTGTAGTGTAGATCAAAGGGGTTAAAACAAACAAAGTGGAATCCTTAGTCTTTATGCTGTTTCCTATTCTTCCTGCCTCATTATGGCTCATTGTCTCCTCACCACAAAAGTCAAAAAAATTGACACAAGGATGGAGTATATTGTTCTACATAATACTTCTTGCACTTGGAGTAATACATGGATGAGGGTGTCAATAAAATGTCATAAGGAATTAAAGGGAACTAAGATGCTAATAACAAAGGAGTGAGATTATTTTCGTAGTGACATTGCATCAGAGGTAAGTACAAAGTACATTATCCCCATTAAGTATTGCTAATCTTTTTTATCACAAAAGAAAGTAGTGTTATTAAATTTTAAATGATAATCAAGTAAAAATTGAAGGAAATATCATTGCCACTATCAAGAATAATGATGTCATGTATTGTTTGTGATGCCCAAACTAGGTATATTTTTGCTATAAATATGAAAATATCATTTATATTACAATAGTGTATAAGACAGAACTGAGACTCAAAAGTCAGATACCATATATTTATATATTTATTAGGGCACAGAAGTCAACCCGGGCCTTTTTGATTTGACTTTCACTATGCCATTAATTCGTCCTTCCTATAAGTGAAAGTCATTTAACAAGCTACCCATCAAAAGTATTCATTCAAATAGAATAGATGTTTTAGAGGTTAGGCTTTCTTATTTTTACTTTTTGTACATAGGGAGTTAATAGTTTCCTAAGAAGTTTCAAAATACTCATGTATCTAACAAAAGAAGGAGTTTTTTTTCCTTTTTTATTTCACTTTTAATTTTATTAAATATTGCTTTCTTTACATATCAATGATATGAAGGGGCCTGTGTTACCCCCTCTACAACCCCCCCCCACATCCTTCCCTCTCCCACCCTTACTCTTTGCTCTATGAGGGTGCCCCCCACCCACCCATCCACCACCCTGCCCCACAGCCCAGCATCCCCATGCTGGAGCATGAAACTCCACAGAACCAAGGGCCTCCACTCCCATTGATGGCAGACAAGGCTATCCTCTGCTACATACGTATCTGGAGCCAGGGATCCTTCCCTGTACACTCCTTGGTTGGTGTTCTAGTCCCTGGGATTACAGAGCGATAGGGTTGTAATCCCTCACCACTCCTCTAGTTCTTCAGCCATCTCCCCCACTGAGATCCACAGCTCAGTCTAATGGACCCAACCATCTACATCTGCACTGGTCCGTTGCTGGCAGAACCTCCCACTACTCTTCTCTCATATATTACAACTTGACCACAGTTTTCCAGCCCTCCATTCCTCCCAGTTCCCCCTACCTCACCTCTTCCTCAGATCTAATCCTCTCCTATTTCCATTCAGAAAAGGCTGTCCTCCAAGGGATATCAACCAAACATGTCATATCAAGTTATAAGAAGACTAGGCACCTCCCCTCACATTAAGGCTGAATAAGGCAACCAGGTAGGAATGCAAGAGTTCCCCTAAACAGACAAAGGAGCCATAGACAGTCACTACTCCCACTATTAGGATACGCACAAGAAGACCAATGTTAACAACCATAACATATATGCAGAGGACCTAGGTCAGACCCTGACAGGCTCCCTAGACACCTAGGATTAGACCAACCAATCAACAAAACAAACAAATGGTCTGTGAGATGATCTCTAATGATATTCTGATATACTCATACACAGGATTCTCACATAATCACTATAAGAAAAGCTTCATCCAACAACTTTTCTTTAAAAAAACAGAAATATTTAATTTAAGCTATATATTACTTTACTACTGGACATATCATATTTTTATTTTCAACTAACTTTTTAAGATTTTATTTCACTCAAGAGGTCAGTGCATAATGGTATTATTTTAAATTAATGGTTATTTTTCATATGAAACTTTATATATTTTCTTGGTAAAATCTTATTTGTAGATAACAATGTAATAACAGTAAATGCCACAGATTGTAGTATTCATTTGTTTTTTATATACAGCAAAAATGTAATGAAAATACATTATGATTAAGGTTTTTAATCATATCTCACACACAGATGATTAACTAATTACCATTCCCAAGGCCTTTGCAACTTTTAATTTAGCTTTATGCATTTTTAAATGACAGCTGAAAGAACTCATCTAGCCAGAATACTAATAATAAAATAAGAATATGATCTATCTTAAATAAAATGAAAAGGAGAAAAAGAGAAAACCATTTGACATTCTAGGACCATGCAAATGAATGACAGAAATTTGATCAAACGGAACATTTCCTACTCTTCCTCAAAACCCATTTTATAAGAAAATGTGTGTTGCTGTAAAATTATAAAAGTAAAATGCTGTCTTTTATTCCCCAACTTGGTCTGGCACCACAGTGCCCCAAGATATCTGCTAGATATCTTGTCAGAAGCATACACCCCAACTCCGCGGTGGCCTAGACTAGCTGCCGCATACTCTCTTACACTTAAATCTGTACATGAAAGAACACACAACACAATAATCTCTGATCCAATTAATAAGATATAATTGCCCACCTAAACATACATAGCCCTGTACACATCCATCCCTTAAGAACATTCAGAACAACCTGTACAGGTACAGTGTGAAATCTTAACATCAGCCTCCATGTTCTCTCTTGGTGGCAGCTACTCCACCTTCTTTTTCCTCTTCCATTCCCATCTCTTCCACTTAGTCCAAACTTTTCTCCCACCCATCCTTCCTTCTTGTCCAATGACAGGCCTCATAATATCCTGTACCTGCCTCACATGTATGATGACATCATCCCACAAACATGCTCTGTGAACTCTGTGATTACAAAACTAGATCTGTCAATTAATAAATATTGCAGTGAAATAAGTTGTCATGTACATGATTATTATGCAAAGAATAAGATTCTATCAGGGAGCACGGACAAACATTGTGGGATTCCTCTCCTTATCATGCAATGGGGTGCGTGTCCAATTTACATACAAATCACGAGCGTTTAGAACTCTCCATCATATGAAAAATCTTCCCAGATGTTTTCTTTATTATTCCTTGTAGGCAGAGTAAATGTACTTTGAATTATAATAAATCCTAACTACCTGAGCATATACATGATGTCTCCAGGCATTAAATGCATGATGTCCTATTGTTCTTCAAACACTTCTTTTAGTTAACTAATTCTTCCACACCTATAGGAAAACCAATATGAAAGAGATCAAGAGCCCCCAAAAGTGGCCTTGCCTTGAGATACTGCACAGTGTTAGTTTTGTAACATTCACCATTTTGTAGTTAAGATACAGGGGAAACTATATTGTTGAAATTAAATTATTTAAACACATAATGATATTTGAAACTACTTCTATTTTCTGACCTTTCATGGCAGAATGAATTTAACAAGCACACAGAAAAAATGGTGTATTTCACTACTGCAGTAGAGTAAAGCCATTCAAATGGAGAAGCAAATATATACATTTGCGAGTTTTGATAGCAGTGTTTCTTAAACATATTAGTTTGTTAATGGAGAAGCTTCCAAAAAACAGTGGATGAACATTCAGGCAAATGACTAACTTTTCCCTGACTCTTGAGAGAATATATTCAAGGAAGTTATTGTTAACAATGTAATACAGTTTATGTGAAACTTGTCATTCTTTTTATCTAACTTATAAAGCATGTACATGAAAATATGTAATACATATGTGTACATACACAAATACATTATTTCCATTTTTACTAATTAGCTTATTCCTGTTTGTGTTTGTGTCCATTCTGTTATGTGAATAGCATAATTTTCACTTAGATACCTAGAGCTTGAAATATGGGGCTTGAGCTTGTACCAGGGCACCAAATAAGGCAAGTCATTTGTAGTTATTCAGAAAAATGTAATTTATTACTTCAGAAGTCCTGAAAGTGAAATTCACAACTCGAATTAACAAATAGACTAGGGAGCTTGTCAGAAAGGCCAATTTTTGGCTTTTTTAAAAGTAAATTCAATAAACAAACAACTTTACAAATATTGTCCAACAAATTTAAATTACCCTAGTCCTCCTGGAAATTCCAAGTTATATTTGTTTGCAAATTATTGTTGTTATTACTTGAATATGAAAAGCTTATGTGTTTTAATATTTAGTCCTCACTTGGTGCTTCTATTTCTGGAGGATATACAATTTTTATGAAATGAGGCTCAGTTGGAAAAAGGAACTATTAAGGGGCATGCCTTAGAATGTAAGATCTTATGCTTGTTTTCTTGCTCTCTGCTTGCTGTACACCATGAGAGAAAGAAATATTGTTATCACATGTTCCTGCTACCATGATGTTCAACTCAAGAATATGGGGCCAAGCCTCATAAATTTCAACTTTTCAGAATATGAATAAACAGAAATACTTTCAATTTAAAGTTGCCCTCTTCAAAGTATTTTACTCTTATCTAGGCAAAGATTATTAATACAAATATCTTGCTTAATTATCTTTGTTTTTTGAGTATATATTGACAGCCAGAAATATCCATAATGCGTTGTAAAACTCTGTAAATTGTTACTTTCCATGTAACGTTTCCTATACTGCTCAATAAGAATGATGCTAAGTCCTTTGTTAGTGACATACGCATTCTAATTCCTCCATCATTAACTTTGTAAATTTAGCTATCTTCAGATTTTAATCATGATTTGTAGCAATTCATGTTCAGGACAATACTTGAAAAATTTTCAAAATACATGTTTTACAATATTGAAAACTGTATCTGAAAATGTGTATTGCTGTGTGTGGTGGTTTTCTTTGCTTAGGGAGAGGAACTATTTAGAGGTGTTTCCTTGTTGGAGTAGTTGTGGCCTTGGTAGAGTAAGTGTGTCACTTAAAGCTTTGGCTTTAAAATCCTCATCCTACCTGCCTAGAAGCCAATCTTCTCCGAGAGGCCTTCAGATGAAGATGTAGAACTCTCAGCTCCTCCTGTACCATGCCTGCCTGGATGCTATCATGTTCCTGCTTTGATGATAATGGACTGAACGTCTGAACCTGTAAGCCAGCCCCAATTAAATCTTGTCTCTATAAGAGTTGCCTTGGTCATGGTGTCTGTTCACAGCAATAAAGCCCAAAATAAGACACTATGCAAGTTAATTTTTCACATTCTACTTGTATGTTCTTTCTATACAGTGACGGCTACAAGATGAAGCAAATAAATATTGTTTTAAAGTATAAAAATATTCTCACTTTGGGTCATTTTCCAAATTTTAATTGCTTCAAGATAAAATGCAGTACTTTCATTCTGAAAGCGATTTGCCACATAAACAAGAGAAAGAAATGACTATAATTGCCACATCTCTTTGAAAGCTTTTATAAAAATTTCTAAAAAGTTGTACAATGTGTTGTATTTTGTTCGTTGTTGCTTTGTTCTATAAGTTTACTTTGCTTTGTCTCAAGAACTCCTTTGTGTTATATGTAAACTACATTTTCAGAATAAATACCATCATGAACTGAAAGATACATTTAATGAAGCACTTTTTAAGATTATTTTTTACCTTCTTTTGATATTAAATTTAGATACCTAATCTAGAATTCCAAAACTCAGCACAAACTTTATTTTAGAAAAAGTGTTCATTGTAAAAAATGATGCTGTTCAATGTGTGAATACTGGTGATATTACATTGTACCTTTCTATTTGATGTTCCATCGGATTCCTTTATGGACTTCATGCAAAAGGCCATATAAAATGAATACTGTCCTTCAAATTTGGTTTCTTAAATTTACCATTGTTTGCTCTCAGTAGAGTTGATTTCATTTAAAGTAACAGTTCCCTGTAGTAAAACAGTCTCTTTTGTTGAATTCTCTTAAATGAATTTTCTCAATATCTGTTATGAGAGTCAGAGCCTCAAAAATCCACAGTATTCCAAGACTGTTCTATATTCTTAGTTTATTTGGTGCTGGATTATATATGGGAAGTAATTACAATTGATAGTGATAGTACCTGTAGGTTTTTCTACATGGATGTTTATATTGACTTTCATCTTTTTGTAAGAAATGTATCTATTTAAAGTATATATCTGATGGTGCCAGGATTAACATAAATACCATAATTTTTTCTACTTTCAGCTATGTTACTGTCCTGACCATTCCCAAAATAAAGAAGCAGGGAAGTCGATTCAGAAGGAGAAGGCAGGGGAGGGCAAATAATTTCAGTTAAATTAAGAAAAATATTATTTTATATTTACCTAAACCTATATATACAAAAAAATCTATGTATATGCACCAGCATGCAAACACACACACACACACACACACACACACACACACACACACACACACACACAAAAACACAAGTGAGATAAAAGAGCAAATTAAAAGAATCTCAAACACATGGGCACTGGAGAAAATTTCCTGAAAAAAACACCAATGGCTTATGCTCTAAGATCAAGAATCGACAAATGGGATCTCATAAAACTACAAAGCTTCTGTAAGGTAAAGGACACTGTTGTTAGGACAAAATGGCAACCAACAGATTGGGAAAAGATCTTTACCAATCCTACAACAGATAGAGGCCTTATGTTCAAAATATACAAAGAACTCACGAAGTTAGACTGCAGGAGAGACAAATAACCCTATTAACAAATGGGGTTCAGAGCTAAACAAAGAACTCACTGTTGAGGAATGTCAATGGCTGAGAAGCATGTAAAGAAATGTTCAACCTCTTTAGTCACAAGGGAAATGCAAATCAAAACAACCCTGAGATTCTACCTTGAAACAGTCAGAATGGCTAAGATAAAAAACTCCAGGGACAGCAGATACTGGCGAGGATGTGGAGAAAAAGGAACAGTCCTCCACTGTTGATAGGATTGCAGACTGGTACCACCATTCTGGAAATCAGTCTGGAGGTTCCACAGAAAATTGTACTACCTGAGGACCCAGCTATACCACTCTTGGTCATATACCCAAAAGATGCTCCAACATATAACAAAGACACATGCTCCACTATGTTCATAGCAGCTTTATTTATAATAGCCAGAAGCTGGAAAGAACCTAGATGCATTTCAACAGAGAAATAGATACAGAACATGTGGTATATCTACACAATGGAATACTACTCAGCTATCTAAAACAATGACTTATGAAATTCATAGGCAAATGGATGGAACTGGAAAATATCATCCTGAGTGAGGTAATCCAATCACAGAAAAACACACATGGTATGCACTCATTGATAACTGAAAACAATCCCACTACAATCAGGGACTAGACAAAGCTGCCCATTCTCTCCCTACTTATTCAATATAGTACTTGAAGTTCTAGCCAGAGCAATCAGACAACAAAAGGAGATCAAATGGATACAGACTAGAAAGGAAGAAGTCCAAATATCACTATTTGAAGATGATATGATAGTATATTTAAGTGATCCCAAAAGTTCCACCAGAGAACTACTAAGCCTGATAAGATAAACAACTTCAGCAAAGTGGCTGGGTATAAAATTATCTCAAACAAATCAGTAACCTTCCTCTACTCAAAGGATAAACTGGCTGAGAAAGAAATTAGGGAAATGACACCCTTCACAATAGTCACAAATAATATAAAATATCTTGGTGTGACTTTTAAAAAGCAAATGAAATATCTGTATGACAAGAACTTCAATTCTCAGAAGAACGAAATTGATGAAGATCTTAGAAGATGGAAAGATCTTCCATGCCTATGGATTGGCAAGATTAATATAGGAAAGATGGCCATTTTTCCAAAAGCAATCTACAGATTTCATGCAATCTCCATCAAAATTCCAAATCAATTCTTTATCGAGATAGATAGAGCAATTTGCAAATTCATTTGGAATTAAAAAAAAAAAAAAAAAAAAACCCAGGACAGGGAAAACTATACTCAGCAATAAAAGAACTTCTGAGGGAATCACCATCCCTGACTTCAAGCAGTATTATAGAGCAGTAGTCATAAAAACTGTATGGCATTGATACAGAAACAAGCAGATAGATCATTAGAACAGAATTGAAGACCCACAAATGAACCCACACACCTATGGTCACTTGATTTTTGACAAAGGAGCCAAAACCATCCAATGGAAAAAAGATAGCATTTTCAGCAAATGGTGCTGGTTCAACTGGAGGTCAGCATGTAGAAGAATGCAGATCGATCCATTCTTATCACCCTGTACAAAGCTTAAGTCCAAGTTGATCAAGGACCTCCAGATCAAACCAGATACACTCAAACTAATAGAAGAAAAAGTGGGGAAGAGTCTCAAACACATGGGCACTGGCAAAAATTTCCTGAACAAAACACCAATGGCTTATACTCTAAGATCAAGAACCAACAAATGGGGCCTCATAAAACTTCAAAGCTTTTGTAAGGCAAAAGACACTGTCATTAGGACAAAATGGCAACCAACAGATTGGGAGAAGATCTTTACCAATCCTACATCTGATAGAGGGCTAATATCCAAAATATACAAAGAACTCAAGAAGTTAGACTCCAGATTGCCAAACAACCCTATTAAAAAATGGGGTATAGAGCTAAATGAAACACACTCAGCTGAGGATTATCAAATGGCCAAAAAGCACCTAAAGAAATGTTCAACATCCTTAGTCATCGGGGAAATGCAAATCAAAACAACCCTGAGATTCTACCACATACCATTCAGAATGGCTAAGATAAAAATCGCAGGTGACAGCAGATGCTGTTGAGGATGTGGAGAAAGAGGAACACTCCTTCATTGCTGGTGGGATTGCAAACTAGTACAATTACTTTGGAAATCACTCTGGAGGTTCCTCAGAAAAATGGATATTCTAGTACCTGAGGACCCGGCTATACCTCTCCTGGGCATATACCCAAAAGATGTCCCAACATGCAACAAAGACACATGCTCCATTATGTTCATAGCAGCCTTATTTATAAGAGCAAGAAGCTGGAAAGAACCCAAATGCCCTTCAACAGAAAAATGGATTCAAAAAATGTGCTACATCTACACAATGGAGTACTACTCAGCTATCAAAAACAATGACTTCATGAAATTCCTAAGCAAATAGAATGAACTAGAAAATATCATCCTGAGTGTGGTAACTCAATCAGAGAAAAACACACTTGGTATGCACTCATTGATAAGTTGATATTACCCCAAAAGCTGGAACTACCCAAGGTGCAATCCACAGACCACGGGAAGGTCAGGAAGAATGATGACCAAAATGTGGAATGGTCCTACTCCTTCTTAAAAGGGGAAAAATATCCATAGCAGGGGATATGGAAGGAAAGTTTAGAGCAATGACTGAAGGAACAGCCATTCAGAGCCTGCCCCACATGTGACCCACATATATACAGCCACCAAAACTAGGTAAGATTGATGAATCTAAAAAAAATGCATGCTGAAATGGACCAGATATAGATTTCTCCTGAGAGACATCCAGAGCATGTCCAAGTGCAGGCCGACAGGAGCTGGATGTAGATCTCTCCTGAGAGACACATCCAGGGCATGTCAAATACAGAGGCCAATACGAGCAGCAAAACACTGAACTGAGAAAAGGACCCCCTTGGGGGAGGTGGTTTGAGGAAGGATTGAATGAGCTTGAAGGAGCTTGATACCCCATAAGAACAACAGTGCCAACCAACCAGAGCTACCAGGGACTAAACCACTACCGAAACTCTATTCATGGACTGACTCAGGGCTCCAACTGCATTTGTAGAAGAGAATAGCTTTGTTGGGGCACCAGTGGAAGGTGAAGCCCTTAGTCCTGCCAATGTTGGACCCCCGTGCAGGGGAATGGGGGGGGGCAGTAAAGGGGATGGATGGGGGAATACCCATATGGGGGAGGGGGAGGAAATGGAGTCTTATGAACAGGAAACCTGGAAAGGGAATAACATTTGAAATGTAAGTAAAGAAGTATATCTAATAAAAAGAACACCAATTCTAGATGAATTTCTGAAAATAAAATGTACAAGACCTTCAGAAAAATTATAGGAATACCTCTCAAATTATTGCATATGTCTTAAAAAGTAAGGAACATCTGATTTTTTCTTATATCTCTTATATTCTGTTTGTGATACATCTGTAATTCCTGACTTCTTTCCTAGGTGTTCAATTTCTAGGTTTGCTTCCCTTTGTGGTTTTCTTTATTATTTCTACTTCAACTTTTAGGTCTTGGAGAGCTTTATGCAATTCCTTCACCTGTTTGATTGTGTTTGTCTGTAGTTATTTAAGGAACTTATTTGTTTCCTTTTTAGGGACTTCTACCTGTTTACCTGTGTTTCTGTGTATTTCTTTTCCTTGAGTTATTTAAATCCTTTTTAAAGGACTCTATTATCTTCATGAGATTGGATTTTGGATCAGCTTCCTGATTTTCAGATGTGTTGGTGTATTCAGGGCTTTCTGTGGTGGGAGAACTGTGTTCTGATGATGCTCATGTATAATGACTTCTGTTGCTTAATGTCTTAAGCTTGCCTCTCTATATCTGGTTGTCCATGGTGTTTTCTGGTCTGAGAGATTCTGTGTGGAGTGTGCCTTTTTCGTCCCTGGCTTGCTTCAGGTTTCCTAACAGGCCTGCCGCCCTTGCTGTAGCAGACTTCCCGTCAGGTCATCCAATTGGAGGGTCTTCAGAGGGGCAGAGAAGCTTCTGATCTATTGTGCTGTATCAGTAGAAAACTTGGGATGCCTTCACCCTGTTGGGTCTTCAGAGGAGCAATCAAACTGTTGTCCTATGTGAAGCTGTTCTCCAGCAGGGGCTAGGGAATGTGGTTTCTATTTCCCTGTGTGCAGCAGAACTTCAGGGATGCTTTCAGTCTTTTGTGTCAGTTGCCCAACATGCCACAAAGTCCCCAGGAGGTCTTCAGACTGTAATGTTGGTTGCCCAGTTGCTCTGTGTACCTGGGATGCCTTCCAGCTGTGGGGGTCAGATTGCAACTGATCTGGAGTGTCTCTGGCTGTGGTTTCAGATGTCCTGAGTATATATCCTGGGATGCCTCAGGGTGTGGTATCAAGTTCTGGTATCAGGTTCTGAGAACAGCAGATCTTCTGTTATAAATCAGCATATGGGGCCTTCCAGGGAGCCAACTAGAAGGCAGGCTGTCTCAACAGAAAGAACCAGGGGAAGCAGTATTTGATTGGCCAGGATTTTGGGTTGTGATGGGTCCCCAAGTTGACTGGGTTCCCAGTGGCAGCTATGTGACTTTGGGAAAGTTCTTACCAAATGCTCTGGTATGCCTCAGGATATGGGTTCTTCCAGGGAGCAGACTAACTAGCAGTCTGTCTCAGCAGAAAGGAACAGACAGAGGGGATTTGTATATGGTGGACAGGGATTTTGGGATGTGATAGGTTCCTGAATCTGCAGCTGTGGGACGTCAGGAGGGTTCTTACCAAATGCTGTTGAGTGTAAAGTAGATTTTCTGGTATGAACTCAGTTGTAGAAGATACCATAGAAGAGATTCACACAACTTTCAAAGAAAATTCAAAACATAAAAAACTCCTAACTCAAAACATAAAGGAAATTTAGGACACAATGTACAAACCAAATCTAAGAATAATTAGAATAGAGGAGAATGAGGATTCCAAGCTCAAAGGACCTGAAAATGTCTTTAACAAAAGCATAGAAGAAAATTTTTCCAACCTAAAGAAGGAGGTGGCCATAAACGTAGAAGAGACCGATA
The DNA here is from genome assembly GCF_011064425.1 of Rattus rattus. NCBI lineage: Eukaryota > Metazoa > Chordata > Mammalia > Rodentia > Muridae > Rattus > Rattus rattus. Next base: position 122,187,538 of record NC_046172.1, on the reverse strand, counting down.
GAACACCAAACAAATGGAACAAGAAAAGAATATTCTCTCATCACATAATAATCAAAACACTAAATGCACAGAACAAAGAAAGACTATTAAAAGCTCCAAGGGAAAAGGTCCAAGTAACATACAAAGGCAGACCTATCAGAATTATACAAGACTTCTCAACAGAGACTACTAAAGCTGGAAGAGCCTGGTCAGAGGTGATGAGACTAAGAAAACACAAACGCCAGCCCAGGGTACTATACCCAGCAAAACTCTCAATTAACATAGATGGAGAAACCAAAATATTCTAGAAAAAAAAAGTTCAAACAGTATCTATCTATCAATTCAGTCCTACAGATTATCCAAGGAAAACTCCAATACAAGGAAGATACCCAGACCAAAGAAAAGACAAGATATTAAGCATCTCACAACAAAGCCAAAAGGAGAAAACTACAAGCACATAAAGCTACCTATAAAAGCAAATATAACAGGAACCAACAGTCATCTGCCTTTAATGTCTCTCAATATTAATGGACCCCACTCACCTATAAAAAGACATGAGCTAACAGATTGGATATGCAAACAAGATCCAGCAATTTGCTGCATACAAGAAACATGGCTCAATAACAAAGACAGACACTATCTCAGAGTGAAAGGATAGAAAAGGGTCTTCAAAGCAAATGGTTCCAAGAAAAAAGCTGAAGTTGCCATTCTAATATCCAATAAAATAGAGTTTCAAACAAAAGTAATCAAACCTGATGAGGAAGGACAATTCATATTAATCAAAGGGAAAATCCACCACACATACACACACACACACACACATAATCACACACAAATGGAAAGAATATAAGAGACAGAGTACCAAGACTGCTGCTGTTACAGTTTCTTTTAGATATGACACAGAAACTGACTAGAAACAAAAAAAAATTAAGACAATGAAGAATAATGATCAGAGAAACCAAATAATACTCTATTAAATGGGATAAAATATTATCAATAACTCATGTGCTAAGAAGTTAAAACGCAAACTGTACAACATAGTCAAATGAAAGAAAAAAAAACAATAAATAAGACAAACAAAGCAACTAAGATAAGAAAGCAGAACAGACATTTATTCAAAGACATTGAAGTGGCTAACATATGTTAAAATGGGCTCAATATAACTAATCTCGCAGAAAGTGCTGATAAGAATGTATCATCTCATATTATGATGGTTATATAGCTTGAAAATAACATGATTGAAATAAGTGTAAATAAAACACTTGTGTACTAAATCGGAGGAATGTAAATTGTTGTGAGTAGGAAAAAAATCTGTGAAATTCATCAAAATTATAAATTTAGAACTGTTTTATATATATTTATATATGTGTGTATATGTGTGTTTGTATGTGTGTATATTAAATAAAAATTTAAAAATATGTATCTCCTCCTACCTTTATTACAGCACTATTTAGAGTAGCTAAATAATGGAAAGTAGAGTATGATTCTTAACAGATAAATTAAGAATGTGTTATATCTACACAATAATTAATAAAAGGAAATTAATAAGTGTGAAAATGTAAATGAAATTGGAGAAAATTTATTAAGTGAAAAAAGGAGATAAAAAGCATAAATACTCCATTATAGATCATTTATGACATTTTTATAGTAGTTTAATTTTTAAAATAATAGTTATTAGAAGAGAAGTGCTAGAGAAAAGGGGAAGTATTAGAAAATCAATGTATAATTTTACTTATATAGTAAGATGATTAGTTTTACAGGCAATATAAATTACAAAATCAAAACTAATATATTACATATTTAAAAATTGCCATGTATGTAGGATGCAATTTTTAATGTTTACAATAATAAAATTAATAAAAAGAAATATAGAGGCTAAGAGGAAAGTTTTAGAAATGTTAAGTTTTATTTATAAATTCTGTACATGGTCAAGGTTTCTGTTTTTGATGGATACATATATATATATGTATACATATGTATACAGAGAGAGAGAGAGAGAGAGAGAGAGAGAGAGAGAGAGTCGAGAGTGTCTTCCTGACAAGGTGACAAGGCATATTAGAAAAAATCATAAAAAAATCATATTCTTTGATGTTGTTCTATAAGGCATCCTCAAGTTTATTATCAGGCTCTGTATCTATACAAGTAAAATATTTAAATTTTAGACAATACATAGTGTTTTCCTTGGATTAGAACACAGTTGAATTATTTCTAGTATGATAAGAAAATTATTTATTCTGGTGTGTAAAAATTATTTTTATGTGGCTTAAAGAAATAATAGTAAATCTCAACCTGTGAACTGCACTTAACTTGCTTTCACCCCTGTATATTAATCCATCTTCTGTTATAACAGGCCTGAAACTATGCACTTTATAAAGGAAAGAGGCTTATGTATCTCAAAGTTTAGATGTTGAAAGTCTAATATTACATAGAATCATCAGACTGCTTTTTCACTTCATGCCTTTAAAGTGCAAGAAGAGTTATATGCACATATCTATATGTTTACCTTAATAAAAACGTATTGTCTAAAGATCTAAAACATTTTACATAATATCTACATTAATTCTTTTCATGGTTGGCACTCCTAACTGACCAAACTGCATGATAAATAGATTCAATGTCTTATCTATTCTCTTTCAGTATCATTAGAGTAGGGACTAGGTTTCCAGTGTATCTGGAAACTGTATCTAACCCACATTACATTTGTTCGGTTGGTCTGTTACATGTCAGGTTGACATCTTCAAAATTTTAAGAATAATTGATGCTGCAGTTTCTAATCATTTCCCTTCTATCTGTAGCCTTCCAAAATATTAGGAGACAGGAACAATATTTGAAAATCATAAGATCCAGGCACTTTGTTATTTTACACATGAAATTCCAGCACATGGAAGTTGGACACAGGTTTAAATCAAGCTTCAGGTATATAGTATGTTTGAGACCACCATGGGAAACATCACAACCTATAAAGAAGGCATAAATACATGCATGTATGCAAACATACATACTTACATACATACATTGAAAAATAAATAAGCAAGCATATAAACAGTAAAAAATGAAAATTGTTTATGTTGTGATGTTATCAGTACATGCTTTCAAAAATATCTGTTATTCTTAGGTATATTTATTATAAGAGTTGTTTACTGTACAAAATAAGAAAATGAAGACAAAGTAGTTTTAAATCAAAAACATCACTGTCCCTGAATCTGAGTTGTAATAGAATCAAGTGCATAAGTGAGTGATTCTTAGGTTTGAATATATATATATAATCATCAAACTTAACCTATTGACCAATAACTTATGAAAGAGATTAGAAAGATTCTAAAAGACAGCATATACACCTAAACCCAGAAGGAGACAAGAAGGGAAAGACAGGAGATTTTCATCTCTTGACATCTTAATTATCTCCTGAATTTGAGGATGAGTTTGTGTTAACTTACATGATTTTCTCTTTTATATCTAAACTATCTACTTTGTGTGTGCCAATTACTTCAAAATCTTAGGTGAATATTGCTAGTGATTAGACTCTGCAATTACCTTTTCGAGTTTCAAAAGGACTATGCAACCCTTAATTACTCACCTACATCTGGAAGACAAGGCAGGGATTATTGCTTTCATTGAACCAAAGAAAACCAAGAGGTCAAGCATATCCCTTCAGTCCCCAAAGCAAGAAAATGACAAGATGAGTCAATACTTCCTCATTTCAACTGTATATTTAGACATTGACTTTTAGAAATTTTCTACTAACACAATGACAGAACCTGCAACTATACTGATCCATATTATCCTACCTATCACTTACAGGAAGATGTTTTTGAAAATTAGAGTTTGAAGAAAGACAGAGTTCACAGAGTTAAGGGCAGAGAACGATTTTTTTCTGCTAGAGAAATGAGCTGTCATATTATTTTAGAGAGACTGGGGCTGCAATAGAACTTTTTGGAGCAGGGGCACTCAAGGCCAGAACAGACAAACATAGACCATGAGACAAAATATCATGATGGTACCTGAGAAATGTTTCACACCACAAGTATTGCTCCTCAGCAGGTTGAAGCATGCGATAGGACAACTCTAGAAAAAGAAAAAAGAGAAGAAGAAAAAGGGAGGTAGGCTGATGTAAGATTTCAGCTTTGACTCAATTCCTCTTTGCTTATTTCTTTGTCTCTGTCTCTGTCTCTGTCTCTCTGTCTCTTTCTGTGTGTGTGTGTGTGCATGTGCACGTGTGTGTGCACATGTGTGGTTTTTGAAATGAATCATTATTGAAAAGGAAAATAATTTCTTGAGGGTCCACTCAGTACATCTGTTTATCATTTCATAAAACTCAATGAGCAAACATGTAGAAAGATTGTGACAGTCATTATTTACTGAACTCATCTCAGTGTTACATCACTTACTTCACACTCTTTTTTGATGTAAATTATGTCACATACAGATAGCAACTTATATCAAAGGGCACATAGTAGACACGTATGCAGTTTTCTAATTTAATTGCTGAAATACTTACTAAATGCCCTTCTTTATATTATTTTCCAGGGAACCATATCTATATGTTTATGGTTATATTGATAAGTTTTCCCACTCTATCTCTTCAAAATATTCTATGGAATACAGTGTCACTGTTGCCCACTCAACTTTATGCTATTTTTCTTTACAACCCATCCAGTTATATTTTTGTTTTTCAGAAATTTCTGGTGGTTTGTCCTTTTCTGAAGTATTAAAGGAACCTGATGATCTCTCTTCCACAAGCTACAAAATGGCAATAATTGCTTCTTGACTAGGAATAGAATTCACACACACTTGCCCCGTTCCATACTGTGACTTTATGTGGCTTGATGTGTAGGTATTGTGCATGTTGCCATGACTATTTTTATTTCATATGTAAAACTGCTTTACTGTGTCTATAAAATCATATATAAAATCTAAAATCCTCAAGCACCTCTCCTCTATCATTTACAATCTTTCTACCACTTCTTCTAGTTACCCCCGAGCCTTGGAAGGATGAGTGACACAGAGATACCTGTTAGAAAGATATACTCTAACCTCTTTTATTTTCTATACAATGACTAGATGTGAATCTCTGTGTTAATTGCCTTCTACCTCAAGAAGTGACTTCTCAGATGACAGTTGTGAAATATAATGATCTATGGATATAACAATAAATCATTAGGGGTCACTTAAATCCTACATTCATTAGACCAAATTAAAGTAAAAAAAAAATCTACTGTATGACCTACCTAGCTAGTAACAGATTCTTTTCCACATAATACATTCCATATCACAGAGTGGGCTTAATATTCAATCAGAAGGTAGTTGATTGTCCTTAGTTATTCATGTCACTATTGTGGCAATAGGCATATTCTATGGGTCCAGTTGTTATTATACATCTCAAGATTCACAAATGGATATGGTTGATGATTAATTCTTATTCTCATCACTTATTTCAACACCTGGAAGTTTATCTTTTCCTGGATAATATGAATTTATGGAAAAAAATGTATATGGAATGAAAAGGCAAAAGAAGAAACAAAATATTTTTAACGAAGAACACAAATGGTCCTGGCATAGTAAACTCCAATTGCTCATGCTCTAAGATCAAGAATTGATACATGGGGTCTCATGAAACTGAAAAGCTTCTGTAAACCCTAGGACATATGTAGTAGTACAAATTGGCAATTCTACAAATTGGTAAAAAAAACAAAAAAGTCTTCACTGACCCCAGATCTGATAGAGGATAATATCCAAAATAATATATAAAGAACTCAAGAAGCTAACCACCAAAAAACCAAACAACAAAACAAAAAATGGGGGGCAGGTGGCTCTAGAAGTAAATACAGAATTCACAACAGAGGAATATAGAATGGCTGAGAAGCACTAAGAGAAATGTTCAAAGTTCTTAGTAATCAGGAAAATACAAATCAAAATGACCCTGAGATATCGCCTTACACAAATCAGATTGGCTAAGATGAAAACCACAGGTGATAGCATATGTTGACAAGAATGCAGAGAAAGAGGAATATCTTCCATTGTTAGTGGGATTGTAAACTGATATATCCACTATGGAAATCAATATGGAGGTTCCTCGAAAAATTGCAAATAGTTCTATTTGAAGACCCAGTTATACCACTACTGGGTATATTGTTAGTATTCTGTCTAAGCTCTCTTCTACAGCTACCTAGCAATAGCCTGGTATTCTCCACCACAGTTACCTGGTAACAGCCCGATATGCCTGACTTACTACAAAAGGGGCTTCCTGCCCCCTTCTCACACTCTTGTTCCCTTGCTCTTGTTCTCTTCCCTAACCCCCCTCTCCCCGGTCCCTTTCCCATTCTCTCTACATGCTCATTTCCAGCCTCTGCCTCTACTACTCTCTAACTTTTTATAAACACATCCTATGATGCTGAGACTCAGATTTAGAAACTCTGCACACTTGCATCCCCCCTGCTATCACATGGAGATATCCAATGCTTGCTTGTCCAAACTTTGAGAACTGGTAAGTCCCCTCCCCACAAAAGTCAGTTCTTGAGCTCATGGCTACCCCTGTGCTACACATTGAGGATGGAGATATTCAGTATTTTCACTGACCCTCTCTCTAGGACATTTTCCTTTGGGTGAAATTTTCCTCTCTCCTTTTGAGACAGTTTCTTTCCTGCTGCTGAGAATCCTGGGCCAGGCCTGGGTAAATTGGTCTCTGTGTGCTCAGAGGCACCAGCATGTGCTAGAATCTCTCTGGTTATTGATGATGCTCCCTAGGATCCTGGTAGGGGGGATTAATAACCCTATGCTCACCCATGGGTCTGTCTTCACTGCCTTGCCCTACTTACAAGGATGTCTTGGTCTAATTCACAGTAAGCAGAAAGCAGTATCTCTACATGCCCACTAAGCTGGCACTTTCTTGCTAGAGATCCATAGCATAAGCTTCCTCCCCCCCCTCTCTCTCCTTTGCTAGCCACTGCAGCAGTTGCAGCTCTCCTGCTTTGCAGCATGAAAAGTGGTCTGGCCTGCCCCCCTTGTGTCCTGCATGAACTCTGTCTGTGTGACCGCTTTTCTCCACACATGACCACCAGATGCCCCTACACTTGGTGCTCTGTCACATGTGGGCTTCTGTGCTCTGCCTGCTAACACTCCTGCTTTGTCGTTGCTCACCACAGCTGAGAAAAATAGTTTTGCCCTGTCCTGAGTAGTCATTTTTCTGTGTGCACTGCAGAGTGCCCCCCCACCTCTGCCTGCCAAGAGAATTGCATACACATTGCTGGCATATAGAACATGCTACTTCAGGTGCTTCTTTTTTCTGCCCACAGTGGACTCTGACAGCTGGAGGCACTGGGCTGCAGCTTCCAGCTATTAGGGGGAAGTTCCACCTCACTCAGTGGAAGTAAGCACACCTTTGCTGCTGCTGCCACCACTGTTCAGCAATAGCCTGGCCCTGTGCTCCCTGGACGCCTGTTCCATTATTGAAGCTCCTAGCGATCTGTGCTCTTCAGACTGCACACTCATCTCTCTCTACCAGCCAGAGTACGCATGCCTGGTGCCTCAACTGCACATACACAAGCACCCATCTGCACCGACCTGCCTGCTCTCTTCACAACCCATTTCATTAGCAATATGTGCCTGCACTCCCAGCATGTTTTCACAGCCTGCCCACTCAGTTCCTGTCACAGGCCTGAACTCACTTAGACCAACCCACTTTCTGTCACCATGATCTTACGCCACTGCTGCCAGCTCTCTTATTCTGGTCACACCAACTCTAAGCCAAATGTTTCTCTACTAACGCAAAATGTGTTTTTCTCTACTTACATAACCTGTCAAAGTTACTTAAGATGTTCATTCCTTAAATGATAATTTTTGCTACTGCCATTGAATTATGGTATGCTCTATTCAGATATAACCAATCAATATAGCCATCAATCTTGTCAGAAGCCTGATAATTATTAATATACTTAAGTTTATGACAGACAGAATCTCCTGAAATCTTTAACAGTTTACCCCACAAGGTCTCAAAAGATGTGAACAAGCTTCAAGAGTCTGCCAGGATTGTGATATGACAACCACTGAGAAACACAGTGGACAAAACTGGACACCCTCAGAGTCAAATGATTTATCTAAATCAAGGTAATTCATTTCTAATGTCATACACATCCATTCCACAAAGAAAAAGCCCTGTAGTCTTCTGGGCTTGAAAGCCAGACTGACCCTGCCCAAGTTGCCATGAAGACCATAGAGACCACAAAAAATGTTTAGCTAGTAGGCTCTGTCAATTTTAAATAATATATAATTGTTAGATTTTAATATATTCCCAAGATTTCTGACTATATGGACAGCTAAAGTAACTGTAGCCTGACAACTAAAAAAACAAACCTCTAAACTTAGTTTCTAGCAACTAATTCAGATGTAAGCTTTCATAGATGTAATTGGTTACTTCCTTACCTAAACTCAGTTTTCATTGATTAAATACTCCCTATTTCCCCTTCTTGCTATGCCACTGTCCTTCGAGTTCTTATAAATTAGACTAACAATAATAAAATATTCCACATATGATCCAACTATGTAATCACAAAATTCTTTTTTTCCTTCTGTTCACCAAAAAACTCATGTTATCTCTTTTTAAAACATATAAGCCTATGAAAACCCACTCAGATCTACCTCTCATAGAGCAAATAGAGTCTACCCAGATAAGTACAGCCGCCTATAGTTCCCACTTACTACCTATTTCAGAGGGTGGGATTACTCTAGGTTTCAATAGAACATCGAAGAAAAAATTTTCTTTATCCCAAACACACTTAATCTTATTCTCTCTATTATATATATATGTGTTTATATATATATATATATATGTGTGTGTGTGTGTGTGTGTGTGTGTGTGTGTGTGTGTGTGTGTGTGTGTGTGTTTCAGCATGTTATAATGTCCAGGTGCTTACTACATATAGGACAGCTCCAGAGAAACAACCTACAAATGTTCCAAATTTCTCTCACAGACACCAAAGCTTCTACTTCTCTTCTTCCTTTGGATCTATCAACAGATCGTTCCATAGACCCTGGCAAGAAAACAACCAACTCTCCTAAGACTAGACAAATATCCCCATATCCATTCTTCTAGGTTTCCTAGAGACACATGACCAGCAGGAAGTAGCTAGAGGTCATGATGACCCTATTCCTGCTTCACCGTTGCCTTTCTATTTTTTTTTCCTTTTTAATTAAACTAAAGGGGGAAATATTAACATTTTGTCTAAACTCTGCCCACTGGTTACCTGGCAACCTCCAGGTATGCCTGACTCACTATAAAAAGGGGCTGCTTGCCCTCTCCTTGTTTTCTTGTTCTCTCTTGCTCTTATTCTTGCCTTCCCTTCCCCCCTCTCTCCCCATTTACTCCCCCCACCTCCATGTGCTCATGGCTGGCCTCTACTTCTCTACTTCTCTTCTGTACTTCTCCTCCTCTTCGTCTTCTCTCTCTCTCTCTCTCTCTCTCTCTCTCTCTCTCTCTCTCTCTCTCTCTCCCTTTCTCTGCCTCTCTTCTCCTCTTCTTTCCTGTGTTCATGCGCTGAATAAACTCTATTTTATACTATATCACCATGTGGCTGGTTTCTGTGGGAGGGGAGGGATACCTCAGTATGGGACTGCTGAGGCACTCCCTTCTCCATACCTCACTACACCTCCATAGAAAGGTCAACAGCCAAAGAGGAAATACAGACGTTCTATACGCACATGGAAATATGTTTAATACAAGCAGTTATTAGGAAGATCATCAATGTTTCTGTAGCCACATTTTTATATACATATAGGAAACTTAATGTGTCTTGCTTGGCCATGTAAGTGACAATATGAAATGTTTGCCTGCCCCTGCAACAGAGCCAACAAGGCATGTGCATATATGAATGTTGATGGTTGCTGTGGGCAAAAGGCTCATTTTTATAATAGTATATATGTTTTCACATTCTTCCTCCAAGAACTGTCCTCTCTGGCAATTTTAATGACTCTACGATAATCATAGACAGCAGGAGTCTAGGAGACATGGCCATGTCTGTCTCAGCAAAAGTGTAAAAAGCTACGTCATTCAGGACAGCCCTTAATGCTGTGAGAAAGAATGCTGAAGACATGAGTCCCAAAATATATGATTTCTCAACTATGCAAAATCTAAGGATCCTATATGAATAGTATAAGGATCTTCACAGATCTAAAGGAATAGAAGCAGCTGTATTATGAGCCTGTTTTTCAGAAAGAGAGGAAGGAGATAAAGAGATTTAGGGAGTGGTGATTGCAGGGCAAGATCCCACCCAGCTGAGGTTTTTGTTTTGTTTTGTTTTTGTTTATGTTTAAAAAGGCAGCTAGATTCTTGAATTCAAGTCAGGCTTGGACAAAGCTAATTTATGTCAGTCCTTCTGGGTCCCCTGCAGTGTTTGACCCCTGCTGAAGCCCTGCTTCATGCTGATGCATGTAGAAGCCTTTTGTTCCTAACAAAGGAACTCCCAGGCCTGGTTGCAGTAGGGACACACCTGGTGTACACCTGATGTTCCATTGGTTCCTGTCTTTTGTTCTCAGTCTACGTTCCTGGGGCTTTGGCTGGTCTTCCTGGATTTCTCCCCAGTAAACTTGGGGCATGTGTTTGGTCTTTTGTTCCTGAAGCCTTAAGCCGGGCTTTCCCAGTGTGCTTTCTGGAATTTTCCACCCAGTGAACTTGGGGTATATATTCGGTAAATAAAGCTACAGATTTGGCATTCTTACGATATGAATGACCCAAATATGTGTGTTTTTTAATCCTGCAGGCTTATGCCTGATTCTTGGTACCACATCAGTGAGGGTATCAACAAATTTAGTTATGGCTGGAATGGTAGTTTTGGGGTGGGGTCCCACCCAATGATCTTATTGTCTGTACCTGTGCTTGCTGTCTCTTTCTAAGAATGAGAGGCTAAAAAAAAGGATCAAGGGGCTGGAGTCATGGGATGAGGATTCATGGGATAATAAAAAGAGACTCTGAGGAAAAGACTGGGTTACTATATAAATAAAAGACTGGGCTTTTTTGTCTGTAAGAGATGAGCTATGGAGAGAGTTTCTAGAATAGCAAGAGAAAGCAGTCTGGAGCAGAGGAGAGCACAGAGAGCAGTCTGAAAAGCTGTCTTCAGCTGAACACAGAGATAAAGCAATCTGGAAAGCCATCTCAATCAGAACTTAGGCTGTCAACTTATACCCATGATTTGATTTTGAGTTGTTTATTTTTTTGTTCCCAGACATTTCTTCTCTCAGAATCCCACTCGAAGCTGAAGCTGGTGCTTAGCAGAAACTGAAATTCAATTCATTTCCTAATGAAAATATAAAATAATACCGTTCTAAAATATGCTTTGATATCCTATACAAATATGAAACTGAATTTATCACATAACCTGAGAATTTTACTGTATAATAGCTTCCCATAAGAAATGATAATTTGTGTTAACACAATTTACATGGAATATATATTTATACAAGTGTGATTTATCATCTCCTTAAACTGGAAATAACCATTACCTGGTGAATTAACAAATATCTGGAATTAAATCACTTAATGAAAAACTATATAGCAGCAAAGGGCAAAAGAACTCAAAAAATTATAACAAGTTTGGTTATACTTATAAGAAATTGAATATTAGAGTAATATAGAGAGTTTCAAAATTCAGTCTGGGTGGGGAAGTGGTGGAGCCTAACTTTATTAGTAGCATTCAGGAGGTAGAATAATACCTGTCTCAAAAATTTACATTACAACCCACCCACAAAACCTTCAGCATAAACTGTGTCCTGCCTACAAGATATGCAGGGAATGGGCAACCAATGACTGGCCAAGTTGAAATCTACTCCATGGGAGAGAGTCAACTACTGATACTATTAATGATATTCTGTTATGCTTACAGACAGAAGCTGGATGCAACTGTTATTTAAGAGGTTTCTTTTTTTTTTTTTTTTCCGGAGCTGGGGACCGAGGGCCTTGCACTTGCTAGGCAAGTGCTCTACCACTGAGCCAAATCCCCATTTCATCTAGCAGCTGATAAAAATATATTTAAAGACCCACACCCAAATATCAGACATAACTCACAGAGTCTTGTAGAAGACTGTTTCTGACTCCAACTATGTTGCCTACCTTTAGATTCCTTTTCTCTAGCCTGGCCTCAGTGGGAGAAAATGTGCATATTTCTGATAAGAGTTGATGTGCCAGGGCAGGATTAAGAGAGGGGATTCCCATTCTCTTAGGAAAATGGAAGGGAGAAATGGGGAGAAATAGGTTAAAAGATGAACTGGGAGGAGAGTAGAAAGGGCATCTGTGATCAGAATGTAAAGAGAATAAATAAATAAATAAATAAATAAATGGAGGGAGGGATGAAGGGTGGTCAGATGGAAGGAAGGAAGGAAGGAGGAAGGAAGGAAGGAAGGGAAGAAGGAAGAAAGAAAGGAAGGAAGGAGGGAGGGAAGGAAGGAAGGTAGGGAAAAAGAAATCTGAAGAGGAAACAAGGTTTCTTTGGAAATTCAGTTGTGTTGGATGGTGTTTTGCTGGGGCAAAAGCTTGAAGGAGTGTTTTTCTGAAATGGACACAGGTGAAAGGCTAAGGCAGACTCATGAAGGGATATTTCCTGAAGCAGAATAAAGTGAAAGAATGTTCTGATAAAACAATCATGTAAAAGGACACATGATGAAGTATTCTTTGCTAATGATACCCATGTATTGGGCCACCTTGTATTTCTTAGCTGAGCTCCCTTTTTTAGGACTCCATAGAGAGGAATGCACCAAAACAACTTCTAGTGGTGTGTGGACTCAGGCTGATTGGCAGAGTGATATCAACTGTGACAGACATGCATGATGTATGCAAGACACACGGAGGACATATGATGTTCGGAGGGAGTATAAAAAGAATTGGACAGACAGTGACAGAGGAGGTGCTTGGCTTGAGGCACAGCCAAGAACATTTCCTGACCCTCCTGCTGGTCCTTTCTGCTGACTCCTGCTGAGACTAAGGGTGGCCTGGCTGTCTCTGCTAGGTAGTGCCAACACTGCTGATTCACGTTTACTATAACAACTCTATTGAACTGAACTCCTGATATATTCAAGAAGTGTTTGTGAATGGATTGAAATCGCTGCTAATTTGTGAACTGAACGGCATATTTCCAGATAACACAGATTCGAGTTGCTACACAGAACCTTTCTAAACAGGACTACTTTGTACATAACCTTTTGTTTCCTAAGTGGTGTGCTACAAGGACAGTTAAAGTATTTAAGAACCATCACTCTCAGAACCGTGAGACCTTATTATAGAAGGTAACACAAACTTGTGTTATAGAACAATGGAGAATTTAATTTGGGACTCATCTAGAAATGTCAGGAGTCTAAATAATAGAGGAAGCTAATAACTAACAGATGATCTTCCTTAGATGAGTCTACCTTAGTTAAAATCTGTGATGGACTTCCAGCAGGCAAGGCCCATAAGAAATTCATTTTAGGAAAGATTCCTACTATTAATATGACTTTCCTGGTATTATTAAATATCTATAGCAATTACTTGGTGTTAGCCTACCATTTTGAGGAGATTTCTGCAGAACAATGAAGATATACTGTATTATGGTAATGCTATATAGACAAATAGATGATTTCTTAACCCTTAATGATGATCCCATAAGAATTCCTAAAATTATAGTGATTATTAAGGTCTTTTACTAACACTGTTCTTAAATCCTTTCTGGTAGATAAAACTGCAATAAGAACTTTGCAAGTCTTTAGTGTCACAGTTAACTGCTTCTGAGATAGCAAGCAGCCATCTACTAGTCAGAGCACATTCCAAGTGGTTGTAAAATCATAAAAGGTCATAAAAAAGGGACTACCAATTTATTATAGGTGCAAGGACAGAAGGTAAAACATTGACTGGGTTTATCTATACAAAATTTCACTAACAAATTAGTTATGTTTTTTAACTCTCCATGAACCTGTAGAACTGTGACAGATGACATATGTTTATCCAGATAATTATGCCTAAAGAATATGCATGTAGACATTTTCCATTGTAAGCATATTGCTTGATTTATGATGTGAAATTATGTATAAACTTGTAGAGAACTTTTTACCATGTGATCATGTATTATGAAAGATGTGTAAGTGCTGAGGACAAAATGAGGAAGGATACTTTTTTATACAGAACTTTTTAGATAGAACAAAACTGACCTGAGAGGAACTTACTATTATTATTATTTAATCTTTTTTTTCACAATCCAGTCATTATCCCCCTCCCAGTTCACCCTCTGACTGTTCCTCATCCCATCCTTCCTGTGTCCCAGAGGATAGCCCCACCCCCCATCCCTACCTCACCAAACGTCCCCACTCCCTGAATCCTCAAGTCTCTCGAGGATTAGTTGCTGTAGTGCCATATTGGATTTGGGCCTGGCCGCTTTGTAACTGCATGGCCACAGTAAAAGTCATGGGATTGTTGGACAGAGGCCTCTCCCATGTATTTACGGCACAGGAAGAAAAGACCAAGTAGTAAACACCCCGTGTCTCCACTGCATGACCTCTGCTGAGCCCGGCTGATGCATGTGGAACTGACACACCTGGACCA